>NC_092279.1:20438928-20463928 GCF_036320965.1 Panulirus ornatus
TATATATATATATATATATATATATATATATATATATATATATATATATATACATATATATAGACCAAAGCGATTACCATTAACGCACGGGGTGTGTATATGTCAAGTCACAAAGCGAGACGCACTTAATTAAGTAGGATGGAAATGAAATGCTAATATATGTGTGCGTGTCATTCTCTCCCCCTGCGCACATATACATATATAATATTTTTTTTCCCTCCTCCTCCCCCTCATTATAGAGGGGGTGGGGAGGGGAGGGGGAAGAAGGAGGAGGAGGAGGAGGAGGAGGAGGAGGAGGAGGACCACCACAACCACGAGCACGGACGAAAGTGACATATATAAAAAAAGAAAAAAAAAAAAGACGCCGATACGCATCTCCTATCGGAACGCATCTAGGGGGGTGATGGGGGGGTAGGGGGGTGTTGAGGTGGAGGGGAGAGGGAGGGAGGGAGGGAGAGGGATGGTGGGGCGCAAGGAGGAAACGGAGAGCAAATGGCGTCATGATTCATGGCTTCTCACAGAGGGACATGCGACACACAGGAAAATAAATTAACAGGAAATGGCACACGACGCGATTACATATTTCGAATTTGTGAGGAGGGGAGAGGGTGGTGGTGAGGGTGAGGGGAGGGGGTTGAGGAGGAGGAGGGGTGGAGCGGTGGTGGGGGGGGGTTGAGGAGGAGGAGGAGGGGTGGTGGTGAGGGGAGGGGGAAGGGGAAGTGGGAAGGGGAAGAGCGTATGTAAGGAAATGTAACGATGATGCCTTGAGGTGGGAGGAGAGGAGGTGAGGAGGAGGAGGAGGAAGCAAGCGAGGAGGAGGAGGAGGAAGCAAGCGAGGAGGAGGAGGAGGAGGAGGAAGAGGAGGAGGGGGAGGAGGAAGCAAGCGAGGAGGAGGAGGAGGAAGCAAGCGAGGAGGAGGAGGAGGAGGAGGAAGCAAGCGAGGAGGAGGTGAGAAGGAGGAAGCAAGCGAGGAGGAGGAGGAGGAGGAAGCAAGCGAGGAGGAGGAGGAAGAGGAGGAGGGGGAGGAAGCAAGCGAGGAGGAGGAGGAGGAGGAAGAGGAGGAGGGGGAGGAAGCAAGCGAGGAGGAGGAGGAGGAGGAGGAGGTGGGAGAAGGAGGAGGCAAGAAGGCTACATCACCGTCTCACATAATTTTGCGTCCATAAAACTGGGAAATGTTATGTGATGACGTTACGTCTGTCCCGTCTTCCCCCATCCTCCCGATATGTGAGTTATGTTCATGCGATGACGAGGAAAATATATATAAAGAGAGAGAGAGAGAGAAAAAAAAAGTGACATAACTAGTTACATTTCGTCTCGAATTATATTTATAACGTATCGTAATTATAGTCATAACGAATTATATTTATAACGTATCGTAATTAGAGTCATAACGAATTATATTTATAACGTACCGTAATTATAGTCATAACGAATTATATTTATAACGTACCGTAATTATAGTCACAACGGATTATATTTATAACGTATCGTAATTATATTCATAACGTATCGTAATCATATCTATAACGTATCGTAATTTTATCTATAACGTATCGTAATTATATCTATAACGTATCGTAATTGTATCTATAACGTATCGTAATTATATTAATAACGTAGCGTAATTCTATCTATATCGTATCGTAATCATATCTATAACGTAACGTAATTATATCTATAACGTATCGTAATTTTATCTATAACGTATCGTAATTATATTAATAACGTAGCGTAATTGTATCTATAACGAATCGTAATTGTATCTATAACGTATCGTAATCATATCTATAACGTAATGTAATTATATCTATAACGTATCGTAATTATATTCATAACGTATCGTAATTATACTCACAACGTATATTAATCATAGTCATAACGTATCGTAAATTAGTTTCAAAGACCAATGTCACGTAATCCTAGCACGTCAGGCGCTATACTACCCAACATATAACAAAAGCAATATATCAAGGGGTATGTGTGTGTGTCAGAGGTGGAGGGAACGAGGAGAAGTAGGAGACCAAATTGGAGGTGGAAGGATGGAGAGAAAAAGATTTTGAGCGATCAGGGCCTGAACATGCAGGAGGGTGAAAGGCAGGCAAGGAATAGAGTGAACTGGAACGACGTGGTATACCGGGGTCGACGTGCTGCCAATGGATTGAACCAGGGCATGTGAAGCGTCAGGGGTAAACAATGGAAAGTTTTGTGGGGCCTGGATGTGGAAAGGGAGCTGTGGTTTCGGTGCATTATACATGACAGCTAGAGACTGAGTGTGAACGAAAGTGGCCTTTGTTGTCTTTTCCTAGTGCTACCTCGGGCGCGCGCGGGGGGGAGGGCGATGTCATTTCATGTGTGGCGTGGTGGCGACGAAAATGGATGAAGGCAGCAAGTATGAATATGTACATGTGTATATATGTATATGTCTGTGTATGTATATGTATATATACGTTCAAATGTGTAGGTATGTATATGTGCTGTGTGCGGACGTGTATGTATATACCTGTGTATGTGGGTGGGTTGGGCCATTCTTTCGTCTGTTTCCTTGCGCTACCTCGCTGACGCGGGAGACAGCGACAAAGAATAATAAGAAATAAAAAAAAAAAACGTGTACGGATATAGGACTACGAGTTACATTACCATAACCCGAATCTTGTACCTCAATTATCTCGCGCGAAATTCAAAAAGGCCTCGTCTCCAATGTGACGCACATACCGACCGTAAGTGGCGCCAACTTACATATTGTGTTATCAAATCTCTCTCTCTCTCTCTCTCTCTCTCTCTCTCTCTCTCTCTCTCTCTCTCTCTCTCTCTCTCTCTCTCCTGCTGCTGCTGCTGGTGCAGCGCGCTCTCTGGATAACGCACTCAATTTACATCTCTCACCAACGACACACTCTAACACCGGTATTCATGCTAGCCACGCACTCAGTGAAGCCTCTGCCCCCCCCTCTCTCTCTCTCTCTCTCTCTCTCTCTCTCTCTCTCTCTCTCTCTCTCTCTCTCTCTCGTCTTCAGACACGCACTCAGCCTCAAGGGCATCACCAACGGACTCTGGCACATCCACTTCCTCTCCTCCTAACGCACTCTTTACAAAAAGCTTCCCTCTCACCGACACACCCTCACAAATTCGATCTAACAAGTCGCATGTCGTCTCGTTACACACACTCTAACCAACACACTTACACAGCATCTTCTCCTCCTCTTCTCCCCCACCACCACGCACCATCACACACTCTCGCACAGGATCTTTCCTCTCTCTCACTGAACACTCTCACAACACCTTCCCTCCTCCTCATCCACACACACCACTACCACCACCACCTCCTCTCACACAGCCACCCAACCACTCACCACACACACCACTACCACCACCACCTCCTCTCACACAGCCACCCAACCACTCACCACACACACCACTACCACCACCACCTCCTCTCACACAGCCACACAACCACTCACCACACACACCACTACCACCACCACCGCCTCCTCTCACACAGCCACCCAACCACTCACCACACACACCACTACCACCACCACCTCCTCTCACACAGCCACCTAACCACTCACACCTCTCCTGGTGGGAGGGACGAAGACTATAATTGGCTAGTACACCAAACGATCCCAAACCGACGTATCAAACTTGAGAATCAAGAGACAATAAAGATAAAAAAAAAAATCATTATCAAACCATTATCAATATCAATTATCAGACGAGAGGGATTTCCAGGGCATTTATATATCAATAAATAAAAATAATGCTAATAATGTCGTTTATACAGTCCTTGCATTTTTTTTTTTCTGCGTTTATAGTAAACTCAAAGTTGTTCTAAAATGATCACGTTTTGGGTTTGCATTGAAGCGTGTGTGTGTTTGGCAGCCATCCCGTATGTGACTACCTCCGCCGTCATGTGTTAAGAAATGGGTTAATCGAGTTCAGTCGAGAGGTTTCGAATTATAACAGAACGTAACGTGATCATGCCCAGACTCAAGCCTGCACACAGAGAGAGAGAGAGAGAGAGAGAGAGAGAGAGAGAGAGAGAGAGAGAGAGAGAGAGAGAGAGAGAGAGAGAGAGAGAGAGAGAGAGAGAGAGAGAGTCGCTAGAGAGGGTAGGTGTTGGAGAGGACCTGGATGATGGCTACAATGGCTAATGCTACTACTGCTACTACTGCTACTGCTACTACTGCTACTGCTACTACTGCTACTGCTACTACTGCTACTGCTACTACTACTACTAATACTACTACTACTGCTACTACTGCTACTACTGCTACTGCTACTGCTACTACTACTAATACTACTACTACTGCTACTACTGCTACTACTGCTACTGCTACTACTGCTACTGCTACTACTACTACTGCTACTACTACTACTACTAATACTACTACTACTGCTACTACTGCTACTGCTACTACTACTAATACTACTACTACTGCTACTACTGCTACTACTACTACTGCTACTACTGCTACTGCTACTACTACTAATACTACTGCTACTGCTACTACTACTAATACTACTACTACTGCTACTACTGCTACTACTGCTACTGCTACTACTGCTACTGCTACTACTGCTACTGCTACTACTACTACTAATACTACTACTACTGCTACTACTGCTACTACTGCTACTGCTACTACTGCTACTACTGCTACTGCTACTACTGCTACTGCTACTACTGCTACTGCTACTGCTACTACTGCTACTGCTACTACTACTACTAATACTACTACTACTGCTACTACTGCTACTACTGCTACTGCTACTACTGCTACTACTGCTACTGCTACTACTGCTACTACTGCTACTGCTACTACTGCTACTGCTACTACTGCTACTGCTACTACTACTACTGCTACTACTACTACTACTAATACTACTACTACTGCTACTACTGCTACTGCTACTACTGCTACTGCTACTGCTACTACTACTAATACTACTACTACTGCTACTACTGCTACTACTGCTACTGCTACTACTGCTACTGCTACTACTACTACTGCTACTACTACTACTACTAATACTACTACTACTGCTACTACTGCTACTGCTACTACTACTACTGCTACTACTACTACTACTAATACTACTACTACTGCTACTACTGCTACTGCAAATACTGCTACTGCTAAATGCTACTACTACTAAAACTACTACACTGCTACTACTGCTACTACTGCTACTGCTACTACTGCTACTGCTACTACTACTACTGCTACTACGCTACTGCTACTACTACTACAATACACTACACTGCTACTACTACTACTAATAAATACTACACTGCTACTACTGCTACTTTCTGCTACTGCTACTACTGCTACTAAATACTAAACTACTACTACTGCTACTACTGCACTGCTACTGCTACTACACAAATACTACTACACTGCTACTACTCTACTGCTACTACTGCTACTGCTACTACTACTAACTAATACTACTACTACTGCTACTACTGCAAAAACTAAACTGCTACTACTAACTAAAAACTACACTGCTACAAATGCTAAAATAAATACTGCTAACCTACTACTACGCAAATACTCTAAATACTACACTACTGCTACTACTGCACGCCCCTTTAAACTCAAACGCACAACTCTATGCTACTCCCACTACTGCTACTACTCTACAATACAAAACTCTACTGCTACTACTCACTGCTACAACTGCAAAAACTACAAAAATACTACTACTCTCACTACTGCACGCACTACTGCACGCACTACGCTACGCTACTACTACTCCCTTTTACTCTACACCCCTTTACTAACTGACTGCTACTCTGCAACCTACAAACTAAATTTTAAACTCTCAACCCTACTGCACTACTGCAACTGCAACTACCTACTGCTACCTGTACTGCTACCTCAACTGCACTCTACACAAAACACCTACTGCTACTACGCTACTGCTACTCTGCAACCACACCTACAAATACTACAACTACTGCACAACTGCTACTACTGCTACCTACTACTGCCAACGCTACTACTCTACTACTGCTCCTGCAACCAATTTCTGCAAAAACTACACTTACACCACTGCTACCTGCAACCACTACACTAACTAAAACACTACTACTCTACTACACAACGCTACTATTTCCACACGCTACGCAAAACTGCTACTTCTGCTACTACAACTACTGCTACTACGGCTCCTGCAGCCCGGGGTTTGTTCCTAGTAGCAGGGAAAGGGGGGGGGAACCCTCTTTAAAGAGAGTCCGGGAAAATGAAACATCCCTCGCTGAGGTGATCGTTCACGCTCGCAAAACCTTTTTTTTTTTTTTTTCCCAAAGAAGAACAGAGGGGGGGCCCGGGGAGGGAATTCCCCAAAAACCCAGTCCTCTGTTCTTTCGCTACCTCGCCCCAAACCCGGGGAAAAGGCTATTTTAAAAAAAAAAGAAAGAATAAAAAATATTATATAAAATATATTATATAATAAATATAAAAATAATATTATATATAATACATATGGTTTGGGGTGTGTTGTGTAAGTTGCGTGGAGAGCGGCGGGGTGACGACCCCCCCCCCCTACGCTGGTGCCCCCCTTTTACCACGACAATTTTTTCCTCTACATCCATAAAAACACCCCCAGGCGCCTTGGGGAGAGAGGAGAGCGAGACGGTAGCAGAGGGAGAGGGAGAGGGAAGGGAGAGCTGAGACGGTAGCAGAGGGAGAGGGAAGGGAGAGGGGAAGGGGGGATGGGGTGGGGAGAGAATGATGGGGTGTTTATGTATGGCGGTGAAACCCCGGGTTGGCCAGGGGCCCAAAGGGGGGGAGGGAAGGGGGGGACTGAAGAGGGGGGAGGGAGGGGGACACCCAAAAGACACCCCCCTCCTCCCCCCTTTTCCTCCTCCTCCCCTCCCCCCAAACCCCCGTAGTCCACTTGCAAAGATTACCACCCGCTCTTTCTTGAGTCGAGTTTAAGTGGTGATTAACTATAATGAATCGTTATCATGACTGAGGTTAACTCCGGGGGTGTGGGTGGGGCGGGGAGACGACCATCACCCACCCACCCACCACAGGGTCGAAAAGCCCCCCCCTGGGGCTACAGGCTACAACCGTACGGGCGCGTTGAGGGCTCCGGGGGGGGTAGTATGGGCGGGGGTTTTGGGTGGAGGTAGGTGGGTGGGGAACAGAGGGGTTAGGGGAAGAGGGGAGCGAATGGGAGGGGGGGGCGGCGGCGTGGACGGTAAGGTGTCCGGGAGGGAGGGAGGGAAGGAGGGAGGGAGGGATGGAGGGAGGGAGGGAGGTCCTGTGGTCGGCCCAGCCAGGCAGGCTGTCTGTTTCGACAAAGGCCAGGGAGGAGGAGTAGAGGAGTTAGGGATTCCCAGCGCCTCAGGCAAGGGCGGTGCTCCCCCCTCCACCCCCCTCCCACCCGCACCAAAAAAAACACCCCCCCAAAAAAAAAAAAAACCCCCCCTTTTTCCACCGCAAACCCCCACCCTCCCCATCTCACACATCTCCCCCCACACCCACACACCCCCGTACCCTCTGATGCTTCAACTTTTTGCTTTATGAGGGAGAAAAAGAGATAAATAATGAGGGGGAGGAAGGAGGGGTGCGTGTGTGTGTGAGGGGGGCCCACCAGAATGGGTTGATGAGGGACACGCTGGCTGCACACAGGCATACATTCACACCCTCACCCCCACCACTACCTTCTCCCCATCCCCCTCCCCTCGCTCTCTTGCTGCCTGGCCACGGTGGGAGGGGAGCGAGGGGGAGGGGTTGGGTTGTTGCCTCTCCCCTCCCCTCCTCGCGACACCGAACAATTTGAACACGCTGAACAAACGTCCTAATATTCCTCCTCCTCCTCTCTTGCGCCCACAAATCAAGGACACAGCAAGTTGACCCCGTAAACGCCGCTGCACCCATGCCCCCTTGCCCGGAGGTAGAACCACGGGGGCGAGGGGGGGGGGGGGGGGTTTTAGTGGACGGGGGGGTAGGGAGGGTAAGGGGAAAGGGGGGGGGTTTTGGGTTGGGGGAGGGGGAGGTGGGGTGAGGGTGGGTTGGTTGGTGGGGGTTTGGTTGGGGGGGGGGGATTGGTGTATTGGGGTTTGTGTGTGTGTGTGTGTGTGTGTGTGTTTTTGTGTTTTGTGTGTGTGTGTGTGTGTGGGGGGTAGGTGGCTAGCGGAGGGGGGGGTGGGGGGGGAAGGGAAAGAAGGAATGGGGTTTGGGGAGGAGATCGAGGATGGGTGTAGGTAGTAAAAGGACCCCCCAGTTTTCCGGCACAAGTGCTATCCGGGGGAGGCGCGCAAGTGGGGTGCCCCCCCCAGGAGGGGGCGGGAGGGGGGCGGGCGGAGGGCGGGGGCCCGGCTGGCGGCGGGTGGGGGGAGTGACTGCGCTGCTGCTGCTACCCGACCATCACTTACCCGCGACAAGAGACAGACAGACAACCCAACCCCCCCTCACCCCCTCCTCACCTCCTCCCCAAAGGCGGAGGGACAGGGCGAGAGAGAGAAAGAGAGAGAGAGAGAGAGAGAGAAGAGAGAGAGAGGAGAGAGAGAGAGAAAAGAACCTCCCCCCCAAAAAAAAATAAAACGAAGACGAAGCATACCTTTCTCCCTCCCTCCCCGGTTCCGACCCTTTAAGAAACGACTGCTCTCTCTCCCCCTTCCATTTGTGCGTGTCCCTTCGCACCCAAAGGACCACGCAGCAGCTGGTCAACCGGGCTTCTTTAGCAGGCCCTTCCCCTTTCCTCATCCTCCCGCCCCTCACACGGGAGGGGGAAGAGCCTTTGGACGCGCGGGCCCCCGTCCACAAAACACACCCTTGGTCGAGATTCTCCGCCGGTTAACGTGTGTCTTCGCGGCCGTCCCCACGGGGGCCTTTTTCGAACTGACGACCTGTTGGCTAATAAACCACCCCCTACCCCTCATCCCCAAGGCCTCAACAGACACAAAAAAAACCTTTCCTTTTTAAAAATAAATATATAAATTATATATAAAAATTATATATATATTATAATATATATTATATATATATTTTTTACCGGGTATCTTTTTCTGTCCTCCTGGAACAAAGACATCCCCACCACAATTCTTTCCGCAAAGGGCCAAGCAATAGTATCGTGAGTCGTTTCACACAACACACACACACACACACAAAAACACAACACACACACCCGTCATCAACGGAATCCCACTTAACATCCCTGAAAAGAAAGGAGCCCATGAACACCCCCGGCCATGGGCTTCATGATCGTGCGCCCCCCACACATCCTGAGGAAAGGGGGGGGAGTGGGTAGGTAGGTGAGGTGGGGGGTTCGAAAATGCATTTAAGGCCTGGGGCTGCCAGAGACGGTGACCCAAAGCTCAGAACGGGAAGAAGTTTATGGGGTTGCTTATACGGCCAAAAAGGGATCTCGCGAGACCTGACATCTCGAGACTTTGACATTTTGATACCTGACATCTCGAGACCTAACATCCCAGACGGATGACATCCGCGACCTGACATCTCGAACCTATGACACTCGCGATCTGACATCCCGAACCTGCATCTCGGACCTGACATCCCAGCCTGACACTCGCGACCTACATCCACGACCGACATCCCAGACCGACATTTCGAACCGACGACACTCCGACCTGACATCTCGATCCCTGACATCTCGAACCTGACATCTCGCGCCCTGACATCTCGCGACTTCGACCCAATCGTGGTGTGTTTTTTTCAAGTCCCGTCACCCCTTTTGCAAATCTTATGGGGGATGGTCCGCACACACACACCCACACCCCACGTTGCAATCCAACCCCAGAACGACTACGTCAGTCGACCTAAATTTCGTCACCGATCCGCCGTCCCCAGCAAAACCAGCGTCGACCTGGGCCTCTACGTTTCACCTTCGTGACGCCCAGAGAACCGTACGCTCCCAATTTCAAGACGAACGGAACGCTCCCGCGCGATACTTCATACCTTTTTGCGTACAACTACAGACCTTCCCTCCCTTTTACCTCTCCCCCCCACCCTCCCTTTCCACATTTCCCGCGACTCCCCTTTCCACATGAGCAGCCCTTTTTCCATTTGGGGGTCAAAGGGGGAAACTAACAAATTTAAAAATCTACGAATCCCTCCTGGGGTGCTTTTCTCTCGTTCGTCGCAAAGGGTCTAAGGTACCAAGCCCACATCTCACCTGCAAAGGGGCACCTAACGCAAAAAATTTTAGAACTTTGGGGAAAAATTTTTTTCCCACGATAGGTCAAAGGTCACGCCCCAAGGAAAAGGGGGGGGGGGGGTTAAGCACATGACACTGTCGAGGTTCACGCTACGCCCCGAGGCCTGGCGTACATCCCCCAAAGCGTATAGGAGGGGGGGACCGCCAGTCCCGCTGGGGCAGTCCCCGCCGGGCGTGGTTCTCCTCGATCCTCCCGGGGGATCGGATCCTACGTGCCCCATCCAATGCTCCGACCAACACACTGGAAGCTCTGACGAGGTAGCGCCCATCGTCCTGCGGGCCATGGCGTCCTGGCTGGACCAAGAGGGGCGAGGGGGCCGTCCGGAGGCCGTGAAGCGCCAATACCACTACCACTACCTCTACCACCACACCATAAAACCCTAACACTACCAACCCCCAAACCCTACCAAACCCCCACCACCACTACCACTAAACCCCTACCACCACTACCATTACCACCACCATCACTCCACTACCCTTTCCCCACTACCCCTCCTCTACCCCCCACCACCACTATCACTACCCCTACCCCCCACACCATTACCACAACCCCTACCCTACACCACTACCACACCTCACACCACTCCCTTACCACCACCACCACACCAAACCCCTACCACCACTACCCCTCCCTACCCCCACCACCACCACCACGTAAACGCGCGCTGCACCCATGCCCTCCTTGCCCGGAGGTAGAACCACGGGTGGCGATGGGGGGGGGGGGGGGTTAGTGGGACAGGGGGGTAGGGAGGGTAAGGGGGAAAGGGGGGGGGAGGGGTTTGGTTAGGGAGGAGGAGGAGGTTGGGGGTGAGGGTGGGTTGGTTGGTGGGTTGGTTGGTTGCGGGGGGGGGGAGTGTGTGTATGTGCGTGTGTGTGTGTGTGTGTGTGTGTGTGTGTGTGTGTGTGTGTGTGTGTGTGTGTGTGTGAGGGGTAGGGTGGCTAGCGGAGTGGGGGGGTGGGGGGGGGAAGAGGAAGAGGAGAGGAGATAGGGTTGTGGAGGAGGAGATGCGAGGATGGGTGTAGGTAGTAGAAGGACCTCCCCAGATTCTCGGCAGCAAGTGCTATTCCTGGGGGAGGCGCGACAAGTGGCTGCCCTCCCCCAGGAGGAGCGGGGAGGGCGGGCGGGCGGAGGGCTGGCTGGCTGGCTGGCTGGCTGGCTGGGGGTGAGTGACTGCTGCTGCTGCTGCTACCCGACTCATCACTTACCCGCGCGACAAGAGACAGACAGACAACCCAACCCCTCCCTCACCCCATCCTCACCTCCTCCCAACGGCGGAGGGACAGGTCGAGAGAGAGAGAGAGAGAGAGAGAGAGAGAGAGAGAGAGAGAGAGAGAGAGAGAGAGAGAGAGAGAGATAAGAACCTCCCCCCCAAAATAAATAGAAACGAAGACGAAGCATACCTTTCTCTCCTCCATCCTCCGGTATCTCGTACCCTTTAAGAAACGACTGCTCTCTCTCCCCCTTCTCATTTGTGCGTGTCCCTTCGCACCTCAAAGTGACCATCTGGCAGCAGCTGGTCAGACCGGGCTTCTTCAGCAGGCGCTTCCCCTTACCTCATCACTCCCGCCGCCTCACACGGGGAGGGAGGAAGAGCCTTGTGGACGCGCGGCACACCGTCCACAAAACACACCTCTTGGTCGAGATTCTCCGCCAGTGTTAACGTGTGTCTTCGACGGCGTCGTCCACCTGACGGGGCCTTTGTCGAACTGACGACCTGTTGGCTAATAAACCACCTCCCTACCCCTCATCCCGAAAGGCCTCATACAGACACAAAAAATCCATTTCCCTTTATATATATATATATATATATATATATATATATATATATATATATATATATATATATATATATATATATATATATTGTTTACCTGGGTATCTTTTTCTGTCCTCCTGGAACAATGACATCCCGACCACAATTCTTTCCGGCAAGGCCAACGCAATAGTATCGTGAGTCGTTGCACACACACACACACACACACACACACACACACACACACAGCCAGTCATCAACGGAATCCCACTTAACATCCCTGAAAATGAATGGAGCCCATGATCATCCCTCGGCCATGGGCTGGTCATGATCGTGCGCCCCACCACACATCCTGAGGAAGGAGGGAGGAGGTGAGGTGAGGTGAGGTGAGGGAAAATGCATTCAAGGCCTGGACTGCCAGAGACGGGTGACCAACGTCTCAGAACGGGAAGAAGTTGATGGGATTGTCTTATGACGGTCCAAGAGGCATCTCGCGAGACCTGACATCTCGAGACCTGACATCTCGATACCTGACATCTCGAGACCTAACATCCCGAGACGTGATGACATCTCGCGACCTGACATCTCGAGACCTGATGACATCTCGCGATCTGACATCCCGAGACCTGGCATCTCGCGACCTGACATCCCAAGACCTGACATCTCGCGACCTGACATCTCACGACCTGACATCCCGAGACCTGACATCTCGCGACCTGACATCCCGCGACCTGATGACATCTCGCGACCTGACATCTCGAGACCTGACATCCCGCGACCTGACATCTCGCGACTTCGACCCAATCGTGTGTGGTGTAATTTTCAAGTCCCGTCACGCCTCTGCAAAGTCTTATGGAGGATCGGTCCGTCACACACACACACACACACACACACACACACACACACACACACACGTTGCAAATCCAACCCCAGAACGACTAGCGTCAGTCGACCTCAGATGCGTCGACCGATCCGCCGTACCCAGCAAAAACCAGCGCTCGACCTGGGCCTCTACTGCTTCACCTTCGTGACGCCCAGAGAACCGAACGCTGCCAATTTCAAGACGAACGGAACGCTACAGGCAGCGATACTTCATACGCGTTTGCGTACAACTACATGACCTCCCCGTCCCTTTTACCTCTCCCCCCACACACCTCCCTTTCCACATTTCCCAGCGACTCCCCTTTCCACATGTGCGAGTTCCTTTTCCATTGGTGTGGGTACGAAGGGGAAACTAGGCTAATTATAAACTCGTACGAAATGCCTCGTCTGAGGTACGTTTTTCTCTCGTTCGTCGTCTGAAGGTCTAAGGTGCATCCAAGTCTCCAGCATCTCACCTGCAGACAGGCATCCTACGCAGAAAATCCTGGAACATTTGTGAATTCTTTTCCCATGATAGGTCAAAGGTCACGTCAAGGACAAGGGGGGGGGGGGTTAAGCACAGTGACACTGTCGACGGATCACTGTCTACGCACCGAGGCCTGGCGTATCATCCTCCATGCGTATAGGAGTGGGGACACGCATAGTCCGGCTGGGTGTCATGTCCCCGCCAGGCGAGGTTCTCCTCGATCCTCCCGGAGGATCGGATCCTACGTGACCTGATCCAATGCTCCGTACCGACACGACTGGAAGCTCTGACGAGGTAGCGCCCATCGTCTCTGCTGGGGCCATGGCGTCCCTGGCTGGTACCAAGAGGAGCGAGGGCGCCGTCCAAGAGAGTCGTGCTAGATGCCATTACCACCACCACCACCACCACTACCACTAACTCTACCACCACTACCATTACCACCACCATCACTACCACTACCTCTACCACTACTTCCTCTACCACCACCACCACCACTATCACTACCTCTACCACCACCACCACTATCACTACCTCTACCACCACTACCATTACCACTACCACCACTACCACTACCTATACCACCACCACCACTATCACTACCTCTACCACCACTACCATTACCACTACACCACTACCTCTACCACCACTACCACTACCTCTACCACCACTACCACTACCTCTACCACCACTACCATTACCACCACCACCACTACCACTACCTCTACCACCACTACCACCTCCTCTACCACCACCACCACCACCACTACCACCATCACCACTTCCCTCTATCATACCACCAGCGGGCGACGCCGGGCCCTCTACTGCACGGGGTCTTGGGACGCGACAGAAGAGGGTTCGTGTTACCGTCAGCCTCACGTGAGACAACACGAAGGAAGGACGTTAACAACACGAAACCTTAGGAACCACACACACACACACACACACACACACACACACACACACACACAACAAATGTCCGAACGAAGGACAAAAACACACGGGAAAGAACGTACGAGAAAGACATTAGATATAATGGAAAGAGAAGGACCAACGAACGAAGCGAGTCTACTATAAATTGACCCAAAAAAAAACGTAAAAAAAAAAAAAGAAAAGAAGACAACATGACAAGGAGGAAGAGTTCCATTAGACAGATGTCGACACGTCACTCCACAATCCCACAGAGAGTGAGGGGGTGGGGGGTGGGAAACCTGGTACTCACACACACACACACACACACACACACACACACACACACACATACACACACACATTTCCTACAGCAAACCTCTCCAGCGGGAAATCCTCCGCTCCACTCCACGCTGAAGACTGTGAGGGACGGAGGGTGAGGGACGGAGGGTGAGGGACGGAGGGGCTACCAGATGATTACCACGATGACGGAGGAGAGAGGCCCATCTCGGTGACGATAATGGGCGCATGGGAAACAGATGATGATGTTAACTACCAAGGATGGATATATATATATATATATATATATATATATATATATATATATATATATATATATATATATATATATATATAATGGGAAGACAAGCACACACACACACACACATACACACACACACACGCACGCACACACACACACACACACACACAAACACACACACACACACCAGTTGTAACAGTGCGGGCCAGCGAGGCGGAGTGGCACCCACCCTACCCCACGTACACACACAGGCTAATCTTTACATCAGCGGGTGTGAGGAGGAGTTGGCACCTCAAACCACCAGCTACTCTCTCTCTCTCTCTCTCTCTCTCTCTCTCTCTCTCTCTCTCTCTCTCTGTGCGTAAGTCGCTCTTGCTTGTTTATGGGCGTGACGTCACCCCCCCTCCTCTTATTTACAGCAGCTAGTGCGGACCAGAGCGTGCAGTGAGGGAGGGGGGTGTTGAGGGGAGGGGAAGGGTGAGATGAAGAGAGAGAGAGAGGAGGAGGAGGAAGGAGAGAAGGAGGAGGAGGAGGAGGAGGAAAAAGAGAAAGGACGGAAAGGTGAGGTAGGTTGAGGACAAGACGAGTCACGGGTCGGGGGTGAGTATGTAAACGCATTAGTTAACGTATGACAAGTGTGGAGGGGTCGAGTGTCCACACACACACACACACACACACACACACAAGCCAGTCATAGATCCTGTAGCGCACGTCACTTCAGACATGTGCACTGCTCAGTACTCGTGGGACACCAAATATCATGAAGGAGGAAGGAAGGAAGGAGGGAGGGAGGGAAGGAGAAGAAACCCCTACCATCATGGCTTCCCCGAGGATGGGACTCACTCCATCCATCCAGCTGACGCGCCCAGCATCACATCCTGAATTAAGAGACTAACACGAGCAGGAGCAGCAGCCGCTGCCGCTCGACCCAGCCTTCCGCCACAGCAACGCTAACCTTCGCAAGGCCGTCGGGGACCGAGTTCCGCCGACTCGCATCACACCGACTGGTGGCACGAAGACCACCTCCAACGGGGTCTGACGGAGAGACCCTTCGCGGCCTCTGCAATTCCCCTTTTCGTAGCGCTACCGCCCACAGGAGTGAGCATGGGGCTGCGAGGCAAACGTACCACCAACCAGGTGATGCCGGCACGGATCAAGTCTCCTCTCAACACCCAAGTGTCCGGCAGGCATCCTGGGCACTCGTCTGTCGCAACCTACGGACATAGACGGCTTCTGGATGGCCGTCAGCCCTCCCTCAGCGACTTCGCCAGAGCTCCAGCTGGAGTCAAGTCGAGCCGCGACACCGTCGCTGATAAAGCAGTCAACAGAGGGCTGGGGAGAGACATCTCATTCCAGGACTTTGAAGGGCCAGGAAGCGCTTGTCGTTCTGCGAGCTCCCGATGGAGGGGAGGAGGAGAGAGGGTGGAATGTCATCTCCATCTTCCAGTCCCTCATCCGCGATGTCTCACAGGTCACACGGATGGAGGGGGGGCGCACTCTTGTGGCTTCCTCATCCTCATTATAAAAGCGATGCCCTTAAAATCGACGTCTAGTTTTCATTAAACAGCTGGCCTGGGCTAAAACGACCCCTCTCGACCAACCAAGACCCACCGCCAACAATGTAACCAACAACCAAAGGCCGGAGAAACAGAACCCACCGCCCACGAGACCTAAGTACCATGACCCACCCCCAGAAGAGCCGAACTCACCAACCCAACCCCTTATGACCACCCCAGAGTACCAAACCCACCCACCACGAGACCTAACCCCCGACAACCATCCTAGGGTATCAGAACCCACCACCTCCACCCCATCGAGACCTAACCCCTAAAATCACCCCCAGAGACCAACACACGGGGGGAGGGAGGCGAAGGGGGGAGATAACTGGGGTGAAGCTGGCTCATGGTAACCACCTGTGGGGAATAAATATGAACTGCGAAACATGTGTCTCATATATATATATATATATATATATATATATATATATATATATATACATATATATATATATATATATATATATATATATATATATATATATATATATATATATATATATATATAAATTTTTCTATTTGTCGAGGCTGTTTTTGCGCTCCCCAAATTTACATGGAGAGGCTCCCAACCTCCCCACCCGCCCACCCACCGACCCACCTGAGCAAATTCTACTAATGTCCAAATAAATTCCAGCAAGGTTACTAAATTTGGTCGGAGTTCAGACTTATTCTCGCGCGCCGCTCCGGCGACATTTCTAAATTTCCCCAGTTATTACTTGGCAAAATAGATAAGATAATAATTATCAATTCAAAAATCTAATGCATTTTGAATGCAATAAGTACGGTCGCACTGGGGTGTGCGTGTGTGTGTGTGTGTGTGCGTGTGTGTGTGTGTGTGTGTGTGGGGTGGGGTGTGATGGGTGGGAAGGAAGGGGGGAAGGGTGGGGGAAAGGAAGGGTAGTTAGTTGAAACTGGGTGAAACTCAAAACTAAATCACCATAATTGAAATAAAAAAAGAAAAAAATCTAAATTACTAACTGAAATCTCATAAAGAGATAACACACGGCAAAATAATTCATTTATCGAAAGGTTCAGGTATTCATGATGTCCCATCCCCCTATATTACCCTCCCCCCCCCTCCTCTCTCTTTTTTTCCCCCTCCTCCCCTACCCGCCCCTCTCCCCCTCCAGATCTCCATAATACCAGCTGATACTGCATTTTTTGAACGTTAATTACGCTCGTACGCTACGCCGCTTTGTGACGCCTATTCATAACAAGTATTCTTATCTGAAAGATTTTCAGCTTCACTTCATTCAAACTTTCTTTTCTTTCCTTTTTTTTTTTTTTTTTTCATATTTTCCATTTAACTTCTTCAACTCTTCATTCCACCATCCTGTGCCCTTTCTTTCCTCGAATTGTTCTTATAGTGTTTCCAAACTCGCTGATAGACTGTCTATCTATCTGTATACTATCTATATGTATATCTATCTATCTATCCGTATATCTATCTATATGTCTATCTATCTATCTATCTATCTATCTATCTATCTATATGCACTCTCCATTCAGTATTTATCAATCTATGATCTAACTTCTCAAACGACTCCAATTTGGTCTACCTTGCTTCTTCACACACACACACACACACACACAAACACACACACACACACACACACACACACACACACACACACACACACACACATCGATCGTCCGTGGTTGCCCACGTTCTCCTACGGGAAGGGTAAAAGTGTAGGGTGATGGGTAGGGGAGCCTGGGGAATAGGGTGATAGGTAAGGGTTACAAAGTGATGGGTAAAGAAGGGAAGGTGTAACAAGTGAAGGGGGTAGTGATGGTTCAGGAAGGGAAGGGTAACCAGTGAAGAGGCGATGGGTAAGGAAGGGGATGTTTAAACAGTGAAAGGGGTTAGTGATGGGCAAGGAAGGGAAGGGTAACCAGTGAAGGGGGTAGTGATGAGCAAGGAAGGGAAGGGTAACCAGTGAAGGGGGTAGTGATGGGCAAGGAAGGGAAGGGTAACCAGTGAAGGGGGTAGTGATGGGCAAGGAAGGGAAGGGTAACCAGTGAAGGGGGTAGTGATGGGCAAGGAAGGGATGGGTAACCAGTGAAGGGGGTAGTGATGGGTCTGGAGTATAAAAAGCCAAGAGTTGCCGGAAAGGTCAGGGATGGCGTTAGCGGGGGGGGGGGGGGGGGGGTAAGGAGGCGAGGAGGGCTGCAGGGGTCAGGGGTGAGAGACGCAGAGGTCAAGGGTAAGAGATGAGGTCAGAGGTCAGGCGTGGATGATCAACAGGGGGAAGGGGGGCAGGGGTGATGGGGGAGAGGGGAGAGATGAGGGGGAGGTGTAAGGGGTTGGAGGCAATGGGTGGACGGTATGGGGTTGAAAAGACGAAGAGGTTGAATGGTCAGTCATTTCCCCCCTCCCCCCCATCGGGGGTGGCTGGCGGTGAGGAATGGGCAAGTGAGAGATGGGGGTGAGCTGGGTGGGGGCGGTGAGATGGGGGGTGTGTGAGGGATTTAGAGATGGAGGGGATCTGACTATGAGAGATATGAGGAGGCATGAGGAGGCTCGGTGCATGAGGAGACGAAGACAGTATGGCCAGATGTGAACAGAATGAAGGCGTATGATGATGAGGAAGGAGAAGAAAACGAGCCACGTCAAACGAGGCGATGATGAAAACGAGCCGCGTCAAACGAGGAAGTGACGAAAACGAGCAGCGTCAAAACGAGGAAGTGACGAAAACGAGCAGCGTCAAAACGAGGCCACGACGAAAACGAGCAGCGTCAAACGAGGAAGTGACGAAAATGAGCCGCGTCTAACGAGGCAATGACGAAAACGAGCCGCGTCAAAACGAGGCAGTGACGAAAACGAGCAGCGTCAAAACGAGGCCACGACGAAAACGAACAGCGTCAAAACGAGGCCACGACGAAAACGAGCAGCGTCAAAACGAGGCAATGACGAAAACGAGCCGCGTCAAAACGAGGAAGTGACGAAAACGAGCAGCGTCAAAACGAGGCCACGACGAAAACGAGCAGCGTCAAAACGAGGAAGTGACGAAAACGAGCCGCGCCAAAACGAGGAAGTGACGAAAACGAGCAGCGTCAAAACGAGGCCATGACGAAAACGAGCCGCGTCGAAACGAGGCAGTGACGAAAACGAGCCGCGTCAAACGAGGCAACGACGAAAACGAGCCGCGTCAAACGAGACAGGAGCAGACCGGCCGCGTAAAGCAGGGGAGGGGGGGGGGGGGGAAGGATAGGGGGCGGGCGGCGTATAAGCAGAAGCCCGACGGCGTAAAACAACGGGGCAATGGCCAGAACGAGCGCGTAAAACGACGACGCACGCAGGGACTGAACGCGTAACGACAGTTGGGCGAGCAGGACGACATGCGTAAACACAGTGGATCACCACTGGACGAGCTGGGGTAAGACACACACACACACACACACACACACACACAGCAGCAGCAGCGTAAGGTGGTCCACACCAGCGATGTGTCAGTGGCAATGCGGAACTGGCTCAAACGATCTCGTACAGTCGAATTACTATTAACTGGTCGTTAAGGAAGGGGCGCGCGCACGCTCTCCGGAGATGTTTACTGAACCGGGAATTTTTCTTCTTTTTTTTTTTTCCTTTGTACTCAGGATGTGAGTATCTGTTCTTGTTCTTGTTTGTTTGTTTGTTTCTGTGTGTGTGTGTGTGTGTATGTGTGTAAGCATGTGTGTTTTTGTCTGTATTTTGTATAATGGTAGAATAAGCATCACGGGCAATATATATATATATATATATATATATATATATATATATATATATATATATATATATATATATATATATATCCCTGGGGATAGGGAAGAAAGAATACTTCCCACGTATTCCCTGCGTGTCGTAGAAGGCGACTAAAAGGGAGCGGGGGGCTGGAAATCTTCCCCTCTCATTTTTTTTTTAATTTTCCAAAGGAAGGAACAGAGAAGGGGGCAGGGTGAGGATGTTTCCTCAGAGGCCCAGTCCTCTGTTCTTAACGCTACCTCGCTGAGGTGGGAAATGGTGAATAGTATGAAAGAAAGATGTATATATATATATATATATATATATATATATATATATATATATATATATATATATATATATATATAATATATATATAGTGTATATGAACGCGCACTTTCGTACAACACCTAATACCCTCCAACAGCCAGGATTCGAACCCAGACCCATGTGAACACTACATATAATTCCTACCCAGACGGGCTGGCTGGCTGGGCGGGCTGACACATGTGTGGGTACTGGCTATGTTAACCTGGGGTCGAACTGGGAGCAATCCATCCTCATGCTAGCCTCGACCCCGACCGCCATCATCCAGTAGCGTTGAAGCACGACGGGCACCACGATCCCCTGACCACAAAGGTACGACCATTGACCACAAAGCCACGACCCTTGACCACAGAGGCACGACCCTTGACCACAAAGACACGACCCTTGACCACAGAGGCACAACCCTTGACCACAGAGGCACGACCCTTGACCATAGGGGTACGACCCTTGACCACAAAGCCACGACCCTTGACTACAAAGCCACGACCCTTGACCACAAAGGTACGACCCTTGACAACAAAGCCACGATCCTTGACCACAAAGCCACGACCCTTGACCACAAAGGCACGACCCTTGACCACAAAGGCACGACCCTTGACCACAAAGGCACGACCCTTGACCACAGGGGCACGACCTGACGGCGAAGCATCAGTAACCTTTATGAACAATGCCTTGACGTCTAACCTGACTCTTTGTACAGGTTAAAGGTTAAAAGCCAGGCCGAGCGTCATACCTTGAAGGTCGTGCCGTCGTGCTCAAAGGTCGTGCGTACAGTCGGGCTCGGGGGGAAGGGGGGGGGCGGGTCATACGCACCCTCGTGCCCTAGGGTCGTGCTCTGGGGTCGTGCGCTGCACCCTCGTTACCTAGGGTCGTGCGCACCCTCGTGCCCTAAGGTCGTGCTCTGGGGTCATGCGCTGCACCCTCGTGCCCTGGGGTCATGCCCAGAGGTCGTGCCCTAGGGTCGTGCTCTGGGGTCGTGCGTACCGCCGTGCTCGAGGGATCACATAACACCACCACACGACAACCCTGCCTCCCTCCCTCCTTCCCTCACTCTCTCCTTCCCTCCCTCACTACCTCCTTCCCTCCCTCACTCCCTCCTTCCCTCCCTCCCTCCTTCCCTCCCTCACTCCCTCCTTCCCTCCTTCCTTCCCTCCCTCCCTCACTCCCCGGCCTTGCCTCACGGTGCAGTAAGACATGACTAAACCCACGAACAGCCATTCTAACCTCCCGTGCACCTTTCCCGAGCAATCTTAATTCAGCCCTCGAGCACCCACCCAAGTCATCCTCGAAGGGGGAGAGAGAGAGAGAGAGAGAGAGAGAGAGAGAGAGAGAGAGAGAGAGAGAGAGAGAGAGAGAGAGAGAGAGAGAGAGAATTTCCCCAGGGGGGAGGGAGAGCCCCACACATACACACACACACATGAGTCCTCCCTGTACTAATGACTGGGCGACGTTCATGACATATATATATATATATATATATATATATATATATATATATATATATCCTCCGGGTTATGAAATGAGAAGGAAAAAAACGTTAATCACTCAACCAGGCCCTGCAGGAACAACCGAGTAAACACAGATCATATCATACATTATACAGTTGTAGCTTTACATCAGGCGCTCAGATGGGTACCTGGCGTAAGCTGGTGTGTGTGTGTGTGTGTGTGTGTGAGAGAGAGAGAGAGAGAGAGAGAGAGAGAGAGAGAGAGAGAGAGAGAGAGAGAGAGAGAGAGAGAGAGAGAGAGAGAGAGAGAGACTTGTTCAGTCGTACGTGCGATGGTCCGGCTCTTGAGCACAAGCGGTACGATACATGCACAACGCGTCCCTCTGAGCATGGACGGTACACGCCCCTTTGCGAACGACGGTACAGCACTCCAGTCCAGCGGTACGTTCCCTTTCGAGCACGACGGTACATACGTCCCCTTTTTGAGCACGACGGTACGACGGTACGTTCTCTTTTTGAGCACGACGGTACGACGGTACGTCCCCTTTTTGAGCACGACGGTACGACGGTACGTCCCCTAGGGGACAGTACAAGTTAAATAACGATTGACTGTGGTGGTGGTGGTGGTACTAGGTGGATGACGCCTGCGTAGGTACTGGGTGGTGGTGGTGGATGACGCCTGCGTAGGTACTGGGTGGTGGTGGTGGTGGTGGATGACGCCAGCGTAGGTACAGGGTGGTGGTGGTGGTGGTGGATGACGCCTGCGTAGGTACTGGGTGGTGGTGGTGGTGGTGGTGGATGACGCCAGCGTAGGTACTGGGTGGTGGTGGTGGATGACGCCTGCGTAGGTACAGGGTGGTGGTGGTGGTGGATGACGCCAGCGTAGGTGCAGGGTGGTGGTGGTGGATGACGCCTGCGTAGGTACAGGGTGGTGGTGGTGGTGGATGACGCCTGCGTAGGTACTGGGTGGTGGTGGTGGTGGTGGTGGATGACGCCAGCGTAGGTACAGGGTGGTGGTGGTGGATGACGCCTGCGTAGGTACAGGGTGGTGGTGGTGGTGGTGGATGACGCCAGCGTAGGTACAGGGTGGTGGTGGTGGTGGTGGATGACGCCTGCGTAGGTACAGGGTGGTGGTGGTGGTGGTGGATGACGCCTGCGTAGGTACTGGGTGGTGGTGGTGGTGGTGGTGGATGACGCCTGCGTAGGTACAGGGTGGTGGTGGTGGTGGTGGATGACGCCTGCGTAGGTACTGGGTGGTGGTGGTGGTGGATGACGCCAGCGTAGGTACAGGGTGGTGGTGGTGGACGACGCCTGCGTAGGTACAAGGTGGTGGTGGTGGTGGTGGATGACGCCAGCGTAGGTACAGGGTGGTGGTGGCGACGGTGGATGACGCCAGCGTAGGTACAGGGTGGTGGTGGATGACGCGAGCGTAGGTACGTGGTGGTGGTGGTGGTGGACGACGCCTGCGTAGGTACAAGGTGGTGGTGGTGGTGGTGGTGGGTGGATGACGCCAGCGTAGGTACAGGGTGGTGGTGGTGGTGGTGGGTGGATTACGCCAGCGTAGGTACAGGGTGGTGGTGGTGGACGACGCCTGCGTAGGTACAAGGTGGTGGTGGTGGTGGTGGATGACGCCAGCGTAGGTACAGGGTGGTGGTGGTGGATGACGCCAGCGTAGGTACAGGGTGGTGGTGGCGACGGTGGATGACGCCAGCGTAGGTACAGGGTGGTGGTGGATGACGCGAGCGTAGGTACGTGGTGGTGGTGGAGGTGGACGACGCCTGCGTAGGTACAAGGTGGTGGTGGTGGTGGTGGGTGGATGACGCCAGCGTAGGTACAGGGTGGTGGTGGTGGTGGGTGGATGACGCCAGCGTAGGTACAGGGTGGTGGTGGTGGACGACGCCTGCGTAGGTACAAGGTGGTGGTGGTGGTGGTGGATGACGCCAGCGTAGGTACAGGGTGGTGGTGGTGGTGGTGGATGACGCCTGCGTAGGTACTGGGTGGTGGTGGTGGTGGATGACGCCAGCGTAGGTACAGGGTGGTGGTGGTGGACGACGCCTGCGTAGGTACAAGGTGGTGGTGGTGGTGGTGGATGACGCCAGCGTAGGTACAGGGTGGTGGTGGCGACGGTGGATGACGCCAGCGTAGGTACAGGGTGGTGGTGGATGACGCGAGCGTAGGTACGTGGTGGTGGTGGTGGTGGACGACGCCTGCGTAGGTACAAGGTGGTGGTGGTGGTGGTGGGTGGATGACGCCAGCGTAGGTACTGGGTGGTGGTGGTACTAGGTGGATGACGCCTGCGTAGGTACTGGGTGGTGGTAGTGGTGGATGACGCCAGTGTAGGTACTGGGTGGTGGTGGATGACGCGAGCGTAGGTACGTGGTGGTGGTGGTGGTGGACGACGCCTGCGTAGGTACTGGGTGGTGGTGGTGGTGGTGGTGGATGACGCGAGCGTAGGTACGTGGTGGTGGTGGTGGTGGATGACGCCAGCGTAGGTACTGGGTGGTGGTGGTGGTGGTGGTGGATGACGCCAGCGTAGGTACAGAGTGGAGGAGGAGGATGCAAGGGCGGGCACATGCATGAACCCCTTGCCGCCGGAGACATTGGAAACTCGTCGTGTATCACAAGGTGGAAATATCCTCTCCTCATCGCCTTCCCAGGAGACGGGTGGGTTGGAGGGAGGGGATCGAACCCGGATCTAGTACTGGGAGACCCGGAGCCACGACATCCAGGCAAGGGCGAGGCCAACCTTGGTATAATGTCTGAGGCATTAATCAATTATTAGACGAGTAATCGATATATCATTAAGCAAAAAATGGGCTTATGCAGAATCTACATAAATACGTAAATATATATATATATATATATATATATATATATATATATATATATATATATATATATATGAGAGAAAGAAGAGAGAAAAAAAAGGTACATTAAACATTAGAATCTGTATCACAGAAAATAATGACGAAAAAAAAAGAGAGAGTTTGAGAAAATACATTTTAAAACAGATCTAAAAAAAAAAAGAAGAAAAGAATAAAAAGAGACACACGAGAAGAACTTAGGTAAGAACACAAGTGGAATGTCACACATGTATATTAAAAGCCACGTACACGGGGCCACTACGTTTACCTCCGTGTTCCCCCCTGAAGTCTGCAGCTGTTCAAAAACGACTTTTAAAATCCCCGCCATCATTATTATTATCATGA
>NC_092279.1:20471428-20486428 GCF_036320965.1 Panulirus ornatus
TATATATATATATATATATATATATATATATATATATATATATATATATATATATACACAGACAGATAGATAGATAGATAGATAGATAGATAGATAGATAGATATACGCAGGAGAAAATACTCGTTACGTATTCTTTAACTTTAATACTTTAGGATTATGGGAAATGACAAAATACTGTTCACATATCACTTACAGTATTAAGTATTCATAGGATATATTACACTATTATTAGTACTACTGAAAACAGGAAACAAGTTTTCCTTTATATACATCAAGCATATACAGGCGAGAGTTTATATACAGGCGAGTCTGTATACACTTGAAGTACTGGAAAATATTTGTATACATGAATGTGTATGGAGTGTGTATATGTATATATATGTGTATGTATGAAGGCAAGAGTGTACGTTTTAATGAGTGTGTTTGTTGGTGAAATTGTATGGACACATGACTATGTGTAAGGACAGAAATGTATGTATACATGCTTGTACGTGTAGCCGGTGAATGTATTACACTGACGATAGTATATGTGCACGTGAGTGTATGTATACATGAACATACGTCAGTGTAGGGAGGAGACAGTATACCTTACACCGCAACAATCTTCGGTTCATGTCTTCTTCTAATACACTTCCCCCCTCCCTACACCCTGAGTGACGTGGTACACCCCCTTCCTTCGAGCTCTGAGGTACATTACACCCTGGGTGTTTTAGTATACCCACTTTCCTCACGCTGTGTAGCCCACTACACCCTGGGTGCCCTCCTACACCCACTTCCCTCACGCTGTGTAGCCCACTACACCCTGGGTGCCCTCCTACACCCACTTCCCTCACGCTGTGTAGCCCACTACACCCTGGGTGCCCTCCTACACCCACTTCCCTCACGCTGTGTAGCCCACTACACCCTGGGTGTACTGATACACCCTCTCCCCCACGCTGTGTAACCCGCTACACCCTAGGTGTCCTGATACACCCACTTCCCTCACGCTGTATAGCCCGCCACACCCTGGGTGTACTGCTGCACCTTCTCCCCTCGCCTACACCTACCCTACCTACCCCCCCCCCCCCCCCCCGGATCACTCTCGATCAAGTCACTAACAAGTTCGGACGACCAACAGGGTGGTTAGATCACTCATAATTCACATCCAATCACAGCCCACTTCACTCTACCATCCCCTGAATGGAAAGGGGGAAGAGAGAAAATGGGCTGGGCGGCAACCCCCTGGGAAAGGGGTGGATTTGACATTTAAATGGCCCTAAGTGGCACTGATTACCCGTACATTTGCCACAGCCTGGAACTGAGGCTTTTGAAACTGGAACGCGGCGGCGACTGAAGCGCTGGAAATGAGGAGCGAGAACTGAGGCCGCGGGACAGACGCCCTGGAAGTGGAATCCTGGAACGAGTCCTGGAAAATCAAGCTCTAGAATTACGGCTCCAGGACTGAGGTCCCGGTGAACGAGTCTCCTGGAACTGAGGGGGCCTGGAAGTTGGTCTCCTGGAACTGAGGGGGCCTGGAGGTTGGTCTCCTGGAACTGAGGGGGCCTGGAAGTTGGTCTCCTGGAACTGAGGGGGCCTGGAAGTTGGTCTCCTGGAACTGAGGGGGGCCTGGAAGTTGGTCTCCTGGAACTGAGGGGGCTTTGGAAGTTCAGGCCTGGCAATGAGGCTCTTTGAGTGAGGCCATGGAACTTAGTCTTTAACGCTGGAGGCCTCCTGGAAATGAGGCCTTGGATCTCAGGGCCTGGAAATGAGGCCTTGGATCTCAGGGCCTGGAAATGAGGCCTTGGATCTCAGGACCTGGAAATGAGGCCTTGGATCTCAGGACCTGGAAATGAGGCCTTGGATCTCAGGGCCTGGAAATGAGGCCTTGGATCTCAGGACCTGGAAATGAGGCCTTGGATCTCAGGACCTGGAAATGAGGCCTTGGATCTCAGGGCCTGGAAATGAGGCCTTGGATCTCAGGGCCTGGAAATGAGGCCTTGGATCTCAGGGCCTGGAAATGAGGCCTTGGATCTCAGGACCTGGAAATGAGGCCTTGGATCACAGGACCTGGAAATGAGGCCTTGGATCGCAGAACCTGGAAATGAGGCCTTGGATCTCAGGGTCTGGAAATGAAGTCCTGGAAATTGAGGCCTTGGTACGAGGGTTATGGAACGGAAGGCCTAGAAATACGACTCTGGAACTGAAGCCTTGGTACTCAGGCCCTGGAAATAAGGCTCTAGAAGCGAAAACCTGGAACTGGAAGCCTTTAAAAACTGAGGCCATACCGAGGCTCTGGATCTGGGTGGGTCTTGGACGTAAACCTTAGTCAAGGGAATAAAAGAAAACAGGAATTTTCCTTTCGGTATCTGTCTGACGTATCCTTACTCCCTCACCGTTCCATTTCTTATCTCTTCCCCCTTTTTTTTATTACTCACTTTAAGAACAAGAGAGACAGATCAAAGACCTCCTGGAATCACCTGGAATCTCAGCAGGTGTGACACGCTAAATGCGAGCGATGGAACGGTCGCACCGAAGGCGAAACACGCTAACCGACGCATTGAATGAGGAATGCTTCAACGTACGAGCACCGCCTCTCTGGTCGCTCTGGCGTGTTTCGTTTCTTTCCACGAGACAAACACCGTCGTGAGGAAATCTGACGTTTCTCCAGCGGAAGAGAAAGATCTGGGGAAGGGCTTCTTAAATCTGTACAGTGGAAGAGAAACTGTCTGGAAAGAAGAGGAGAAGAATGAGGAGTAATGCAAAGAACTGAGAGAGGCGAATGCAGGAATGAATAGATAAAGAATAAGATTGTGTGTGTGTGTGTGGGGGGGGGGGGTATGCAGCACCGATAAGTGGGTGGAGGGGATGGCTCTTATCAAAGGGTCGCCACTGGTTCAACGGCTGTCTTATCTTGGGGTCGTGATGGATGGGGGGTCAACGAAGGTGTGTGTGTGTGTGTGTGTGTGTGTGTGTGTATCATACTGCTCTGTTATCCAGGGGTCGTTAACTGGGTCAACGACAGTGTGATAGGTGGTATCACCGTATCCATATCCGTCTGTGTCTAATCCCTGTCTCTATTTGTCCCGTCTCTTTCTGTCTGTATCTTCCTGTCTCAACTCTCGATCTTTCTGTGTACCTTTCGTCTTTATGATAGGCTATGTCTCTATACCTTTCCGCCCGTCTCTCTCTCTCTCTCTCTCTCTCTCTCTCTCTCTCTCTCTCTCTCTCTCTCTCTGTATCTACCCATCCGTCCCCGTCTATCCATCCCCGTCTCTTCCTACCCCTCTCTTTTTCAGCAAAGCAACGGTCCGACCCTTTCCGTCTACACTCTCCGTCTATTCCATGTTTTTTTTTTTACCTCCACTTTAACCCTTCACATATCTTCCTTACGCCCCCCTTCCCCCTTCCTCTCTCTCTCTCTCTCTCTCTCTCTCTCTCTCTCTCTCTCTCTCTCTCTCTCTCTCTCTCTCTCTCCAGCTGGATGAAGGACAGACAAGCCAAGGCAAAATTACCCCTCTCTCCCTTCCTCCCTCATACCCCCCTCCTCCTCTGGAATCCCTCCCAACCTCTGCATCATTGACTCGTGATCCAGGCCGACGGAAGATCGGCCAACCAAATTATGTAGGCAACTGGCCTCCTGTCAATTGGTGTGGTGTGGAGGAGGCACAAGGCTGGCTAGGGCGGGGGTAAGGCTTGGTGTGGTGTGTAGGGCGGGGGGTAAGGCTTGGTGTGGTGTATAGGGCGGAGGTAAGGCATGGTGTGGTGTGTAGGGCGGAGGTAAGGCATGGCGTGGTGTGCAGGGCGGGGGTAAGGCTTGGTGTGGTGTGTAGGGCGGGGGTAAGGCATGGTGTGGTGTGTAGGGCGGGGGTAAGGCATGGTGTGGTGTGTAGGGCAGGGGTAAGGCTTGGTGTGGTGTGTAGGGATTGGGTAAGGCTTGGTGTGGTGTGTAGGGAGGGGGTAAGGCTTGGTGTGGTGTGTAGGGCGGGGGTAAGGCTTGGTGTGGTGTGTAGGGCAGGGGTAAGGCTTGGTGTGGTGTGTAGGGATTGGTTAAGGCTTGGTGTGGTGTGTAGGGCGGGGGTAAGGCTTGGTGTGGTGTGTAGGGCGGGGGTAAGGCTTTGTGTGGTGTGTAGGGCGGGGGTAAGGCTTGGTGTGGTGTGTAGGGCAGGGGTAAGGCTTGGTGTGGTGTGTAGGGATTGGGTAAGGCTTGGTGTGGTGTGTAGGGCGGGGGTAAGGCTTGGTGTGGTGTGCAGGGAGGGGGTAAGGCTTGGTGTGGTGTGTAGGGCGGGGTAAGGCTTGCGGGGTGAGGTATGGAGGAGGTGCAAGGCTGGAGGTGTAAGGACTCTTGCTGGGTTAGAAGCAGGAGGGGGATGAAGGAGGGGGAATAGGAAGGATGGAGGGATAGGGTAGAGGTTGGTGGAATAAGGAAAGTTCTTGAAGTTGTAAACAGAACAATACTGATCGTCTTTCCTTCCCTCAATAGCCACAAAACCTGGGAAAAAAAAACAAAAAACAAGAACAAAAGAACTTGCACTCCGCGTCACTCACACACACACACACACACAAACACCAAAACACACATCGGTTCCTTCTTGCCTAACTTTTGTACCGACGGAATCACTTTTGTTAATATATCAGAACAATGAAGCACAAACCTATTTATGGACGGTTAATTAAATAAAATCTGCGATTTTTTTTTTTCTGGGGGGGTTGGGCGCTGGGGGGGCTGGGTGTATATATTTTCCATTTAAAAATTCTAACGCCATGATTTTTGTACCGGGTGTTAAGTGTTTTTCTTTTCTGGGGTGGGGGGGGGGGTAATTTTTTTGGTTTCAACTTACTATGTTTAACTGGTGACGTGGCTTTTATGGATTCAGCTTTGGGCGAACTCTTTCTTTTTTTTTTTTATCATACTAACGAACTGTTAATTTAATATTACTATCTATAAGTCATGAAAAATCTTTGGGATCAAAAGATACTGTACGAAGAAAATATTCGAGTCACACACCATCAGGAATTAGCTCGTATAAACGCCAGGACTATATATATATATATATATATATATATATATATATATATATATATATATATATATATATATATATATTCTCTTTTACTGGGGGCTCCTTGCAGCAAAGCTTCAAGATTGCGCTGCATGCAGGAGCAGGGAAAGGATGGACTCCTCTTGAATAAGAAGGTCCTCGACGGGTATACAAGAAGCGAGTGTATATAAGAAACTTTTCCTTGTGATCTTTCCTCTGTCTATCTGTCTGTCTGTCTGTCTGTCTGTCTGTCTGTCTCTCTCTCTCTCTCTCTCTCTCTCTCTCTCTCTCTCTCTCTCTCTCTCTCTCTCTCTCTAATACATAAATTCTTTAAACTTCTTTTTATTCTGTAAAAAGAACGTCACAGACGAAGTGGTTTACTCCAAGCGTCCTCTTGCCCTGAGCCCAGTTGTGTGGCCGCCTGACGGAGGAGGAGCGGCGCCCAGGAGCCACACGTCAGGAGTGTAAAAACAAAAAAAAAAAAACAGACCTTGCGAGTGACTCCTCCTCCTCCTCCTCCTCCTACCTCCTCCTCCGTCGGCGTCGCCGCCGGCAGCAGCAGCAGCACCAGCAGGAGCAGCGGTGGCCGTTTTGTTTGGCACTTGACACTAAGTGTGTGGATGAGTGGCACAGCGTCTGGTGCGCCCCCGTAGACGGTCATGCCTCTCTCTCTCTCTCTCTCTCTCTCTCTCTCTCTCTCTCTCTCTCTCTCTCTCTCTCTCTCTCTCTCTCTCACGCCACCACCACCACCTCTGATGATATTGCTCCGACACCAGAGATACGGGAGGGAGGGAGCGAGGGCGTGCGCCACTCCCTATATTGCTCCAACTGGACCAGGCTTAGTATGCGCTCAAGGCTTCTGAGAGAGAAAGAGAGAGAGAGAGAGAGAGAGAGAGAGAGAGAGAGAGAGAGAGAGAGAGAGAGAGAAATGAGGTGTTCAGTCGGTGTTCTAGATATTCCCCCCGGGTCTCCGAGAGATAGACAGAGAGAGATAGATAAAGAGAGAGAGAGAGAGAGAGAGAGAGAGAGAGAGAGAGAGAGAGAGAGAGAGAGAGAGAGAGAGAGAGAGAGAGAGGTCTTCAGTCGGTGTTCTAGATATTCCCCCAGGTCTCCAAGAGATAGACAGAGATAGACAGAGATAGATAGATAGAGAGAGAGAGAGAGAGAGAGAGAGAGAGAGAGAGAGAGAGAGAGAGAGAGAGAGAGAGAGAGAGAGAGAGAGAGAGAGAGTGAGGTGTTCAACCGGTGTTCCAGATATTCCCCCCCGGGTCTTCGAGAAGTATTCGGGGCGACACCCCAATATTCCTGGAGCCTCCCTCCCAAGTTATTCCAAGAGTACCTTTGCTATCTGTGGCTTCAACACCGGGGATGATGAGTATGATAACCTGATTGCGGTTATCATGATAATCCGATGGCCCTTCAACAACGAGGATGATAATTATGATAACCTGATTGCGGTTATCATGATAATCCGATGGCCCTTCAACAACGAGGATGATAATTATGATAACCTGATTGCGGTTATCATGATAATCCGATGGCTCTTCAACACCGGGGATGATAATTATGATAATCTGATTGCGGTTATCATGATAATCCAATGGCCATCCAAGCAACTCCTATCTACCACCTTGTAAGTAGGTCTGCCCACACACACACACACACACACATACACACACACACACACACACACACACACACACACACACACACACACACACATACACACACACACACACACACACACACACACACACACACACACACACACACACACACACATCTCCACCATCTACAACCTCGTGAGGAGTAGGTCTGCCCTACGCCTACACCATCCACAACACAGTCAGCAGGGTCTGTTGCCCTACACATACCCTGACCCCCAAGTCTGGCCTATTAGGAGGCGCATCCTGCATATTCTTTTGTCTTACACCATCTCAACAAACCTCAAAACCCATATATATATATATATATATATATATATATATATATATATATATATATATATATATATATATATATATATATGTATTACCAATACTAACAATATATCTTCGTAGGTTTAGACAACAAATGATAAACAATGAGTCATATCAAAAAATACTTCTTCCCCTTTCGCTCTAATGCGGTTCTAACTAAACTTCCACATCTCAACACCACTCTGCGTCCACACACGCCCCTGCTCTATCACATCACAAGAAACTACTTTTTCCTCCCCCTCTGCTCGCCGCGCGACACGAGGCCCAAGATCGGAGGCGCCCATGGGAGCGTGTCGTTGGACGTGCAAGCGTGACGCAAAGGCCTACTCCTTCCTCTCCCTCCCCCACGTATTTCCCTTAAGAGTTGGATGTGCTTTTCGTCACACACATTAGTTACGTATCTCCCTTAAGTGCTATGTACTGTTCGTCATACATCACCCTATCTCCCTTAAGTGCTATGTACTTTTCGTCATACATTACGTATCTCCTTAAGTGCTATGTACTGTTCGTCATACGTCACCTATCTCCCTTAAGTGCTATGTACTTTTCGTCATACATTACGTATCTCCCTTAAGTGCTATGTACTTTTCGTCATACGTCACCTATCTCCCTTAAGTGCTATGTACTTTTCGTCATACATCACCCGTCTCCCTTAAGTGCTATGTACTTTTCGTCATACATCATCTATCTCCCTTAAGTGCTATGTACTGTTCGTCCCACGTCACGTATCTCCCTTAAGTGCTACGTACTTTTCGTCATACGTCACCTATCTCCCTTAAGTGCTATGTACTTTTCGTCATACATCATCTATCTCCCTTAAGTGCTATGTACTTTTCGTCATACATCATCTATCTCCCTTAAGTGCTATGTACTTTTCGTCATACATCATCTATCTCCCTTAAGTGCTATGTACTTTTCGTCATACATCACCTATCTCCCTTAAGTGCTATGTACTGTTCGTCCCACGTCACGTATCTCCCTTAAATACTATAAAAGTATTTTCGTCAACCATTATGCACATTTCGTCATCAGCATTAAAGAACTCCACGTGCATCTGTCCTCTCCTCCTGGATTATCACGTGCATCTGTCCTCTCCTCCTGGATTATCACGTGCATCTGTCCTCTCCTCCTGGATTATCACGTGCATCTGTCCTCTCCTGGATTATCTCGTGCATCTGTCCTCTCCTCCTGGATTATCACGTGCATCTGTCCTCTCCTCCTGGATTATCACGTGCATCTGTCCTCTCCTCCTGGATTATCACGTGCATCTGTCCTCTCCTCCTGGATTATCACGTGCATCTGTCCTCTCCTCCGGGATTATCACGTGCATCCGTCCTCTCCTCCTGGATTATCACGTGCATCCGTCCTCTCCTCCTGGATTATCACGAGCATCTGTCCTCTCCTCCTGGATTATCATGTGCATCCGTCCTCTCCTCCTGGATTATCACGTGCATCTGTCCTCTCCTGGATTATCACGTGCATCCGTCCGTCCTCTCCTCCTGGATTATCACGTGCATCCGTCCTCTCCTCCTGGATTATCACGTGCATCCGTCCTCTCCTCCTGGATTATCACGTGCATCTGTCCTCTCCTCCTGGATTATCACGTGCATCTGTCCTCTCCTCCTGGATTATCACGTGCATCTGTCCTCTCCTCCTGGATTATCACGTGCATCGTCCTCTTCCTCCTGGATTATACGTGCATCCGCCCTTCCTCCTGGATTATCACGTGCTTTCCTTTTCCTCTCCCTGGATTTTTCAGTGCATGGGTCCTCCCCTCCGGGGATTACACTTTGTTTTTCCGTCCTTCCCCCTGGTTTATACGTGCATTGTCCCCCCCTGGTTTAAATTCACGTGCATCCGTCCTTTCCTCCCCTCCTGGAAATTATCACGTGCATCCGCCCTTTCCCCTCCTGGTTTATCCCGTGCATCCGTCCTCCCTTTCCTGGATTATCACGTGCATCTGTCCTCTCCTCCTGGATTATCCCGGCATCGGTCTCTCTTGGTTTTACCCCGTGATCTGCCCTCTCCTCCTGGATTTTCAGTGCATCGTCCTCTCCCCCTGGATTATCACGTGCATCCGCCCTCTCCTCCGGGAAATTATCACGTGCATCTTTTCCTTTCCCCTTTCCTGGATTATCACGTGCATCTGTCCTTCCCCCGGGAAATTATCACGTGCATCTGCCCTTCCTCCGGGGTTTTCCCACGTGATCGTCCTCTCCCCTGGTTTATCACGTGCATCGTCCTTTTCCTCCTGGATTACCCACGTGATCTGCTTTTCCTCCTGGATTTTCGTATCTGTCCTCCTCCTGGATTATCACGTGCATCTGCCCTCTCCTCTGGATTATCAGGGTGCATTCTGCCCCTTCCCCTGGATTTTTCACGTGAAATCCGCCCTTCCTCCTGGATTTTCGCCTATGCTAAAACCTTAAGTTAAGGACGACCGAAGGAAAGGGAAAACAGGGGGGGAAGAAACCATTGTACCGGTCTTTTCCCAAAGGGGACAAGAGGGAGGGGGGAGGGGGGAGTGGGGGGGGAAGAAGGAGGGCGTAGGGAGGGAGGGAGCTTGGGAGGGAAGAAGGAGGGCGTAGGGAGGGAAAGGGAGTTGGGAGGGAAGGGGGGGGCGTAGGGAGGGAGGGAGTTTGGGGAAAGGGGGAAGAAGGAGGGGTAGGGAGGGAGGGAGCTTGGGAGGGAAAGGAAGGAGGGGTGGGAGGGGGGTCTGATCATCGCGGCCCACCCCCGGGACTGTTCCCTCCCCCCCCTCCTCCTCAAAAAATTACACCCCTTTGGCCCAACCCTAAACCACCACCACCACCACCCCCCCCTTTCCCCTTCCTCCTCCCCTCCCCTCCCCTCCCCGCGTCTCCCGGACGGGCGTCTGTCCCAAATTTGTTCACCTGTGGTGGTGCAGGGGAGGGGGGGGAGGGAGGGGGAGGGGGGGAGGGGGGGGGAAGATGGGGTTAAAGGGGGGGAGAGGGGTGGTTTGGTTTGACAGCTGAGGGTGAGGGGTGGGGAGGAGGGGAGGAGGAGGGGAGGGGAGGGGGGGAGGAGGGGAGGGGAGGGGGGGAGGAGGAGGTGGGTGGTGTTATGGCGAAGAGGGGGGAAGGAGGGAGGGGGGGGAGGGGGGGGGAACGGGGGGCGTAATGGAGGCGGGTTTGATACCCCTGTGAACAGGTGAGTTTATACCCCCCCGTGGAGGGGGGGGGGTTCACACCCCCTGTGGAAAGGGGGGGGGGTTCACAAACCCCTGTTTGGAAAGGGGGGGGGGGTTCAAACCATGTGGAGTGGGGTTGGGGATGATACCACTGTGGGGTTGGGGATGATATAACTGTGGGGTTGGGGTGACACCACTGTGGGGTTGGGGTGACACCACTGTGGGGTGGGGATGACACCACTGTGGGGTGGGGATGATATAACTGTGGGGTTGGGGATGAACACCACAGTGGGGTTGGGGATGATATAACTGTGGGGTTGGGGATGACACCACAGTGGGGTTGGGGATGATATAACTGTGGGGTTGGGGATGACACACTGTGGGGTTGGGGATGATATAACTGTGGGGTTGGGGATGACACACTGTGGGGTTGGGGATGATATAACTGTGGGGTTGGGGATGACACCACAGTGGGGTTGGGGATGATATAACTGTGGGGTTGGGGATGACACACTGTGGGGTTGGGGATGATATAACTGTGGGGTTGGGGATGACACACTGTGGGGTTGGGGATGATATAACTGTGGGGTTGGGGATGACACACTGTGGGGTTGGGGATGATATAACTGTGGGGTTGGGGTGACACCACTGTGGGGTTGGGGATGATATAACTGTGGGGTTGGGGATGACACACTGTGGGGTTGGGGATGAACACCACAGTGGGGTTGGGGATGATATAACTGTGGGGTTGGGGATGACACACTGTGGGGTTGGGGATGATATAACTGTGGGGTTGGGGATGACACACTGTGGGGTTGGGGATGATACCACTGTGGGGTTGGGGATGATACCACTGTGGGGTTGGGGATGATATAACTGTGGGGTTGGGGATGACACCTCTTTTAGGTTGGGGATGACACACTGTGGGGTTGGGGATGATATAACTGTGGGGTTGGGGATGACACCACTGTGGGGTTGGGGATGACACCTCTTTTAGGTTGGGGATGACACCACTGTGGGGTTGGGGATGATATAACTGTGGGGTTGGGGTGACACCACTGTGGGGTTGGGGATGACACCACTGTGGGGTTGGGGATGACACCACAGTGGGGTTGGGGATGACACCACTGTGGGGTTGGGGATGACACCACTGTGGGGTTGGGATGACACCACTGTGGGGTTGGGGATGACACCACTGTGGGGTTGGGGATGACACCACTGTGGGGTTGGGGATGACACCACTGTGGGGTTGGGGATGACACCACTGTGGGGTTGGGATGACACCACTGTGGGGTTGGGGATGACACCACTGTGGGGTTGGGGATGACACCACTGTGGGGTTGGGGATGACACCACTGTGGGGTTGGGGATGACACCACTGTGGGGTTGGGGATGACACCACTGTGGGGTTGGGGATGATACCACTGTGGGGTTGGGGATGACACCACTGTGGGGTTGGGGATGACACCACTGTGGGGTTGGGGATGACACCACTGTGGGGTTGGGGATGATACCACTGTGGGGTTGGGGATGACACCACTGTGGGGTTGGGGATGACACCACTGTGGGGTTGGGGATGATATAACTGTGGGGTTGGGGATGACACCTCTTTTAGGTTGGGGATGACACCTCTTTTAGGTTGGGGATGACACCTCTTTTAGGTTGGGGATGACACCTCTTTTAGGTTGGGGATGACACCTCTTTTAGGTTGGGGATGACAACCACTGTGGGGTTGGGGATGACACACTGTGGGGTTGGGGATGACACCACAGTGGGGTTGGGGTGACACCACTGTGGGGTTGGGGATGAACCACTGTGGGGTTGGGGATGGACACCACTGTGGGGTTGGGGTGACATCACTGTGGGGTTGGGGTGACACCACTGTGGGGTTGGGGTTGACACCACTGTGGGGTTGGGGATGACACACTGTGGGGTTGGGGTTGACACCACTGTGGGGTTGGGGATGACACCACTGTGGGGTTGGGGATGACACCACTGTGGGGTGGGGATGACACCACTGTGGGGTTGGGGATGACACCACTGTGGGGTTGGGGATGACACCACAGTGGGGTTGGGGATGATACCACTGTGGGGTTGGGGTGACACCACTGTGGGGTTGGGGATGACACCTCTTTTAGGTTGGGGATGACACCACACTGTGGGGTTGGGGATGACACCACTGTGGGGTTGGGGATGACACCACTGTGGGGTTGGGGATGACACCTCTTTTAGGTTGGGGATGACACCTCTTTTAGGTTGGGGATGACACCTCTTTTAGGTTGGGGATGACACCTCTTTTAGGTTGGGGATGACACCTCTTTTAGGTTGGGGATGACACCTCTTTTAGGTTGGGGATGACACCACTGTGGGGTTGGGGATGACAACCACTGTGGGGTTGGGGATGATACCACTGTGGGGTTGGGGATGACACCTCTTTTAGGTTGGGGATGACACCACTGTGGGGTTGGGGATGACACCACTGTGGGGTTGGGGATGACACACTGTGGGGTTGGGGTTGACACCACTGTGGGGTTGGGGTGACACACTGTGGGGTTGGGGTTGACACCACTGTGGGGTTGGGGATGACACCTCTTTTAGGTTGGGGATGACACCACTGTGGGGTTGGGGATGACACCTCTTTTAGGTTGGGGATGACACCTCTTTTAGGTTGGGGATGACACCTCTTTTAGGTTGGGGATGACACCACTGTGGGGTTGGGGATGACACCTCTTTTAGGTTGGGGATGACACCTCTTTTAGGTTGGGGATGACACCACTGTGGGGTTGGGGTGACATCACTGTGGGGTTGGGGATGATACCACTGTGGGGTTGGGGATGATATAACTGTGGGGTTGGGGATGACACCATGTGGGGTTGGGGATGGACACCACTGTGGGGTGGGGATGACACCACAGTGGGGTTGGGGATGACACCTCTTTTAGGTTGGGGATGACACCACTGTGGGGTTGGGGATGACACCTCTTTTAGGTTGGGGATGACACCACTGTGGGGTTGGGGATGACACCTCTTTTAGGTTGGGGATGACACACTGTGGGGTTGGGGATGACACCACTGTGGGGTTGGGGATGACACCTCTTTTAGGTTGGGGATGACACCACTGTGGAGGGGAGGGGGTTCACACCACTTGGGGGGAGGGGGTTTCTTTCACCTTCTTTCTTTGGACAGAACCTCGTCACGCAATTATCAGACCAAATCTAAAGTGCGTACTAGTTCACCCCCCGCTATGTAAGCTGATGCAGCCGTTTTCTTCCCTTATTCATCTATTCCCCCCCACCCACCCTCCTGACTTTGGGATCATCATGCAAAACATTTCAGGTAAGAAGTTTTCGTTCCCAATGGTAATATCATTTACATACGTCAGGAACAGCAGTGGGCCCAACACTGAGCCCTGTGGCACTCCAGCTGTAATGCCAGCCCATTTCGAGAGTGTGCCTTCCAAGTGCGTCCTCTCTTTCCTTCCATATGAGTAATCCTCAATCTCGCTGGGGAGTCTGCCACTTATTCCTATCTGTAGCTCAAGCGTCTTAATCAAACTCCAGTGAGATGGTGTCAAAGGCTTTCTGGCAGCCTAGGAACACGGTGTCAAAGGCTATCTAGCAGTCTAAGAAGACGGTGTCAAAGGCTTTCTAGCAGTCTAGGAAGACGGTGTCAAAGGCTTTCTGGCAGTCTAGCAAGACGGTGTCAAAGGCTATCTAGCAGTCTAGGAAGACGGTGTCAAAGGCTTTCTAGCAGTCTAGCAAGACGGTGTCAAAGGCTATCTAGCAGTCTAGGAAGACCGTGTCAAAGGCTTTCTGGCAGTTTAGGAAGACCGTGTCAAAGGCTTTCTAGCAGTCTAGCAAGACACAGAACTAATCTATGACGGCGCTCACTCCTACCATGCAAGACTCGAAATGTTCTTGATTTAAGACCCCCACTTTTCCTTGTAACCATCTTGTTTCTCCAGTTAATTCGTTTCTTCTTCGTCGTCGTCGTAGGCATCCGTTCGCCTGTTTTCCGATTATCTTTTCCCGTGTCTTGCGAACCGCAATCCTCAGCAAGACAGGCAGTATCCCGGTTCTCTCCCTTCTTAAAGAACAACGAAAACGATTGCTCCCTTCAGTCATACTGGGAGACTTCATCAGGCCCCAAGAGCCTTACACAGGTCGAGTTAATGTTATGGCCTGATTATCACACTCCCATCAATCTTCAAAGCTTTCCAGGACTTCCCTTTCCCGCCTTCCTTGCGCCGGTGTAGCGTTCGACCTCCCCAAAGGTGAGAGCACTTGGTCTTGTGATACAGCACCTGGTGTGTGTGTGTATATATATCCTACGTCTTCCACAGGTGTTCTACACCCCCCCACCAACGCGTCCCTTACCGAGCGATAGCTTATGGAGAAGCTCTGGGTTGCTTCCCCCTCCCCACCACCAACCATGTCAGCAATGGCCTTTTTTTTAAAAGTCTCTCTCTCTCTCTCTCTCTCTCTCTCTCTCTCTCTCTCTCTCTCTCTCTCTCTTGCTAAATGCGACTTTTCTCACGCGGTGTAACAATATCATGCAGGCGGAATCCGGTAACACCTGTGTGTGTGTGTGTGTGTGTGTGGTGAATCGGTATGCGTGTAACTAAATCTATAAAATGCATCATGCATATGCATACATAATTTCATCAAGAGAGTTTCGTAGGACCATTCAAATGTCAAATTATACAAATCCAATCGAGATCCCCCTCGGCTACTAACTCCCACTCAAAGTGGTCCTTAATAAAATTAAATGACGGAGCATTAAATGAAATACTTTAAATCTTGGCGATGTGTGCACCTGTTCCTGTGATCAGCTGAGCACGGCTGCCGGGCGA
>NC_092279.1:20488928-20501428 GCF_036320965.1 Panulirus ornatus
TCACAGAACATACAAACCTCCAACTGCCAGGACCGAACCCGGGACCCCTGTGCAATAGGCGGGAGCGCTACCGCTAGGCTCTGATCGCCCCTAAATAGGGAAATGACTATTCGAGTACTATGTACTCGAATACCCTTCGTCTCACGTTGGTGAGCAACGGGGTCTACACCGGTCATTTCCAATCAGGCTCACACAGCCAGCAGATAGCTATTTACCGAACCCCACTGTACAACAGACCACCATCAGCCCCAGAGGGAAAGAACGGACCACCATAATCCCCAGAGGCAAAGAACGGACCACCATAATCCCCAGAGGCAAAGAACGGACCACCATAATCCCCAGAGGCAAAGAACGGACCACCATAATCCCCAGAGGCAAAGAACGGACCACCATAATCCCCAGAGGGAAATATCTGCTCAGAGGAAAATTTTGGCCTTTTTTTTTTTTTTGCTTTTATTTCTGGAATTTTCACCACACTGGTGGTGGCTCTTCCCCCCCCCTCCCTTCCCCCTCCCCCTCCCCTAACACACACACACACACACACACACACACACACACCATGCGTCCAACAGCAGCCAACAGCAGGTGGCATCACTCACACCAAGGGGGGGAGGGGGGGCCCAGGAGGGGCCCCCAAGGCCAGATTTTTCATGTCACAAATCTCGCAGGGTCGAAATTTTTCATGTCCCCCCAGCACACAAATCTTGCCGATATGAAAAAAAAAAAAAAAAAATACATATACATATTTTTTCCTCGCCTCCAATATTTTTTTTTTCTTTTTTTTTCCCTCCCTCTCTCTCTCTCACATGCTGGGAGACACATCAGCAATACGCGAATAATTAAAAACCTGTGTACGAGCGGATCAAAGATATAATCTTTTTGTGATATCTTTTTTTTTTTCCCCTCTATATCACAATGACATTATTTTTCAAACGTCCCTCACTATAAAAAAAAAAGAATAAGAAAATATAATTAATATTCACCATCTTATAGTGTTAAGATATAATTTTTTTTGTGGTCTTTTTTTTTCCTCCCTCTATATCACAATGACATTATTTTTCTTTTTTAAACGTCCCTCCCTATATATAAAAAAAAGAATAAGAAAACATAATTAAAATTCACCATCTTATAGTGTTAAGATATAATTTTTTTTGTGATGTCTCTTTTTTTTCCCTCTATATCACAATGACATTATTTTTCTTTTTCAAACGTCCCTCCCTATATAAAAAAAAGAATAATAAAAATATATAATTATTATTCACCATCTTATAGTGTTAAGATATAAAATATATAATTATTCTTCACCATCTTATAGTGTTAAGATATAATTTTTTTCTGATATCTTTTTTTTTCCCTCTATATCACAATGACATTTTTCTTTTTTCTAAACGTCCCTTCCTATAAAAAAAAAGAATAATAAAAATATATAATTATTATTCATCATCTTATAGTGTAGATTAATAGTCATCTATTTCTAACTTGTCTACCCCATAATGACATATTCTTTTAATAGTAATTTATCTTTAACTTGTCTACGTCATAATGGCATTCTTTTCTTAATAGTAATCTATTTCTAACTTGTCTACCCCATAATGACCTATTTTTCTTAATGGCCTAAAAAGGAAAAAAAAAAAAAAAAGAAAAAGAAAATATCAATCAATAATTACCTCTGTGAGGTAGAATGCCGGGGAAGGTCCTCTCATTAAACTCGGTGGTTGGGGTAATTAAACTCGGTGGTTGGGGTAATTAAACTCGGTGGCTGGGGTAATTAACGACCAAGACAAGAAGGCCAGCATGTGTTAACGTGGTGTGCTACTGTGTGTGTATGTGTGTGTGGGTGGGTGTGTGTGTGTGTGTGTCATACTTGACCTCTCTCTCTCTCTCTCTCTCTCTCTCTCTCTCTCTCTCTCTCTCTCTCTCTCTCTCTCTCTCTCGCCAGTCACTCACTCTTATTCCCCGACGTTAAAAATATCATTTCCATTCTGCTTCCGCTCTGGCTCTGGTCTAATTCATTTTGCAATTTTCTGTCCGACATTTTGGCCTTTGCGGGTTTGGAGGGGAAATATATATATATATATATATGTATATATCCCTGGGGATAAGGGGAGAAAGAATACTTCCTAGGTATTCCCTGCGTGTCGTAGAAGGCGACTAAAAGGGGAGGGAGCGGGGGGCTGGAAATCCTCCCCTCTCGTTCTTTTTTTTAATTTTCCAAACGAAGGAACAGAGAATGGGGCCAAGTGAGGATATTCCCTCAAAGGCTCAGTCCTCTGTTCTTAACGCTACTTTGCTAGCGCGGAAAATGGCGAATAGGTACAAAAAATTTATATCTTTTATATTTATTATGCTTTGTCGCTGTCTCCCGCGTTAGCGAGGTAGCGCAAGGAAACAGACGAAAGAATGGCCCAACCCATCCACATACACATGTATATACATACACGTCCACACACGCACATATTCATACCTAAACATTTCAATATATATATATATATATATATATATATATATATATATATATATATATATATATATATATATATATATATCCCCCCAAACGCGGGAGACAGCGACAAAGTATAAAAAAAAAAAAAAAAAAAAAAAAAAAAATATATATATATATATATATATATATATATATATATATATATATATATATATATAAGGAAAAAATGTCCGGTCGTATTATGTTTGACGAGGAATTGTGTTGAGTGTAGATGGTTGAGAAAATTGTGGTGGTGATGGTGTTAAGGGAAGGGGAGGGCGGGCGCTAGGAGGCTACTGGTCTGTCGTTCGTTTAACAGCCAAACGAGGCAGTGGCAAAAAGGTTACTACTCCTCGTCTGTCTGTTCAAGACCAGAGGAGGGAGAAGGCGGGCGCAGTACCGGTCTGTCTGTACACACACACACGTACACACAGACAAAGCAGTGATGAGGCCTTCAGTCTGTCTGTCTATCTGTCTGTTCAACACAGCCAGAGGAAGCCAAGCTCGGCCCACCTACCTGTCTGTTCAACACAGCCAGGCGGGTCGGTGGCAGAGCTCACTTGTCTGTCTGTGTTCAAAGCCAGAGAAGAAAATACTGGGAAATTTGCCGTCTGTCTGTCTGTCTGTGCACACTCTCGCACCTCTCGCTACACGAGGCGGATAATCTCACATTTCGCACAGGGCATCACACACACACACACACACACACACACCCCTTTGCCGCGCTGTTTCTGGGGTCAAAGGTCAGAGTGACACGGTCAATTACTCAAGAGGACAGGGAGTGGAATGTCTTCATGTGTCTAGGAAATTGCATACCATATTATCCCACTCTAGTCAAGCGCCGAGGTCAGAGGCCAAGGTCAGGGGTGTCTGATTAAGTCTCGTCCTGGACTTGTGTGTGGGTCGGGGTTTCGCTGCAGACACTCAGGGAAATAATGATAATAATATTGATAATGATAATCAATGATAATGATAATAATAATAATGATAATAATAATAATAATAATAATGAATAATAATAATTATGATAATAATAATAATAATAATAATAATAATAATAATAATAATAATAATAATAATAATAAATAATAAATAATAACAATAATAATAACGATAATGATAATAACAATAATGATAATAATAATGACTATACTACTACTACTACTACTACTACTACTAATAATAATAATAATAATAATAATAATAATAATAATAATAATAATAATGTATTCATTTACTGGCCCACAAGGGCGTGAGTACTTCCTTATATGAGCATCAAAGTGACCCTGGTCATCAGGCACAAGGCAGGAACCCCCCGCGCCTCCCGCAGCACGCCCCACGCGCCCTCGTGGCGCACTACAGCGAACCCCAAATGAAGAAAAAAATATGAAATCGCAGACGATAAACCCGCGAGGACGTGCGGATTCCAAGTGGTAAGGGAGGATGTAGTATTAACCTCGGTCCATTCACACGTGCAGTTTCGGTAATCCTTGTCGCCCGGCTCGCTCACTGGGGTCGTCTTGGTGTGTGAGGAGGAAGGGAGGAGGAGGAGGAGACCCCGGGGGTCGTCTTGGTGTGTGAGGAGGAAGGGAGGAGGAGGAGGAGAACCCCGGGGGTCGTCTTGGTGTGAGGAGGAGGGGAGGAGGAGGAGGAGGAGAACCCCGGGGGTCGTCTTGGTGTGAGGAGGAGGGGAGGAGGAGGAGGAGGAGAACCCGGGGGTCGTCTTGGTGTGTGAGGAGGAAGGGAGGAGGAGGAGGAGAACCCGGGGGTCGTCTTGGTGTGTGAGGAGGAAGGGAGGAGGAGGAGGAAACCCGGGGGTCGTCTTGGTGTGAGGAGGAGGAGGAGGAGGAGGAGAACCCGGGGTCGTCTTGGTGTGAGAGGAGGGAGGAGGAGAGGAACCGGGGTCGTCTTGGTGTGAGGAGGAGGAGGAGGAGGAGAACCCCGGGGGTCGTCTTGGTGTGAGGAGAGGAGGAGGAGGAGAACCCGGGGTCGTCTTGGTGTGAGGAGGAGGAGGAGGGTAGGAAAACCGGCTCTCACAGTTTCCTACGTGTCAGCGGTGGCGAAGCCTGAGCGTGTGCTTGCTGCTGGTATATCATCATCATCAGTCGTGTTCCCGTGGTGTTGACCGCACTACACACGGGTGTGTGTGGGGGGGGGGAGATTTCGGGTGACCGACTTGGCCAAAGAGTTGTTGAAGTGTGTGTGTGTGTGTGTGGCTGGACCAGCTCTGGCCAGAGCGGTTATGACCTCAACCTAACCCATGAAACCTCAGACTCTTCCATTAACGAACCGATGAAACCTCAAAACCCCTCTAGCGTCGAGCCAACGAATCCTCACACCCTCTAAGCGTCGAACCAACGAATCCTCACACCCCTTCTAGCGTCGAACCAACGAATCCTCACGCCCCTCTAGCGTCGAACCAACGAACCCTCACGCCCCTCTAAGCGTCGAACCAACGAATCCACACACCCCCCCAGCGTCGAGCCAACGAATCCTCACACCCCTCCAGCGTCGAGCCAACGAACCCTCACACCCCTCTAGCGTCGAACCAACGAATCCTCACACCCCTCGAGCGTCGAACCAACGAACCCTCACACCCCTCTAGCGTCGAACCAACGAATCCTCACGCCCCTCTAACGTCGAACCAACGAATCCTCACACCCCTCCAGCGTCGAACCAACGAATCCTCACGCCCCTCTAAGCGTCGAACCAACGAATCCTCACACCCCTCTAGCGTCGAACCAACGAATCCTCACACCCCTCGAGCGTCGAGCCAACGAATCTCACACCCCTCCAGGGTCGAACCAACGATACACCAGACCCCCAGTCGGTGTTAACGAGCAACAAGCGATCAACACAGCGGGCTAACAGGCCCTCCAGCCCGGCACTACATGCATTAACCATGGTAGTTACGAGGGAGGAAGAAGGAGGAGAAAAAGAGAGAGCACAAATGGTAGTTACTCGGAGCCAAAGATGGCTGGCAGGGCGTAATGTTGGCTGGCGGGGTCTCACTAATGCACTTGTATACCAGTAGCTCTCGTCTCCCCACGGATCGTCTCGATGGCCACGAATATATAACCCATAATGTGTGTGTGTGTGTGTGTGTGTGTGTGTGTGTATGTGTAAAGAAAGGGGTCGGGAACGGAGGAGGAAGGGGGGGGGGGGGGTTGGAAGGCGCCTGGAAGTCTTCCCCACCTGTATTACCACTTTCCAAGAGAAGGAAGGAACAGGGGAAGGAATCAAATGAAGGAGAATTTGCCTCTAAGGCTCGCCTCGTCTTCTGTCTCTCACAACACATTTACGAATGAGAGCAATAATAATTATAATAATAATAGTAATAATAATAATGATAATAATGATAATAATCATCAATATAATAATAATAATAATGATAATAATAAATGGCGCTGTACATTCTTGCAACGTTTGTGGTGTGAAAACGTGATGAATTAATTCACATCTCTCAAGAAAATGAGTGAGGATGAGGAAGTAAGAAATGAGGCTGACAAGCCAGAGTGAGCGCATAATATACTGCCAGGGAGCGGGGAGACATGAGGGGAAGAATGAGGGAATAGTTAGGGTGTTGTGAGGGTTAGGGGTAATAGTGGAGTTAGGCAGAGGGAATAATGAGGAAATTTAGAGAAGTAGAGTGAGGGAGGAATAGTTAAGGTGTCGTGAGGGTTAGGGGGAATTGTGGGGGGAGGCAGAGGGAATAATGAGGAGATACAGAGAATAGAGTGAGGGAGGAATAGTTAAGGTGTCGTGAGGGTTAAGGGGAAATAGCAAGGGAGGCAGAGGGAATAATGAGGAAATTCAGGGTAGGAGAATCAGGGACTAGTGAGGAGGAACTGAGATGGAACTATGAGAGGAGAAGATGATATTGTGAGGGGTAAACAGAAAATGAATAATGAGGTGGGGGAGACCAATGAGTAAAAGCGGAGAATCACAGTAAGTGACGAAAATGAGGAAGAGAAAGAGAGAGAGAGAGAGAGAGAGAGAGAGAGAGAGAGAGAGAGAGAGAGAGAGAGAGAGAGCATTAGAAGGGCGTCCTCGACATGAGGGTAATGAGGAAGGGTTTCACGAGATCATGAGGGACAAAGGTGAACAGGAAACGATGGAACAGTGAGGCACGGTGTTGAGGAAGAGTGACATGGGAGATAATGAGGACAGAGACAGAATAGCAGTGAGGAAGGACACTAAAAAAGAATGAGAGAGAAGAATGAGGAGGTTATAAGGGAGAAAAAGAGAAGGAGGTAAGCAGGAAGGGTTGTGAGAAAGTTTAGGAGGGAATCATGAGGGTACAACTGAGCGGAAGAACTATGAGGAAGGCTGATGAGGTTAAACAATGAAGGAGGATAATGAGGATGTACTGTAGGAGGAAGGAGGGTGATGGAGAACAATTAATGAGTAAAAGAGATGAATTAATGAGGGAAGTAGGAGTCAACTATCAATGACGATACGATGAGTGGGTTAGGCAGTGAGGAAGGTGAGTGAGAAATAACGTGTGAGAGGTTGTGAGGTAAGGGCGTGGCCCATTAACCCAGGGGTATGGGCGTGGCCCATTAACCCAGAGGTAAGGGAAGTGGCACAGTGGCCCTGGGGAGAGGGGCGTGGGCCCAGTAGCCCAAGGGAAAGGGGCGTGGCCCCAGTAGCCCAAGGGAAAGGGGCGTGGCCCAGTAGCCCAGGGTGGAGTGGCCCACACGGTGAACAATGGCCCAGGGTGAGGGAGGGAGGGGGGATCACCATGGGGGCCCAGGGGGTGGCAGTGCACCTCACCAGCAGTCATCATAAATCGACCCACTGAATCATCTATCTATCTATCTATCTATCTATCTATCTATCTATCGATCTATTACAGTGTCCGCCTCGGCCACCCCCCCCCCTCCCCAATATACTTTCACTAGGCGATGTCATACAACGAAATTTCAAAGCTAAAAATCAAAATTCACTACCTCTTCGTCTCTCCTTTCTGGCTCCGCCCTTACCCTGCTCCAGAGTGGAGCGCACACTCGGAGATGTGTGAACTCCATTTAATAGTTTCTATGGTTAAATACTACTACTACTACTACTACTACTATTACTACTACTACTACTACAAATTATAATAATAATAATAATAATAATAATAATAATAATAATAATAATGATATTCTTTTCTGCTATTAATAATAATAATAATAATAATAATAATAATAATAATAATAATAATAACAATGATAATAATAATAATAATAATAATAATAATAATAATAATAATGATAATAATAATAATAAAAATGATAATAATGATAATATAATAATAATAATAATGATAATATAATAATAATAATAATATAATAACAATAATAATAATAATAATAATAACAATAATAATAATGTTCTTTTCTTTCATGATCTTGATCAAGGTAAAAGTGTGTGAGGCAATGTACTGTACTAATGCTCTGGTGACAGAGGTAATCACTTAACACGAGATGTTAGATCTGGTATGCTAAGGACGCCAACGCCTCTCTGATTTGCATGTTAATTATAACATCCCCCACACGACAATTATTCTTAGAATTATTATTCTTGATAATTACTGACCCCCGAAGAATCTTACAGCCTGAAAGATACGTATGATAATTACGACCACCTTTGCCAATTAGTCTCGAACACCTGCATAATAGTTACGGCCTTATACCACAATTATTCTTTAAGGACCCCGCATGATAATTACTACCCCAAACGATTATCCCTAACGACCTGTATGGTGGTTACAGGCGCTAACAATCATACCCCCCCCACCCCACACTATCACTTGTCTGTCACCAATGTAACATCCCTGGGCTGGATGCGTTACCGTACAATGATGGAGAGTGGTGAGGAGGTGATGGAGTAAGGAGGGAGTGAAGAGGAGCTTAGAGGCTGATGGAGGGAGGAGGGAGCAAAGGGGGAAGACTTAAAGGGTGATGGAGGGAGGAGGGAGCAAAGAGGGAAGACTTAGAGGGTGGAGGGAGCAAAGGGGGAAGACTTAGAGGGTGATGGAGGGAGGAGGGAGCAAAGGGGGAAGACTTAAAGGGTGATGGAGGGAGGAGGGAGCAAAGAGGGAAGACTTAGAGGGTGATGGAGTGAGGAGGGAGCAAAGAGGGAAGAATTAAAGGATGATGGAGGGAGGAGGGAGCAAAGAGGGAAGACTTAAAGGGTGATGGAGGGAGGAGGGAACAAAGAGGGAAGACTCAGATGGTGATGGAGGGAGGAGGGAGTGAAGAGGGAAAACTTTGGGTGATGGTAAGGATTATGAAGAGAGTAAGTAAATAATACAGAAAATTAACAGTCAAGATAAGAACGAAGAATCTAGATAAATAAAGGAGATAAAAATGATAAGAATATACAAGTGTTAAAAATACGATATGGAATGTACAAGAGTAGGAACGAATATATATGCATATATATATATATATATATATATATATATATATATATATATATATATATATATATATATATATATACATATATATATATATATATATATATATATATATATATATATATATATATATATATATATATATATAGATAGATAGATAGATAGATAGATAGATAGATCGATAGATAGATATAGATAGATAGATAGATAGATAGATATATACGTGGTATAGTGAGAGACGTGGTGAAGGACGAAGATGTAAATATATATGGAAGAAGGTGATGGAGGGAAGCATGGGGGGAAAAAAAGACAAATATACAGCGAAAATATATAAAAAAAAAAAAAAAGAGCCGAGAAAAAATTATGAGAGAGAGAGAGAGAGAGAGAGAGAGAGAGAGAGAGAGAGAGAGAGAGAGAGAGAGAGAGAGAGAGAGAGAGAGAGAGAATGTGAGCCAGGGGGGCCAGGGCAACAATGGCGTCATCCCTCCTAACTTATGGTATTTGACAAGACGTAAGTGAGACACACACACACACACACCACCACCACCCTTACCCCAGGGGAGGTGAGGTGAGGTGAGGAGAGAGGGGCGAGGGCTGCTGTCCTCTTCCACGTGCTGGGCTGCGGGCGGGCCGGCGGCATGCTGGTAGGTGAGGGGCTGGTAGCATCGTGCGGTAGAGGAGGACTGGTAGATTACGACTGCCGGCGGGTTACAGTTGGTAGATAGATGAGGGTGGTGGGGTTGGATGAGGCGGCGGGTGTGAGGGACGGACTGGTCGATATCGACTAGCGATGAGTGAGGGGTCTGGTAGACAGCGACTTGCAGTGAGTGAGGGTCTGGTAGACGACGACTTGCAGTGGTTGAAGTCTGCTAGACAACGACTTGCAGTGAGTGAGAGTCTGGTAGACGACGACCTGCAGTGACTGAGGGTCTGGTAGACGACGACCTGCAGTGAGTGAGAGTCTGGTAGACAACGACTTGCAGTGAGTGAGGGTCTGGTAGACAACGACTTGCAGTGAGTAAGGTCTGGTAGATGACGACCTGCAGTAATTGAGGGTCTGGTAGACAACGACTTGCAGTGAGTAAGGTCTGGTAGATGACGACCTGCAGTAATTGAGGGTCTGGTAGACAACGACTTGCAGTGATTGAGGGTCTGGTAGACAACGACCTACAGTGAGTAAGGCGCTGTGATTAGGGGGGTCTGGTAGACGACAACTCGCAGTGAGGAAGGCGCTCGCTGGTAGATAATGGCTCGGCTAGTAGACCAGCGCCTGACCGAGCGGTAGGAGAAGAGAGGTCAAGGGGGGTCAAGGTCGTCCTCGAGTCTCTCCCGAGGACGACCTCGGTCCCTGGCAGCCAGGTCGTCCAGATCACGAGCGCACCATCCTAGGGCTGCCTATGGAGAGAGAGAGAGAGAGAGAGAGAGAGAGAGAGAGAGAGAGAGAGAGAGAGAGAGAGAGAGAGAGAGAGAGAGAGAGAGAGAGAGAGAGATGTATCGTCCACGGGCCATATGGGCGAGACTGCTACTGTATACCCGTCCCGAGACGGGGCTTGGCGGCACCCTGTGGCTTGGCACTGTCTACGCGCCGCGGGGTACACAAGCGAGCGGGGGAGAAGACAGTGGCAGGACGACCCGTGAAATAGTGACGTGCCTCCCGTTGCCCCGCGAAGGGACTGTGGACGAAACGACCCTAAACCTGCTCTAACCGTTTTCTTTTTCCTCTTAAAAAAAGGGGGGGGGCGACTCTCTCTTTTTACTCTCTCTCTCTCTCTCTCTCTCTCTCTCTCTCTCTCTCTCTCTCTCTCTCTCTCTCTCTCCCGCAGGTTCCTTTAAATGGGAGCAAATTGCTGCCCCCCCTCTCTCTCTCTCTCTCTCTCTCTCTCTCTCTCTCTCTCTCTCTCTCTCTCTCTCTCTCTCTCTTTTATGCCCAATAATTCATTCAGAGTGAGAAAGATCACCTCATGAAGCTGGCTGTCTCCAGACGACGATTAGCCACCTCCTCCTCCACCTCCCTCGCTCCCGCGCCTCTCCTCCCCCATGGTAACATACCCCCTCCTTCTGCTGTGCTCCTCCTCCTCCTCCGTCCCCCTCCAACCCAGGGCAAGACCATCATCTCTCCCCCCCTCCCCCTCCCCCCCACGAACCCTCCCAGACAGGGACAATCACGAGGACGTCAGTCCATTTTCTTTCATCTAAACCCTGAGTGCCTCCGAAAACGATAGAAGAAGAAGGAGAAGAAAAAAATGAAATTGTTTTAGATTACAGAAATCAAAACTCCATCTTTCTACCCCCACAACGCCTTCACTCTCACGTAAAGCCATTCCTAAGGAATGAATATTTCCATTTACTGTCCATTTTCACAAACGACGAGAGAAGATAACTAACTCTCACCGCGCTGCAGTTCCTCAAAACCAACATCGCCCCCCTTCATCATCACGGCATCGAACCGGTACCGAAACCAGAGCAAACTGAACCATCGCCACGACGCGATGATCAAGAACCTGACCCCCCAACTTATCCCCGGGGCTTGCTCGTCTATATGAGAACAGTCGTCCCCCGGGGCTTGCTCGTCTATATGAGAGGAGTCGTCCCCCGGGGCTTGCTCGTCTATGAGAGGAGTCGTCCCCCGGGGCTTGCTCGTCTATGAGAGGAGTCGTCCCCCGGGGCTTGCTCGTCTATGAGAACAGTCGTCCCCCGGGGCTTGCTCGTCTATATGAGAACAGTCGTCCCCCGGGGCTTGCTCGTCTATGAGAACTGTCGTCCACCGGGGCTTGCTCGTCTGTGAGAACAGTCGTCCCCCGGGGCTTGCTCGTCATGAGAACAGTCGTCCCCCGGGGCTTGCTCGTCTATGAGAGGAGTCGTCCCCGGGGCTTGCTCGTCTATGAGAACAGTCGTCCCCCGGGGCTTGCTCGTCTATGAGAACAGTCGTTCCCCGGGGCTTGCTCGTCTATGAGAGGAGTCGTCCCCCGGGGCTTGCTCGTCTATGAGAACAGTCGTTCCCCGGGGCTTGCTCGTCTATGAGAGGAGTCGTCCCCCGGGCTTGCTCGTCTATGAGAACAGTCGTTCCCCGGGGCTTGCTCGTCTATGAGAGGAGTCGTCCCCCGGGGCTTGCTCGTCTATGAGAGGAGTCGTCCCCCGGGGCTTGCTCGTCTATGAGGACTGTCGTCCCCGGGGCTTGCTCGTCTATGAGAACAGTCGTCCCCCGGGGCTTGCTCGTCTATGAGAGGAGTCGTTCCCCGGGGCTTGCTCGTCTATGAGAACAGTCGTCCCCCAGGGCTTGCTCGTCTATATGAGAACAGTCGTCCCCCGGGGCTTGCTCGTCTATGAGAGGAGTCGTTCCCCGGGGCTTGCTCGTCTATGAGAACAGTCGTCCCCCGGGGCTTGCTCGTCTATGAGAAGAGTCGTCCCCCGGGGCTTGCTCGTCTATGAGAACAGTCGTCCCCCGGGGCTTGCTCGTCTATGAGAACAGTCGTTCCCCGGGGCTTGCTCGTCTATGAGAACAGTCGTCCCCCAGGGCTTGCTCGTCTATGAGAACAGTCGTCCCCCGGGGCTTGCTCGTCTATGAGAGGAGTCGTCCCCCGGGGCTTGCTCGTCTATGAGAGGAGTCGT
>NC_092279.1:20511428-20516428 GCF_036320965.1 Panulirus ornatus
TGGCCGTCAAAGATGGTGGGTGACGGGCCGGGAGGTAGGAGGAGGCGGAGGCCTGGCCGTCAAAGATGGTGGGTGACGGGCCTTGAAGGGGGAGGAGGAGGAGGAGGCAGAGGCCCTGGCCTTTAAGGATGGTGGGTGATGGGCCTGAAGGGGGAGGGAGGAGGAGGAGGCGGAGGCCCTGGCCGTCAAAGATGGTCAAGAAGAAGAAGGAGGAGGAGGAGGGAGGGAGGTAAGTGAAGCCTGACCTCTAAGAATGATGAGCGGTGCGCGTCTCGCTCGAAAAAAAAAAAAAAGAGAAAATCACTGTTTTCAAAATCCCTCCGTCGTTTACCGAGCCGCGCTGTGTGTGTGTGTGTGTGTGTGTGTGTGTGTGTACGGTACACGCACCGTAGAATGCGGTACTCTCGTGTCGCTTCAACCCCCTTGTCCCATGCGTGGCCGGTACGACAGGTAGCCAGAGACGTCAAGCAACAAAGCAACAAAGGCCCCATTCGTTCACACTCAGTCTCTAGCTGTCATGTAATAATGCACCGAAACCACAGCTCCCTTTCCACATCCAGGCCCCACACAACTTTCCATGGTTTACCCCAGACGCTTCACATGCCCTGGTTCAATCCATTGACAGCACGTCGACCCCGGTATACCACATCGTTCCGATTCACTCTATTCCTTGCATCGACCGGAAATGTAAACGGGCGACGCAGGGTTGAAAATCCTCCGTCTTCTTTTCCTCGGTTATCATCACTAACTCAACTATCGCTTGAAACGACGCGATCACCTAACTGGTACGAGGGAAGAGGACGTTCGAACTACCGACTGTATCGCGTCGTCGTAGTTATACCGATCAGAGACGGAACATTCGACCTTGTGACCGGGTTCCTCGAAACCTTGATGACGCTCTGGCCTTACGAATCGAGAGAGAAAACGGGTTCACGGTTTTAACGAAGTAACTGCGCGGTGGGAGATGGGAAGAGGGGTGGGGGGGGATTGTGGGGAGGTGGGGGAATGGGGAAAGGGGAGGAGGTGGGGTAAGGGGGAAAGGGGGAGGGGGAATGGGGAATGGGGAGGAGGTGGGGTAAGGGGGAAATGGAGGGGGAGGGGGAAGGGTAGTTAAACACATTATAACTGGAGGATATTCTAACGCTGTAACTTGGGCACAGTTTCAACAAAGTAACTTAGGGACGGTAGGACAATTAGTAATGGGGGGAGGAGGGGGGAGGGGGGGTGGTTACATACCTTTGAACACAGTGATTACAGGGGGGGGTGGAGGGGAAGGGGGAGGAGGGGAAGGGGAGGAGGGGAGCTCAACACAGTGATTAGGGGGGAGGGGGGAGGGGAAACAGTTTAAATAATCGCCTAGGGGGACCAGTTTAGCCAGTTTACGGGGGGGGGGGGGGAGTGGGAAGGAGGTGGGGGGGTTAACACTTCAGCATAGTAACTGGAGAGAGAGAGAGAGAGAGAGAGATAATAGATTCTCTCTCTCTCTCTCTCTCTCTCTCTCTCTCTCTCTCTCTCTCTCTCTCTCTCTCCTTCATGAGCTGCTTTTCCACAACAGCTGAGAAGAGGAGGTGGTGGTGGTGGAGATGATAGCAGTGTTGGAGGTGATGGTGGAGACGGTGGAGAGAGTAGAGGTGGAGGTGGTGGTGGCGTTGACGGTAGAGATGGTGGAGATGGTGGAGAAAGCAGAGTTGGAGGTGATGGCGCTCTTGGGGGTGATGACGGTAGTGGTGGAGGCGATGGCAGTGGTGGAGATAACGGAGGTGGAGCTGGTGATGGTGATGGTGGTGGTGGTGGTAGTGGTGGAGATAACGGAGGAGGAGCTGGCGGTGGTGGTAGTGGTGGAGATAACGGAGGAGGAGGAGCAGCTGGTGGTGGTAGTGCTGGAGATAACGGAGGAGGAGGAGCTGGCGGTGGTGGTAGTGGTGGAAATAACGGAGGAGGAGGAGGAGGAGGAGGAGGAGGAGCTGGCGGTGGTGGTAGTGGTGGAGATAACGGAGGAGGAGGAGCAGCTGGTGGTGGTAGTGCTGGAGATAACGGAGGAGGAGGAGCTGGCGGTGGTGGTAGTGGTGGAATAACGGAGGAGGAGGAGGAGGAGGAGCTGGCGGTGGTGGTAGTGGTGGAGATAACGGAGGAGGAGGAGCAGCTGGTGGTGGTAGTGCTGGAGATAACGGAGGAGGAGGAGGAGGAGGAGCTGGCGGTGGTGGTAGTGGTGGAGGTAACGGAGGAGGAGGAGGAGGAGCTGGCGGTGGTGGTAGTGGTGGAGATAACGGAGGTGGAGGTGATGGTGGCGTTGGCGTGAGGGTGGGGGAAAAAAGAGAAAAAAAACAGAGACAGGCAGTAGGCGTGGTGACCTCTGACCTATGATGGAAGACTGTACCAGGACTGACCTCGTCATCTTCAACACCAAAGTGGCCAACAGAGGGCCGAGGCGATGCCGGAGCGCCAACAATCCTGCGCCATTTTCAATATTTCTTTCGATTCTCCTTTTTTATTGTGTGCGTATGTGTGTGTGTGTGTGTGTGTGTGTGTGTGTGTGTGTGTGTGTGTGTGTGTGTGTGTGTGTGTGTAATACTCTAACGCGCCATTTTCAATATTTCTTTCGATTTTTCTTTTCTTTTTTTGTGTAATACTCTAATGCAGGAACCGCACTATGACATCACACACACACACACACACACACACACACACACACACACACACACACAAACACACACACACACCTGTGCCCCACTCCAGCCACTATGAACATTTATACAGCGTTTCTAATTACTATCATAATCATCATCATTATCATTAGTATCAGCAGTTATTATCATCATCATCATCAATATCATTATTATCATTATTATCGACAACAATATACCAATAGACACACACACACACACACACACACACACACACACACACACACACACACACACACACACACACATCCACACTCGTACACATATTCCCACACACCACACACACACCTGTTACTGCAGGTGGGAGAGGCGATCAAACACCTGGGCAGAGGCTGGCGGGGTACCGAACACCAGCATGACGGTACACGACCCTTGAACACGACGGTACGCGACCCTTGAGCACGATGGTACATGACCCTTGAACACGACGGTACACGACCCTTGAGCACGACGGTACATAACCCTTGAACACGACGGTACGACCCTTGAACATGATGGTACATAACCCTTGAACACGACGGCACGACCCTTGAACATGATGGTACATGACCCTTGAACACGACGGTACACGACCGCTGAACACGACGGTACGACAATTGGGTACGACAACCTCTCCTCTGGTAAGGGTTAGGTCAGGGGCCAAGCCCTTAAACCCTAAGGGGTGGGGTGGAGGAGGGAAGGTTGTACCATTTCTACTCAAGGGCCGTACCTTCCACCTACACCTTAAAAAAAACCTGGGTACCTTCCACCTACACCTTAAAAAAAAAACTTGGGTACCTTCCACCTACACTTTAAAAAAAAAAACTTGGGTACCTTCCACAAACACCTTAAAAAAAAACCTTGGGTGCCTTCCACAAACACCTTAAAAAAAAACCTTAGGTACCTTCCACCTACACCTTAAAAAAAAACTTTAGGTACCTTCCACCTACACCTTAAAAAAAAACTTTAGGTACCTTCCACAAACACCTTAAAAAAAAACCTTAGGTACCTTCCACAAACACCTTAAAATAAAACCTTAGGTGCCTTCCACAAACACCTTAAAAAAAACCTTAGGTACATTCCACTAACACCTTAAAAAAAAACTTAGCTACCTTCCACAAACACCTTTAAACCAACTCACCTTATTCTTAAGCTACTTCGTGTACTAAATATATATCTTTACGACTCAAAAAAAAAGAAAAAAAAAACCTACGAACACAATACTAAAAGAAAATTCAAAGATCTTCCTTTCAAACTTTGGCATCCAGTGACTAACTTAATCCCAGAAAAGCAAGTAGGACAGTAAAGTAATTCAACTATAAAAATATTCCTTTTTACGAAAACCCCCCAAAAAACTAAGCCATTATAGGAGAACATGGCATAAGAATGATATACATATAAAAAATATACATATGAGCATCATTTCTCAAAGCCAGAGAACCACTCCGGAGACGAAGGACTGTGCATTCACTGCATTCAACGTGCAGTGTGTGTCATGGGGACAATTAACACATCAAACACCCAACACTGAAAGTAAAAAAAGAAATAAAAATAATCCCATCCAACTCTCCCTTCTTCCCCCCACATCAACTCCTCGACCAATGCCGTTCTCTTGAAGATAAAGCTACGAGATAACGTCGCCATTAAGAAAAGAAAACGGGGAGTTTTCTCCTACTGTGCGCTAATTACGGATACTTTACCATTTATAAAACGTTCACAGCGAGACAAGGTAATTATACGTCTGCCTCGAGAGATGAGTTATATTTAGCACTCCGGGGGACGCCACATATTACATGCCTTGGGTCAACTTGTGAGACGTTTTCTTTGATCTTTCTACATTATTTTTTTTTCGAACGTGTTCACTGCTTCGAATGTCTTCTGGTTTCAGTTCAAGTCTCGGTCAAAGACCTCGAACCAACGAACCATCTTCCCCGACTACAGTCTCAGTTAGAGGGTTAATCCACTCCTCACATACACACAGTATATATATATATATATATATATATATATATATAAAACTCAACTGCTTCGAATAACATGTGATTCAGTATCTCTCGTCTGAGTCTCGAACCTTCGGACCGAATCCTGATCCCCACTTACACACACACACACACACACACACACACACACACACAAAAAAAAAAAAACACACACACTTCTTGCCAGTGTGATCTCAAGCACTGCTTTCACCTGCAAGACTTCTCTTCACAACCTCCTCACAACCTCCAACAAACACAGATTAACTCATAACTCACACTATATGTAAAGGGGATATGAGTTCTGTCTTGGCCTCTCTCTCTCTCTCTCTCTCTCTCTCTCTCTCTCTCTCTCTCTCTC
>NC_092279.1:20521428-20526428 GCF_036320965.1 Panulirus ornatus
TTCTTCTGTACTGACGTTAGAAGTGGAAAAACAACCCCTCCCATTATTCCATATACGACCAGACGTCATACACATCGACCTATCATATACATGACACACACACACACATACACATACTACCATGACAATAGCTATTCCTATCTCTTGCTCCTACCGGAGTATGACCACCACACGTCTCCAGCGAGGTAAACACCATCTCTCAACCCCGGGTGGGTTGGGTTGGGTTGGTGGGGTGGGGTTCGTCGTGGGAGAATACAAGAGGACCAAGAAGGAACTCCCACCCTTGAGGGAGGCTTGGGCAGCGAGTGACACTCTACCCAGCAAAAAGGCCTTGGTCTAGCTGGACACCCGCCCTCACACGCCCATAGGGGAAACCTCTTCAGATAGACAGCCCGCGCGTGTGTGTGTGTGTGTGGGGTGTGCACCAGGCAACAGACGCCGTCGCCAGTCCCCCACAAACACATCAACAACTCACGTAATTCTACTTAAACCCTCATCTTGCACCCCAATCACCATTAACCCCACTAGACGGCCCATTATCACTCCAATGGGCTGTGTGTGTGTGTGTGTACACACCCACACATGGTATATATAAGTCATGTGTGTGTGTCCATGTGTACTCCAAGGCGAGGACTGCAAGCACCTCTGTCTAATTGGTTAACCACCTCCTCCCCTATCCTATCGAATCACCTCTGACCCAATTCCTATGGTCAAGAAACCACTGTGGTTTAGCTCCACACACACACACACACACACACACACACACACACACACAGACAAAATAATCTGAATTACATTTAATAGAATCCGAGGTCAGTGACTAGACACTTGGTCCACCAACACTTAAAGGGAATTAAAGATAATTAGAGTTTGAGTAAAGTCAGGATCCTTTTGTGGTGATTTCTACCCGCCAGTCAAGTGTATCCTAACTTATACCTAACCTGCACTTAACCCCTGATGCACTTAAACCCCTGATGTACTTAAACCCCTGATGCACTTAACCCCTGATGTACTTAAACCCCTGATGTACTTAAACCCCTGATGCACTTAACCCCTGATGCACTTAACCCCTGATGCACTTAAACCCCTGATGTACTTAAACCCCTGACGTACTTAAACCCCTGGTGTACTTAAACCCCTGATGTACTTAAACCCCTGATGCACTTAACCCCTGATGCACTTAACCTCCGATGCACTTAACCCTGATGCACTTAAACCCTGATGCACTTAAACCCTGATGCACTTAAACCCCTGATGATGTCATCAAGCGCTCTGCAGCCTACAAGCGCAGTCTGTCTGTAACACATACTCGCGTTAATGATGTACATTATCATCTACTTGCGTTACTGATGTATATCATCTACTTGCGTAAATGATGTATATCATCTACTTGCGTAAATGATATATATCATCTACTTGCGTATATGATGTATATCATCTACTTGTGTTACTGATGTATATTATCATCTAAATGCGTTACTGATGTATATCATCATCTACTTGCGTTACTGATGTATATCATCTACTTGTGTTATTGAATCATATCATCTACGTAACATGAGGTCAATAAAACTTTCCTGTGGACACGCTCCTCCAAAAGCTTTCTCTCTTAAGGGACACGCCCCTCCAAAAGCCTTCCATCTTAAGGGACACGCCCCTCCAAAAGCTTTCTCTCTTAAGGGACACGCCCCTCCAAAAGCTTTCTCTCTTAAGGGACACGCCCCTCCAAAAGCCTTCTATCTTAAGGGACACGCCCCTCCACAAGCCGTAACCCCTCCCATTCCTCAATGCTCCTGGGGAACCTTCGCCCGCCCCTCCTCCCTCACCTCAGTAGCCCATGCCACGCACCCACACAAGCCGTAACCCCTCCCATTCCTCAATGCTCCTGGAGAACCTTCGCCCGCGCCTCCTCCCTCACCTCAGTAGCCCATGCCACGCACCCACACAAGCCGTAACCCCTCCCATTCCTCAATGCTCCTGGGGAACCTTCGCCCGCGCCTCCTCCCTCACCTCAGTAGCCCATGCCACGCACCCACACAAGCCGTAACCCTCCCATTCCTCAATGCTCCTGGGGAACCTTCGCCCGCGCCTCCTCCCTCACCTCAGTAGCCCATGCCACGCACCCACACAAGCCGTAACCCCTCCCATTCCTCAATGCTCCTGGGGAACCTTCGCCCGCGCCTCCTCCCTCAACCCTCCGCTTCCCCATGGTTCCACCGCTGTGGCTAACCACGTCCACTCCCGGGTGCTCTCAAAAAAACACCCCCTCCCTTTCTCCATCCAGTCACTCTCTGTGCAAACTCACTCCCCGCGACTGCACCCACTACCGGTCCATTTAATGAGTCGCTTAACCTTAGAAATAACAGTCACTCCCTCAACTCCCTAACCCGCCGGGGCCCTGACACCTGCGAGCACCTGCGCCGGGGCAGAACACCTGCGGAAGCAGTTCAGGAGAAAGGGAGGGACAGCTAGCTGCTACACCTGTGGCGTCTAGGTCCTTGGGTACGCAGGGTGGCGGGAGTGGAAAACCCCCTGTGGCAGCCCTGCTGGCCAGGCAGGCAGGCAGGGCGGGTTGAACACAGGTGTAGGGAGATGGTGGAACATATGTACCGGTAAACGATTCACTTATACTCCTCTGCTCATAAGTGTAAGTAAGGAGACGGAGGGTCTGTAAACTACTCACTTAATGACTCGCACATTCTGTACTTATTTACTCTTTACTCTCTCTCTCTCTCTCTCTCTCTCTCTCTCTCTCTCTCTCTCTCTCTCTCTCTCTCTCTCTCTCTCTCCCGGCGGTACTCCACGGCGTCACCCCCTCCCTCCACCCAGACTTACCCCCCCCCCTCCCTCCGCACCGTTCCCTCCTCCTCTACCCTCCAAGCAATGCTACCCCTCCACCGCAAAGCATCACTCCCTCCCTCCCTCCCTCCGCAATGCTCCCAGGCACGCTAGCACCCTCCCACGCACCCTGCCTGTACAACTCACTTCCGCAGCGGCGTCTCCTCCCTCCGTCACCCTGGGAGATGCGGCGTTGGTCGCCTGTGTTCTCCTCCCAGGGTTTAAAGTGGGAGAACCCTGGGCAACCAGCACCTCTCCCATGAGGTCGCCTCCCACGTCAAACCTCCTCGAACACTCCTGCCATATTTCTTTTCTCTTTTCTCCCTTTTCTCGATAGGTTGTGGACCCGTCAAAGCCCCCCCCCCCTTTTTTTTTCTCTCCTCCTCCCCCGTATTATACAACTTGTCTCGTGTGTCGGAGGGGACGGTCTTTCAATATCAAATATCTATCGTTCCTCACTTTGTTGAGATAGATCGATGTCTCTCACAGATCTCACTACTCCCACCCTTCCTCCTTCCTCAGCGAGTCATCCCCAGCAAGGAGGATCATTCATCAACTCACGATGTCACTGCATTCCAATTTCCACGTCTCCTCCTCGTTCACACAAGCCATCTCGGCTACCTCGCTGGCGTCTGCCGCAGAATGTAACGTCACGCATCGTAAATCGTTACTTGTGGGGAACACTTATAGTGCAGCTGGTCCACTCCTGGCCCACTCTCCTCTTGCAGGGGCTTGTAGTGTGTGTGTGGGAGGGGGAGAACCCCCACCAATAAAGGCCTTTCTACCTAAGCCCTTGCAGTAGGAGGAACCCCGTCGCTTAAGGACTTGCTGCCCTAAGGGCTCCTAGTGAGCGGAACCCCGTCCATAAGGGCCTCGCTATACCTAAGGGCTCCTGGTGGGCGGAAACCCCGTCAATAAGGGCCTCGCTATACCTAAGGGCTCCTAGTGGGCGGAAACCCCGTCAATAAGGGCCTTGCTATACCTAAGGGCTCCTAGTGGGCGGAAACCCCGTCAATAAGGGCCTCGCTATACCTAAGGGCTCCTAGTGGGCGGAAACCCCGTCAATAAGGGCCTTGCTATACCTAAGGGCTCCTGGTGGGCGGAAACCCCGTCAATAAGGGCCTTGCTATACCTAAGGGCTCCTTGTGGGCGGAAACCCCGTCAATAAGGGCCTTGGCTATACCTTCTCGTGGTATATCTTCAGCAGACACACAACCTGACTATATACAAGCTGTCGCCTGCACTGCGGCCCAGGATCGACTACATCTCTTCCTTCTGACGGGCAAACTCTTATCTTTTCCTGCTTCGCTCGCCCTACCCCAGCGTGCCACAGGTAGGCCGGCGCCCCTCCCTCATCGCCCCCTACACAACAGTGGGTCCAGCGAGGATTTCGTCCAGAAATAAGTCCAATCCACTGAGCTATCTATCTATCATCACCGGCATTACCGAACTCCGCCTACCCGAGGTTGCACGGCGCGACTGCATCGCCGGGAGCACACAGCACTCTCTCGTCAAAGAACTCCTCGCTTCAAAGGAGTCTGCGCTTCCCTGCTGCTGGAAGTGGCGCAGCCCTGTGGTGGTCCGCGAGGGGCCTTCAGAGAGAGAGGTTGTGGGTTTCAGCCAGGCCCTTTCGAACGCGGAAATCGGCCCGCGAGGAGGCCTGGAGAGAGAGAGAGAGAGAGAGAGAGAGAGAGAGAGAGAGAGAGAGAGAGAGAGAGAGAGAGAGAGAGAGAGAGACGGCGGGGAGAACTTTGGGGATAAAATGAGGACGCGGAAAATCATCGTAAAATGGAGAGGAAAGGAGAGAGATGTGGTACAGGAGAAGGGTCGATTATATTTTGGTAAATGGGGACGTGAAATATCGGTCACTACACAAACTTTTGAGCACGAACGGTACGACCCCCCTGAGCACGAACGGTACGACTCCCTGACCACGAACGGTACGACCCCCTGATCACGAACGGTACGACCCCCTGAGCACGAACGGTACGACCCCCTTGAGCACGAACGGTACGACCCCCCTGACCACGAACGGTACGACCCCCCTGAGCACGAACGGTACGACCCCCCCTGAGCAGGAACGGTACGACCCCCCTGACCACGAACGGTACGACTCCCTGATCACGAACGGTACGACCCCCTGACCACGAACAGTACGACCC
>NC_092279.1:20531428-20551428 GCF_036320965.1 Panulirus ornatus
TCTCTCTCTCTCTCTCTCTCTCCTCTCTCTCTCTCTCTCTCTCTCTCTCTCTCTCTCTCTCTCTCTCGTGTCACTGACAAATGGTTTCCGTGGCTTCAGGGTGTCGGTGTGGGTGTACGAAGTCTTCGTCCTCTTCTTCTTCTTCTTCTTCTTCTTCTTCTTCTTCTTCTTCCTTATCCTCCTCCTCCTCTTCTTCTTCTTCCTCCTTATCCTCCTCCTCTTCTTCTTCTTTCTTCTTCCTCCTTATCCTCCTCCTCCTCTTCTTCTTTTTCTCCTCCTCCTCCTCCTCTTCTTCTTCTTCTTCTTCTTCTTCTTCTTCTTCTTCTTCTCCTCCTCCTCCTCCTCTTCTTCCTTATCCTCCTCCTCCTCCTCCTCTTCTTCTTCTTCTTCTTCTATTTCTTGTTCTTGTTCTTCTTCTTCTTCTTCTTCTTCTTCTTCTTCTTCTTCTTCCTCCTCCTCCATCTCCTCCTTCTCCTCTCCTCCTCCTCCTCCTCCTCCTCCTCCTCCTCCTCCTCCTCTCTTCTTCTCCTTCCGTCGGTGAGGCGATGCTGAAGAGCTTCTTCTCCGATGACACGTTCGCGGTCCACCCCGTCGCCCCTCACCATCCTGAAGACGGACTCGGAGGAACACGTGAAATAAAAGTGAAATACGATCCCCCCCATTCTTGCTACACACACATCCACACACACACACACCCATTTCCGCCTCCCACTGCATGACTGTGGGAGTCGAGGTACAACTCCCTAACTCGCCCCGCCCCCCCCACCACCACCAACCCGACCACCTGCACCCAACCTCCCTCATCACCAGCGTCTCCCTCCGGAGTGGTACTTAACTACTATCCCCCGTCTCCTCCTCCCCCCCACACACACAGACACTATGTAAGACGCATTGTACAAACCTCTACTCCCTCCACCTCCCACCCACCCCTTTCCCCAACACACACACACACACACACACACACACACACACACACACACACATCGTCCACGAGAGATGGTAAGCTCCCCCTCCTCCTACGTCTTTCCACCCCACCTGGGAGGCATGATTCCACACCCCCTTACCTCAGGGGTACAGTTACCACTCCTACTTCTACCCCCCAACCCTCCCTCATCCCATTACCCCTTCTACGCCACCTTACTTAATGGGGGGGGAGGGGGAAGAAGGAGGGGTAGCAGGGGTAAAAATTACGCACGCCCCCCCCACCTCCCGCCGCCCCTCACCCATCCCAATACCCTAAAACTACCTGACTTGGAGAGGGGGAGGCAGAGTTACGCCCCCGCCCCCTTCTCTCTCTCTCTCACCCTTCTCCCTCTCCATCAGCCACCAATACTACCTTACTTAAGGGGCCAGAGTTACGCCCGCCACCTCACTCCCCCAGCCTGCAGGAGGGCGGTTAAGGGGGACCTTCCCTCCACAGGGAGACAATGACCCCCTCAGCAGATAATTAATATGTACCCTCCTCCTCCTCCCTCCTCCGTTACGGTAAAAGTGAGGCATTTCCTGCTGAGGACCCACTACGTCCGCCCTCCTCCTCCTGCCGCTCCTACTGAGGACCCGGGAGCTACGCCTTCCTCCTCCTACTTCTCCTACTTCCTCCACCTTCCTTCTGATTCTCCTGACGCCCCACAACTTCTCCCATCACCATCCTCCTCTTCCTCCTCCTCCTGCGAGCGTTATTCAAACAAGTGAGACATGCGGTGAGCGGTACGCGCTGGCCTTACCATCACGGCAATACCTCGTCGTAAGTATTGGCAAGTACCACCGGCCCACAGCTCACGCGCTGATACCACACATCCCACACCCACACAGCCTCCTCACCTCCCACCCTTCACTAGGTCCCACCACCACAACGCCCCGACGTCACGCAGAACAGCATACATCAACAGGATCCCAATGAAATCTACTGGGATTTACTGCTTGACCGGAAAGGCTGTTCGTCATCTGATCCCCTCCACCAAGGCGGTGACGCCCTTGAACACACACGATGGTAGTACCACCCTTGAACACGACGGTAGTACCAACCTTGAACACGACGGTAACCACCCTTGAACACGATGGTAGTACCACCCTTGAACACGACGGTATTACCACCTTTGAACACGACGGTCAGCACCCCTCAAGCACGACGGTGTGATGGCCTGACCTTTGACCAGGTCATTATACCGAAGGGGGTGTGAGTAATCACCTCACCTACCTTTACAATAAGCACCAACCTAACCACAAACACACACAAAAATACTCACTACCAAACACATAAATACTCACTACGAAATCCCTTTCCTCTCTCTCTTGTCAACTGACATAACCAACTCATTTTCTACAACCAAAATTACGAAAAAAAAATCTATATATATACCTCATATGAAAAACACACATTACACTGATACAGCCCCTGCCCTCCCTCCTGTATTATACCTGAAAAAAAGAACACGTCCATAAATGCTTCAGGCGAGGCTATGTTACCTCAAATGACGGGTCAATTAATAAACGCATCAGCGAGCCGATGTCATTGGGCGAGTGGTGGTGGTGGTCGAGGAGGGGTTGAGGGGTGGTGCGTGATCATAAAACGCTAACGTTTGTGACGGCGAACTTTTCAAACTTTTATACGCCCGGGGCACAGCCGGCGTCGCGGTAAAAGTATGTGCTGAATAAAACAGCGCGAGTCAGAAAACCAAAACTTAACCGCATAATGGGCGAAGCTCAATTATTCAAGGCTTTTTATCGCGCTGGGCGGCAGTGATTTTCCGTGGGGGGGAGGTAGGATGAATAAATCAGGCGCGTCTTGTTAAAGGTTTAAGCGCGCGCGCGCCGGTATCATACGTGTGGCAGCCCGGCTCCACCTCCGGGCGGGGAGGGGTGAGGAGAGCAGGGCGGCCGAGAGGCGGAGGGAGAGGGCGAGCGCGAGGGGACCTCCGCCGCCGCCGCCGCCGCTCGCCAGCTGGCCTGCCCGCTTTCATTGACGGACACAATGAATGCAGTCTTATTTACCCCCGAGTCTTGGACGTATAAATGGAATTAGTATTGTCTAATTTTGCGATTCCATTTGTGGGAAAACAATAACTCATTTCTCATAAGCTTGCGTATCTTTCTGAAAAGTTGTGAAAAGGAATGGGTCATTATAATATTACTTTATGTGTGTGTATGTGTGTGTGTGTGTGTGTGTGTGTGTGTGTGTGTGTGTGTGTGTGTGTGTGTGTTTAAACCAGCAGAAAAGAATGCTGATCTTGTCTTAAGAAGTTGGTAGCTAACGTAACATCATCATGCAGGGATTTAGCCGAAGAATCTATACGCATTTTGAGATTACAGTATGGAAGGAAAATACGTACCTGGAGTATGGCAATGAATGAATGAAGTTACGCACATCAGTGAAAGTCATGCATCAGTAAATCTACTGGAGCAATGGAGACACTCTTATATATATATATATATATATATATATATATATATATATATATATATATATATATATATATATATATATATATATATATATATATATATATATATATCCCTGGGGATAGGGGAGAAAGAATACTTCCCACGTATTCCCTGCGTGTCGTAGAAGGCGACTAAAAGGGGAGGGAGCGGGTGGCTGGAAATCCTCCCCTCTCATTTTTTTTTTTTTTTAATTTTCCAAAAGAAGGAACAGAGAAGGGGGCCAGGTGAGGATTTTCCCTCTAAGGCCCAGTCCTCTGTTCTTAACGCTACCTCGCAAACGCGGGAAATGGCGAATAGTATGAAAAAAAAAAAAAAGAAAATATATATATATATATATATATATATATATATATATATATATATATATATATATATATATATACTTACTCGATCAAACCACCTCACACCACATATTGTCCTCAAACATCTCATTTCCAGCACATCCATCCTCCTGCGCACAACTCTATCCATAGCCCACGTCTCGCAACCATACAACATTGTTGGAACCACTATTCCTTCAAACATACCCATTTTTGCTTTCCGAGATAATGTTCTCGACTTCCACACATTCTTCAAGGCTCCCAGAATTTTCGCCCCCTCCCCCACCCTATGATCCACTTCCGCTTCCATGGTTCCATCCGCTGCCAGATCCACTCCCAGATATCTAAAACACTTCACTTCCTCCAGTTTTTCTCCATTCAAACTCACCTCCCAATTGACTTGACCCTCAACCCTACTGTACCTAATAACCTTGCTCTTATTCACATTTACTCTTAACTTTCTTCTTTCACACACTTTACCAAACTCAGTCACCAGCTTCTGCAGTTTCTCACATGAATCAGCCACCAGCGATGTATCATCAGCGAACAACAACTGACTCACTTCCCAAGCTCTCTCATCCCCAACAGACTTGATCGAGTAAGTAACGTAAGGGTAAGAGAGATGTGTGGAAATAAAAAGAGCGTGGTTGAGAGAGCAGAAGAGGGTGTTTTGAAATGGTTCGGGCACATGGAGAGAATGAGTGAGGAAAGATTGACCAAGAGAATATATGTGTCGGAGGTGGAGGGAACGAGGAGAAGAGGGAGACCAAATTGGAGGTGGAAAGATGGAGTGAAAAAGATTTTGGGTGATCGGGTCCTGAACATGCAGGAGGGTGAAAGGAGGGCAAGGAATAGAGTGAATTGGAGCGATGTGGTATACCGGGGTTGAAGTGCTGTCAGTGGATTGAATCAAGGCATGTGAAGCGTCTGGGGTAAACCATGGAAAGCTGTGTAGGTATGTATATTTGCGTGTGTGGACGTATGTATATACATGTGTATGGGGGTGGATTGGGCCATTTCTTTCGTCTGTTTCCTTGCGCTACCTCGCAAACGCGGGAGACAGCGACAAAGTAAAAAAAAAAAAAAAAAAAATATATATATATATATATATATATATATATATATATATATATATATGTATATATATATATATATTGGAAAGGATCACAATTTTACGCGTGATCAAGATATTCCTATGAGTCCATGGGGAAAATGAAACACGATAAGTCCCCAAGTGCACTTTCGTGTAATAATTACATCATCAGGGGAGACACAAGAGAGAAATATAAGTTAGTTGATATACATCGAAGAGACTTCTGTACCTTCCCTTCCCTTCCTCACCATCTCACCTCTTCCTCCCAACCAACGTCTGCCTCGGCCAGGTTAACTTAGGGGGAAGGGTGTGTAGTACAAGCCCTCCATAGCCTACCTAGCCCACAACAATGTCAACGTTTTCCTAGGCTAGGTTAAATAAGGAGGGGAAGGGGAAGGTACACGTCTTGCCTAGCCTAGCCCAGCCTAGAAGAAAACGAGGAGACCGATAAGACGCCTCAAAATATTTTCACATAGTCCCTTTTTTTTCCCCAATCCTCCTGAACTCCACGCCCAATTCCAGTGGGAGGGTTGGACCAGCTCCATCCAAAAAAATAAACATCCTCCACCCATCCATACTCAGCGTGTGCGATAAAAAAATTAAATAAATAAACAAAAGGACGCGCCAAACACGTCTTGTAAGAGCGTTTCTTAACGTCTCATTCATTTGAACGCAGCGTACATCCGCCGAGGACCAAACGCGTCTCCGGGGACTTACAGCTACGACACTACGTACAAAATGCTTACGTTGTATCCAACTTCATCGGAAACATCCTTTGCTTTTTATCATTTCTGTCGGCATCTACAACCGTCTCCGTTGCCCACCGCTTGTCTTCATACCTCCTGCATCTTTCATGGATGCGCATTAACCCACGGGCAGGATTCGAACCCTGGACTGGGTCCCTGGCTGCCCCGGATTCTGTCTGGCGTTTGCACGCGTGTCTGATGGCGTGACAAATATGTCGATGGACAGACAAATATATAATATATATATATATATATATATATATATATATATATATATATATATATATATATATATATATATATATATATAATATATCACGGGATCGAATGCAAGGTTTACATCGCCAAAGAACGCCTCACTCCAAAGGAGTCCACATTCCCTTACTACTTGAAGTAGCGCTGCTTTGTGGCTGCAGGGGACAATTAAAAAGAGGCGCTGGGTAAACCCAGGACCATTTTCTATGAAAATAAAAAATGGTCCTGGAGTAATTATAATCATCAATAATACTCATACGTAAACGAAGACAAACAAGTTCAAACAGCTTTCACCCAAACTAAGCCTAGAAAACGGGACCTAAAAAGTTTCGTTTCGAAAAACCATCGTAAAACTTAATATTGTTAAAGGTGTGTGTGTGTGTGTGTGTGTGTGTGTGTGTCATATCTCTTGACGTTAACGGAAACCGTACTTTGGAATTCAGGCCAAAAAAAAAAAAGAGAAAGAAAACGTAACCTTTGACGTCACTTGAAAGCTTTATGAAGACAGCGAAATCTGGACACGTCTAAGAACAGGTACAGCTGGACACTGGCCCAGGGTTTCTAATTAGGGCCCCCGACTCTCCCCGGACCTTCTAGATCATTCTAATTAGAGCCCCCGACTCCCCCCCCCCCGGACCTTCTAGATCATTCTAATTAGGGTCCCCGACTCCCCCCCCCCCGGACCTTCTAGATCATTCTAGATTCACCGGGGTCTGTCGCCCGCTACCCACCCACCACTCACAGGTTTCTGAAAGCCATTCTTATTCTGTCTGTCGCTCACTAGGGCCCTGCACTCGCTTCTAGACTATTGCTAGGCCTTCTAAACCTATAATGTATTATTTCTAGACCTTCTAGACCCATCATTTCCAATTTCTAGACCTTCTAGACCTATTATTTCCTATTTCTAGACCTTCTAGACCTATTATTTCCTATTTCTAGACCTTCTAGACCTATTATTTCCTATTTCTAGACCTTCTAGACCTATTATTTCCTATTTCTAGACCATCTAGACCTATTATTTCCTATTTCTAGACCTTCTAGACCTAATATTTCCCATTTCTAGACCCATCTAGACCTGTTATTTCCTATTTCTAGACCCATCTAGACCTGTCATTTCTTATGTCTAGACCTACCTAGACCGCTGTCCGCTCGAACATCATACATGGTGGTTTAGCCAATTCGTTACTACAGTCAAAGAACATTTAACAATAACTTTAAAAAAAAGATACGCCACCATGAAGTGTTCCTCTCCCACCAACAATGAAGGGGGTAGCAAGGCTTCCCTCAGCCTAGCCACACTGTCACTGCTGGGACTCGTCCCTAGCAACACCATCATGGGAGGGAACGTCCCTAGCAACACTAGTATGGATGGGAATCGTCCCTAGCAACACTATCATGGGTGGGAATCGTCCCTAGCAATACTATCATGGGTGGGAATCGTCCCTAGCAACACCATCATGGGTGGGAATCGTCCCTAGCAACACCATCATGGGTGGGAATCGTCCCTAGCAACACTATCATGGGTGGGAAGCGTCCCTAGCAACACCATCATGGGTGGGAATCGTCCCTAGCAACACTATCATGGTGGGAATCGTCCCTAGCAACACCATCATGGGTGGGAATCGTCCCTAGCAACACCATCATGGGTGGGAATCGTCCCTAGCAACACCATCATGGGTGGGAATCGTCCCTAGCAACACCATCATGGGTGGGAATCGTCCCTAGCAACACCATCATGGGTGGGAATCGTCCCTAGCAACACTATCATGGGTGGGAATCGTCCCTAGCAACACTATCATGGTGGGAATCGTCCCTAGCAACACCATCATGGGTGGGAATCGTCCCTAGCAACACCATCATGGGTGGGAATCGTCCCTAGCAACACTATCATGGTGGGAATCGTCCCTAGCAACACCATCATGGGTGGGAATCGTCCCTAGCAACACCATCATGGGTGGGAATCGTCCCTAGCAACACTATCATGGTGGGAATCGTCCCTAGCAACACCATCATGGGTGGGAATCGTCCCTAGCAACACTATCATGGTGGGAATCGTCCCTAGCAACACCATCATGGGTGGGAATCGTCCCTAGCAACACCATCATGGGTGGGAATCGTCCCTAGCAACACCATCATGGGTGGGAATCGTCCCTAGCAACACCATCATGGGTGGGAATCGTCCCTAGCAACACTATCATGGGTGGGAATCGTCCCTAGCAACACCATCATGGGTGGGAATCGTCCCTAGCAACACCATCATGGGTGGGAATCGTCCCTAGCAACACTATCATGGGTGGGAATCGTCCCTAGCAACACTATCATGGGTGGGAATCGTCCCTAGCAACACCATCATGGGTGGGAATCGTCCCTAGAAAACACTATCATGGGTGGGAATCGTCCCTAGCAACACCATCATGGGTGGGAATCGTCCCTAGCTACACCATCATGGGTGGGAATCGTCCCTAGCAACACTATCATGGGTGGGAATCGTCCCTAGCAACACCATCATGGGTGGGAATCGTCCCTAGCAACACCATCATGGGTGGGAATCGTCCCTAGCAACACCATCATGGGTGGGAATCGTCCCTAGCAACACTACCATTGAGAAATGTCCAACCTCCCTCCCCCCCCCCCCCCTCACAGCAACAGCACCTTCAACTCAGAAACACCGCAAAATCGTCATTTTTTGTCAAAACACCACCAAACCTCAAAACGGGCGGCGACCATCGCTAGCGACCAACTCCGACAGCGCACCTCCAATCCCTAGCAACCGTGGAGGCGTATCCCCTTGCGTCACCCTGTGGCGTATCCGATACATTCATCAACAACGCTTGAATTCTCCTCCTCTTCCTCCTCCTTCTTCTTCTCTTCACCGAACTGCAAGTAGGATCCTCCTCCCTCCATTAAACCCCCCACCCTTCACTCTCTCTCTCTCTCTCTCTCTCTCTCTCTCTCTCTCTCTCTCTCTCTCTCTCTCACTCTCTCTCTCTCTCCCTCTCTCTCTCTCTCTCTCTCTCTCTCTCTCTCTCTCTCTCTCTCTCTCTCTCTCTCTCTCCCTAGAGACCACCACACCACCGCCACCTCCCCCTTTCTCCTCCCTCCTCCCAGTAACCACGACCTGTTTAAGTTTTCATCAACGCTGGCTTTGGTTAATGACAGGCCGGCCACCAGGCTGGGGGGGCCCAAGTTGGTCTGAATTATTATTGCGCTGTCCGCGCATTGTTGGATGCCTTCCGTTTTCTTTGACGTGTCTGTCCAACTGCATCCGGGGCGATGGGATGTTAAACAACCCACCCACCTTACCACCTACCTACCTCCTCCTCCTCCTCCTCCGTCTCTTCTTCCTCCTCCTCCTCCTCCTTCATCTCTTCCTCCTCCTAGCCTTTATGTGGTTTATTTCTCTTACTTACTTACTTACTTAATGTACTTGCGAGTACTTAACGATGCGATTTTGCCAACTGGCTGAGTCAGGAAGTGACCGCTAAGGACCTCGCAAAGAAAACGAGCCGTGTGGGTTACGTGTGGTCAAGTGTGGGGCCAGATGGAGAGGTGGTATTGTTTGTGTGGGGGAGGTCGGCCCGCCGCGGGCACGGGCGGGTGAGGGAGAAGCAATGGAGAGCTACTTGGGCCAAGGGAGGGGAGTGACACACGACAGCCACTGACGTATGTGTTGCCTACTCACTGAGCAGACGTCTCTAACTCTCCCGATACCCAGGCATGGCTAATAAATAAATAAATAAATAAATAAATAAATAAATAAATATATATATATATATATATATATATATATATATATATATATATATATATATATATATATATATATATATATATATATATATTTTTTTTTTTTTTTATATACTTTGTCGCTGTCTCCCGCGTTTGCGAGGTAGCGCAAGGAAACAGACGAAAGAAATGGCCCAACCCCCCTCATACACATGTATATACATACGTCCACACACGCAAATATACATACCTACACAGCTTTCCATGGTTTACCCCAGACGCTTCACATGCCTTGATTCAATCCACTGACAGCACGTCAACCCCGGTATACCACATCGCTCCAATTCACTCTATTCCTTGCCCTCCTTTCACCCTCCTGCATGTTCAGGCCCCGATCACACAAAATCTTTTTCACTCCATCTTTCCACCTCCAATTTGGTCTCCCTCTTCTCCTCGTTCCCTCCACCTCCGACACATATATCCTCTTGGTCAATCTTTCCTCACTCATTCTCTCCATGTGCCCAAACCACTTCAAAACACCCTCTTCTGCTCTCTCAACCACGCTCTTTTTATTTCCACACATCTCTCTTACCCTTACGTTACTCACTCGATCAAACCACCTCACACCACACATTGTCCTCAAACATCTCATTTCCAGCACATCCATCCTCCTGCGCACAACTCTATCCATAGCCCAGGCCTCGCAACCATACAACATTGTTGGAACCACTATTCCTTCAAACATACCCATTTTTGCTTTCCGAGATAATGTTCTCGACTTCCACACATTCTTCAAGGCCCCCAGAATTTTCGCCCCCTCCCCCACCCTATGATCCACTTCCGCTTCCATGGTTCCATCCGCTGCCAGATCCACTCCCAGATATCTAAAACACTTCACTTCCTCCAGTTTTTCTCCATTCAAACTCACCTCCCAATTGACTTGACCCTCAACCCTACTGTACCTAATAACCTTGCTCTTATTCACATTTACTCTTAACTTTCTTCTTCCACACACTTTACCAAACTCAGTCACCAGCTTCTGCAGTTTCTCACATGAATCAGCCACCAGCGCTGTATCATCAGCGAACAACAACTGACTCACTTCCCAAGCTCTCTCATCCCCAACAGACTTCATACTTGCCCCTCTTTCCAAAACTCTTGCATTCACCTCCCTAACAACCCCATCCATAAACAAATTAAACAACCATGGAGACATCACACACCCCTGCCGCAAACCTACATTCACTGAGAACCAATCACTTTCCTCTCTTCCTACACGTACACATGCCTTACATCCTCGATAAAAACTTTTCACTGCTTCTAACAACTTTCCCCCCACACCATATATTCTTAATACCTTCCACAGAGCATCTCTATCAACTCTATCATATGCCTTCTCCAGATCCATAAATGCTACATACAAATACATTTGCTTTTCTAAGTATTTCTCACATACATTCTTCAAAGCAAACACCTGATCCACACATCCTCTACCACTTCTGAAACCACACTGCTCTTCCCCAATCTGATGCTCTGTACATGCCTTCACCCTCTCAATCAATACCCTCCCATATAATTTACCAGGAATACTCAACAAACTTATACCTCTGTAATTTGAGCACTCACTCTTATCCCCTTTGCCTTTGTACAATGGCACTATGCACGCATTCCGCCAATCCTCAGGCACCTCACCATGAGTCATACATACATTAAATAACCTTACCAACCAGTCAACAATACAGTCACCCCCTTTTTTAATAAATTCCACTGCAATACCATCCAAACCTGCTGCCTTGCCGGCTTTCATCTTCCGCAAAGCTTTCACTACCTCTTCTCTGTTTACCAAATCATTTTCCCTAACCCTCTCACTTTGCACACCACCTCGACCAAAGCACCCTATATCTGCCACTCTATCATCAAACACATTCAACAAACCTTCAAAATACTCACTCCATCTCCTTCTCACATCACCACTACTTGTTATCACCTCCCCATTTGCGCCCTTCACTGAAGTTCCCATTTGCTCCCTTGTCTTACGCACCTTATTTACCTCCTTCCAGAACATCTTTTTATTCTCCCTAAAATTTAATGATACTCTCTCACCCCAACTCTCATTTGCCCTTTTTTTCACCTCTTGCACCTTTCTCTTGACCTCCTGTCTCTTTCTTTTATACATCTCCCACTCAATTGCATTTTTTCCCTGCAAAAATCGTCCAAATGCCTCTCTCTTCTCTTTCACTAATACTCTTACTTCTTCATCCCACCACTCACTACCCTTTCTAATCAACCCACCTCCCACTCTTCTCATGCCACAAGCATCTTTTGCGCAATCCATCACTGATTCCCTAAATACATCCCATTCCTCCCCCACTCCCCTTGCTTCCATTGTTCTCACCTTTTTCCATTCTGTACTCAGTCTCTCCTGGTACTTCCTCACACAGGTCTCCTTCTCAAGCTCACTTACTCTCACTACCCTCTTCACCCCAACATTCACTCTTCTTTTCTGAAAACCCATACAGATCTTCACCTTAGCCTCCACAAGATAATGATCAGACATCCCTCCAGTTGCACCTCTCAGCACATTAACATCCAAAAGTCTCTCTTTCGCACGCCTGTCAATTAACACGTAATCCAATAACGCTCTCTGGCCATCTCTCCTACTTACATAAGTATACTTATGTATATCTCGCTTTTTAAACCAGGTATTCCCAATCATCAGTCCTTTTTCAGCACATAAATCTACAAGCTCTTCACCATTTCCATTTACAACACTGAACACCCCATGTATACCAATTATTCCCTCATATATATATATATATATATATATATATATATATATATATATATATATATATTCACCTCTCTGATCGCTGGCTGCCTACCACCTGTGTGTGTGTGAGAGAGAGAGAGACAGACAGACAGAGAGACAGAGAGAGAGAGTTTCTGCCGTCAGATTCGGATGCGTCTCGCGCGCGCCCCACACACACACACACACATATACACGCGCCCGACCATCAGGTCCGATGACGCGAACCCGTTCCCTAGCCAATGCCGCCCACCACCCACACTCCAGGTCCCCAATATCTATTTTTTTTTTCTTTTTTGACTAAGGACGCCCAAGTGTTCTCTGGGACAAGTAAGTGTGTTCTTGTCCCTCCCCTCCTTCCCCTCCCACCTCCTCCCGCCGGCGACAGCTGTGTCTGTGGGGGGGGGGGGGGGAGACATTACGACATGTGTGTGGGCGACCCTCGCCCGCAGGTGTTCGGACCCACCTCACCACACCCGCAGAACCCGGTGTAACCCCCCACCCCCTCCCATCACCACATCCAGTCCCCCATTGCAGTGTCAGAATTCAGGAGGCACTAAACTCTGCTTTGCCCCTGCAGCAAACCCATATATATATATATATATATATATATATATATATATATATATATATATATATATATATATATATATATATATTTTCTTTCATACTATTCGCCATTTCCCGCGTTAGCGAGGATGCATTAAGAACAGAGGACTGGACCTTTGAGGGAATATCCTCACCTGGCCCTCTTCTCTGTCCCTTCTTTTGGAAAATTATTAAAAAAAAAAAAAAACAGAGGGGAGGATTTCCAGCCCCCCGCTCCCTTATATATATATATATATATATATATATATATATATATATATATATATATATATATATATATATATATATATATATAATTTCTTTTTCTTTCTTTCAAACTATTCGCCATTTCCCGCATTAGCGAGGTAGCGTTAAGAACAGAGGACTGGGCCTTTGAGGGAATACCCTCACCTGGCCCAATTCTCTGTTCCTTCTTTTGGAAAATTAAAAAAAAACCGAGAGGGGAGGATTTCCAGCCCCCCGCTCCCTCCCCTTTTAGTCGCCTTCTACGACACGCAGGGAATACGTGGGAAGTACTCTTAGTCCCCTATCCCCAGGGATCATATATATATATATATACATATATATATATATATATATATATATATATATATATATATATATATATATATATATATATATAATGTCTCGCGAGGCAGTGTGAAACCCACAATCGAATGTGACAACTGGAGTATAGGGTACATTTTCTTTTGAACTGCACTATGGTCATGACGTGGTTTAATATTATCTGTATTCGTATAACCGCACCACAACACTGTCATCCATATAACCGCACCACAACACTGTCATCCATATAACCGCACCACAACACTGTCATCCATATAACCGCACCACACACTGGCTGGTACGCCATTAACCGCACCACAACACTGGCTGGTACGCCATTAACCGCACCACAACACTGGCTGGTACGCCATTAACCGCAACACAACACTGGCTGGTACGCCATTAACCGCACCACAACACTGGCTGGTAAGCTATCAACCGCACCACAACACTGGCTGGTACGCCATTAACCGCACCACAACACTGGCAGGTACGCCATTAACCGCACCACAACACTGGTTGGTACGCCATTAACCGCACCACAACACTGGCTGGTACGCCATTACCCGTACCACAACACTGGCTGGTACGCTATCAACCGCACCACAACACTGGCTGGTACGCCATTAACCGCATCACAACACTGGCTGGTAAGCCATTAACCGCACCACAACACTGGCTGGTGCGCCATTAACCGCACCACAACACTGGTTGGTACGCCATTAACCGCACCACAACACTGGCTGGTACGCCATTAACCGCACCACAACACTGGCTGGTACGCCATTAACCGCACCACAACACTGCCATCCATGTAACCGCACCACAACACTGGCTGGTACGCCATTAACCGCACCACAACACCTACACAGAGTTCCAGGCGACATTCCAGTTCAACGAGCTGTATCGACTTAACGAAGCCCCGAGTATGCTGTTTCCCCGTCTGCGTTCAACGAGTTTAAGGTCAAGGGGTTAACGAGTTACCTTACACGTCTTATCATCACATCGAGACAACTGGTACAAGGGGTTCAACGTGTTCATAAAAACCCGTTGCGAGTTTCAGAAATGTCTGAACCACGTCTCACCGAGTCTCGCGAATCCCTGTGATTCGAAGTGTTTGAAACTACGACTCAATGAGTATCATGAATCCTTGTGATCCGCAATGCTTGGAACCGCGACACACTGACTCTCACGAATCACTGTGATTCGAAATGTGTGAGCAACGACTCAGTATTATGAATCACTGTGCTTCGAAGTGAGTAAATTTCGAGTCTCTGGGTATCACGAAACACTGGTAGTGGAGGTGTATGAACCACGATACACTAACTTTCATGATTCACTGATTCGAAATATGCGAACCACAACACACTATCATGAATCCTGAGTCCGAACCCTCTGAACCACGACTCGCTGTGTCATGACTCCCTTTGATTCGAACTAACTGAACGACGACACCCTAAGCGCTCACGAACCACCGTGAAGCTTGTCGCAAGTCTATATATACCCGAGACAACTAATTCTTGCACTGGGCGAAATATTTTTTAGTTCTCCCAGAACATGAGACTGGAATACAGATTTTTGTTTCCAAAGTTCAGGGATGAGAACGATAAGTCAGAGAAGACACTGTGTACCAGCCTATGACCCTGGCGTTACCATGTCGATAAGAAATCCTGTTTTCCAATCTCATCTGCTTCAGGCATGTTCAGAACTACACAGGTAAGTAACTCATGGATCTACTGATGATAGAAAGCAACAGGCGGGGGACAAAACAATACATCGTCGTCAGATTATAAGATAAGATTCATGACAACTGGATAACTTAAGAGAACACCTCCCACCAAGTTTTGAAGTACTTGATCACACCAATGACCGTGATTCTATGGGGCGTTTTCGTGACCTTCCTCGCTAGATCTCTATCATTTGCTGATGGCATATATATATATATATATATATATATATATATATATATATATATATATATATATATATATATATATATATATATATATATATCCCTGGGGACAGGGGATTAAGAATACTTCCCACGTATCCCTGCGTGTCGTAGAAGGCGACTAAAAGGGGAGGGAGCGGGGGGCTGGAAATCCTCCCCTCTCGTCTTTTTTTCTTTAATTTTCCAAAAGAAGGAACAGAGAAGGGGGCCAGGTGAGGATTTTCCCTCTAAAGGCCCAGTCTTCTGTTCTTAACGCTACCTCGCTAACGCGGGAAATGGCGAATAGTTTAAAAGAAGAATATATATATAAGAAAATATATATATATATATATATATATATATATATATATATATATATATATATATATATATATATATATATAACTTTACTCACCCCTTACCTGAAGACCTACCCCTACTCCGTCGCATCCCCCAAAGATAAGACCCGTCAACATAATTCATTAAGTCAACCAGTCGCTGGCATAATCACCACCGCTGGTAATCATCAATTATAGTCCGAACTACCATACAGTATTGAAGCCTTACAGTGGTCCTGTATGTAAATTAGTCAAATGCATCGCTGTGGAGATGAGGGGGGTGGGGGGGGGGGAAAGAGAACGGGATGTGCCGTTGAAGAGAACGGGATGTGCCGTTGAAGAGAACGGGATGTGCCGTTCACCTTTATATAATGCTGGTCATAGCAATGGCCCGGCCAGGGGAGAGCCCCAGGCGCGTTTTCTTTATCAATGTTTTAAATGATGTTGGCTCGTGTTGGTGGTGAAAGGTGAGGGAGGAGCGTGGGAGGAGGAGGAGGAGGTGGAGCAGGGAGGGTAGTGGGTGAGGGGTGGGTGTAGAATATGGGGTGAGGGAGGGGGAGGAGAAGGGAGAAAATGAGGGAGGGTAATGGATGGGTTGGGAGGCACCATGTGGGAGGTGAGGGAGTGGGAGTTGCGGGTGGATAGAGAGAGAGAGAGAGAGAGAGAGAGAGAGAGAGAGAGAGAGAGAGAGAGAGAGAGAGAGAGAGAGAGAGAGAGGACTGGAAGGGGTGGGAAGTGGATGGGATGCTATGGGTAGAATAGATGGGACGGGGAAGGTTAAGTGGATGGGTGGGAGACTGTGGTAAAGGGATGGGAGGACAGTGGTGGTGGTGGAGGAGGTGGAAGGGAAAGTGGATGTGGGATGGGTGTTGGGCGGCCGGGTGGATGTCAACGGCGGGTGGTGGTCAGAAGGTGGATGACGGGCTAGGGATGCTCCTGGGTGGGTGACTGGCGGATGACTGGCTGTGTGTGTGTGTGTGTGTGTGTGTGTGTGTGTGTGTGTGTGTGTTGCTGAGCGGGGTGTTACCTTCCCTCTCAGACCACACACGTCAGAAAACATTCACTGCACAGATGTATTTATGATTTTCCCTGACAATGGATGATGATGATATTAATATTTCCAAGACGTTGAGAATATATAATATTTATATGACTTTAATAGAGAAGGTAAGCTTTTATATATATATATATATATTTTTTTTTTTCATACTATTCGCCATTTCCCGCGATAGCGAGGTAGCGTTAAGAACAGAGGACTGGGCCTTTGAGGGAATACCCTCACCTGGCCCCCTTCTCTGTTCCTTCTTTATATTCATTAATCTTACGGTACACAACGTACGAATCTTTTCGTAAGGTCGAGCACGAATGCAGAAAGACGAGTGATTTCGTAAATAAAATCACTTACACAGTAACATAAATGTTTTCGTAAGTACACTCACTAATAATTACAGTCAGACAAACGCTTTGTTAAGTACAGTGCAAGCAAGACTCGTGTCTTCTTTTTTTTTGTAAGTTCAGCGCACGAATATATTCGTAAACAGAGGCACTATCACAGTAAGACTTCATGACCATACTTTGTCTTATGCACTAACGTTATACAGTCTTATGCATCAACGTTATACAGTCTTATACACCAACGTTATACAGTCTTATACATCAACGTTATACAGTCTTATACACCAACGTTATACAGTCTTATACATCAACGTTATACAGTCTTATGCACTAACGTTATACAGTCTTATGCACTAACGTTATACAGTCTTATGCACTAACGTTATACAGTCTTATGCACTAACGTTATACAGTCTTATGCACTAACGTTATACAGTCTTATGCACTAACGTTATACAGTCTTATGCACTAACGTTATACAGTCTTATGCACTAACGTTATACAGTCTTATGCACTAACGTTATACAGTCTTATGCACTAACGTTATACAGTCTTATGCACTAACGTTATACAGTCTTATGCACTAACGTTATACAGTCTTATGCACTAACGTTATACAGTCTTATGCACTAACGTTATACAGTCTTATGCACTAACGTTATACAGTCTTATGCACTAACGTTATACAGTCTTATGCACTAACGTTATACAGTCTTATGCACTAACGTTATACAGTCTTATGCACTAACGTTATACAGTCTTATGCACTAACGTTATACAGTCTTATGCACTAACGTTATACAGTCTTATGCACTAACGTTATACAGTCTTATGCACTAACGTTATACAGTCTTATGCACTAACGTTATACAGTCTTATGCACTAACGTTATACAGTCTTATGCACTAACGTTATACAGTCTTATGCACTAACGTTATACAGTCTTATGCACTAACGTTATACAGTCTTATGCACTAACGTTATACAGTCTTATGCACTAACGTTATACAGTCTTATGCACTAACGTTATACAGTCTTATGCACTAACGTTATACAGTCTTATGCACTAACGTTATACAGTCTTATGCACTAACGTTATACAGTCTTATGCACTAACGTTATACAGTCTTATGCACTAACGTTATACAGTCTTATGCACTAACGTTATACAGTCTTATGCACTAACGTTATACAGTCTTATGCACTAACGTTATACAGTCTTATGCACTAACGTTATACAGTCTTATGCACTAACGTTATACAGTCTTATGCACTAACGTTATACAGTCTTATGCACTAACGTTATACAGTCTTATGCACTAACGTTATACAGTCTTATGCACTAACGTTATACAGTCTTATGCACTAACGTTATACAGTCTTATGCACTAACGTTATACAGTCTTATGCACTAACGTTATACAGTCTTATGCACTAACGTTATACAGTCTTATGCACTAACGTTATACAGTCTTATACATCAACGTTATACAGTCTTATGCACTAACGTTATACAGTCTTATGCACTAACGTTATACAGTCTTATGCACTAACGTTATACAGTCTTATGCACTAACGTTATACAGTCTTATACATCAACGTTATACAGTCTTATGCACTAACGTTATACAGTCTTATGCACTAACGTTATACAGTCTTATGCACTAACGTTATACAGTCTTATGCACTAACGTTATACAGTCTTATGCACTAACGTTATACAGTCTTATGCACTAACGTTATACAGTCTTATGCACTAACGTTATACAGTCTTATGCACTAACGTTATACAGTCTTATGCACTAACGTTATACAGTCTTATGCACTAACGTTATACAGTCTTATGCACTAACGTTATACAGTCTTATGCACTAACGTTATACAGTCTTATGCACTAACGTTATACAGTCTTATGCACTAACGTTATACAGTCTTATGCACTAACGTTATACAGTCTTATGCACTAACGTTATACAGTCTTATGCACTAACGTTATACAGTCTTATGCACTAACGTTATACAGTCTTATGCACTAACGTTATACAGTCTTATGCACTAACGTTATACAGTCTTATGCACTAACGTTATACAGTCTTATGCACTAACGTTATACAGTCTTATGCACTAACGTTATACAGTCTTATGCACTAACGTTATACAGTCTTATGCACTAACGTTATACAGTCTTATGCACTAACGTTATACAGTCTTATGCACTAACGTTATACAGTCTTATGCACTAACGTTATACAGTCTTATGCACTAACGTTATACAGTCTTATGCACTAACGTTATACAGTCTTATGCACTAACGTTATACAGTCTTATGCACTAACGTTATACAGTCTTATGCACTAACGTTATACAGTCTTATGCACTAACGTTATACAGTCTTATGCACTAACGTTATACAGTCTTATGCACTAACGTTATACAGTCTTATGCACTAACGTTATACAGTCTTATGCACTAACGTTATACAGTCTTATGCACTAACGTTATACAGTCTTATACATCAACGTTATACAGTCTTATGCACTAACGTTATACAGTCTTATGCACTAACGTTATACAGTCTTATGCACTAACGTTATACAGTCTTATGCACTAACGTTATACAGTCTTATACATCAACGTTATACAGTCTTATGCACTAACGTTATACAGTCTTATGCACTAACGTTATACAGTCTTATGCACTAACGTTATACAGTCTTATGCACTAACGTTATACAGTCTTATGCACTAACGTTATACAGTCTTATGCACTAACGTTATACAGTCTTATGCACTAA
>NC_092279.1:20556428-20598928 GCF_036320965.1 Panulirus ornatus
AACCCACACAGGACGTACAATCGAATAAACCAATTCACTTTGTATATTCCCCTCCCTTCTCTTCCCCCTTCCCTCCCTCCCTCCTCCTTCTTCCTCCCTCCCTCCACATCCCCCTTCCTCACCATTACGCTGTGGCGGCGTGTGGGTGTGGGGTGTGGGGGGCGACGGCAGGCAGCCCAGACATAACAGACACCCTACAGACTCCCAGTGTAGACGGAGTCAAAACAAACACAGAGGAATATGACGAAAGACTCTGTACGATGATACGGAACCACACACACACACACACACGCACACACACACACACACACACACACACACACACACACCATGCTCTTCGGAGTCCCTTCTACCATTCATGAGGCTCCTGCAGCTCTCAGGAAGTAGGGCACGTCCACTGAGCTGTATCGTACGTCATGATATGGAGCGACGTTGTGTGAATACGTCTGTTGTCGCGCACAGCTCGGGGCGGTCGAGGAGTTAGCGTCTTCGATGTGGTAGCTGCACCGTGGGCATGAACGAGGAGGGTCACTGGGATGTGTTGACAAGGCGTTTGTAGCGTGTGTGTGTGTGTGTGTGTGTGTGTGTGTTGTCTCCCCCCCCGTCACAGGGCCAGGTGGTGGTGGTGTTACGATGGGCGACGTTTTTCTCGAATTCACGGAGCGTCGCATCTCGGAAATGTTTGATTCGCGTGAATCTCCTTGAGTACGACGTTGTACGACGACCCTAGACCAGGACGCTGTACGACCACGTCCCTAGAGCACGACGTGCGACGACTATAGAGCATAGTCGTTGTACGACCCTAGGCCACGTCGTTGCTCGACCTTTGAACATTGAAACTACCCTAAAAACACAAGTGGACGACCGTGGAGCGGGACAGCACGACGGTGTGTGTGTGCGACCTCTAAACCCGACGGTGCACGACCACAGAGTACGACGGTGCACGACCACAGAGTACGACGGTGCACGAACACAGAGTACGACGGTGCACGAACACAGAGTACGACGGTGCACGACCACAGAGTACGACGGTGCACGACCACAGAGTACGACGGTGTACGACCCGTTGGTCACGAAAACGCCCTGGGTCATCGTGTTTCACTTTCCTTTGTGGGTACCAGCATATCCTGCATCCCGTGTTGCTCTGTGGTATTCTGTGAGCATCATTGGCTACCTCAAGTCTCCTCCAAGACTTATGTTCCACACACACACACACACACACACACACACACAGGTACGATGACAAGGTCTTCTTCACCGCTGCCGGCGAGTGATTCTAATCAAAGGGCTTAGGTAACGCGCACGGCTCGATGATGATGATCAAAACACGGGCGGGAAAATACACACAGACAGACAGAAAGACAGGCAGGTGTAAAGTGACGCGGACATATATATATGACGCGCAAACTCACACATATTATCTGCACATATATACTACGAAGACCGTAGTGGCCTCATAGGAATATATATATATATATATATATATATATATATATATATATATATATATATATATATATATATATATATATATACTGTATTCCTCTGCCTCCACTGACGTTAATGCTGCTAACTAGCTAGGCCTGCCTATAGGCCAAAAAAATCTCTTCGTAAGTACTCTTCGGTAGGTACTCTCTCTCTCTCTCTCTCTCTCTCTCTCTCTCTCTCTCTCTCTCTCTCTCTCTCTCTCTACGAGACGTGACACACCTCGCCATTAACGACCCTAAGCCAACAAAGGGCCATAAAATCCTCCAATGACTGGCTGAGAATCACCTCATTCGTCACACGCCACCCGCCAGTTACCCCCCCCACCCCACCCCTACACACACACACACACACACACACACACACACACACCGACCCATCTACGTAGGTAGCGCCTGGGGCGGTCGCCTGGACCGAGAAAGCCTACGCATCCCCTCCTGCCCTTCTACCTACCTTGCTGGACGAACCAATAGCAACGTTGGTGGCCACTTGAACACGACGGTACAAAAATTGAACACGACGATACAAACATTGAACACGACGGTGCGATCCTTGAACATGACGGCGCGAGCCTTGAACACGACGATATGAATATTGAACACGACGGTGCGATCCTTGAACACGACGGTGCGACTCTTGAAAACACGACGGTACGACGCTTTAACACGACGGTACGATCCTTTAACACGACGGTGCGACTCTTTAACACGACGGCACGACCCTTTAACACGACGGTACGACTCTTTGACACGACGGTACGACCTTTGAAAACACGACTGTACGACCCTTGAAAACACGACGGGCACGACCCAGGCGCACGAGTCTCGATTCAGAAGCAACAACGACGACGACACAGGGCCATTATGAAGTACGAGCGCCGACGAAGTCCTCGACGACGACACACCAAGCCCACACTTCGCGACGGACGAGGTCACCGGGTCACCCACCCGTACACTACGTTACGTGGCATACGTCCACACCCGTTACCTGCGACGCTAACGACCCGTTTCACTCCTAACTATTACGATTCCAGGAAAGGAAATAATGAGTTGCCGTCTCCTCTCACACCTGTCGTTTCCTCCTCTCACACCTGTCGTCTCCTCCTCCTCCTCCTCTCACACCTGTAGTCGTCTCCTCTCACACCTGTCGTCTCCTCCTCCTCCTCTCACACCTGTCGTCTCCTCTCACACCTGTAGTCGTCTCCTCTCACACCTGTCGTCTCCTCCTCTCACACCTGTAGTCGTCTCTTCTCACACCTGTCGTCTCCTCCTCCTCCTCTCACACCTGTCGTCTCCTCTCACACCTGTAGTCGTCTCCTCTCACGCCTGTCGTCTCCTCTATTCACACCTGTCGTCTCATCTCACACCTGAACCCTCACATCACACTTGGCTTCCTCTCACACCTAAATTCCCGTGACACAACCCCCTCTTACATTTGATCCCCCCTCTCACACGATGATCTTCTCACACCAACTCCCTCTCACACCGACGACCCACTCACACCAGCTCCCTCTCACACCGACGACCCACTCACACCAGCTCCCTCTCACACCGACGACCCACTCGCACCAGCTCCCTCTCTCCCTCTCACACGAGCCGAAAATTAAGGAAAAACTCCCTAAATCACACACAACAACAACAGGTTATCTATTCATGCTTTCCCCTTGGGTCATTCTCTGTAAACAACCGAGTCCCAGGGTTACGCACGACCTAGTTCGAAAGGTTCCTGCAACCCGACGCTGCGCTACGTCCAGCGGCAGGGAAATGAGGTCTCCGTTGAAGTGTCAAGTTCTTTGACGAAGACTGTACTCCCAGTGACACAAACTTGCCATATTAGCGGCTTTTCCACTCGCTGTGCAAACCTCCTGCAGGTAAAGACGGGTAGTACCGAGCATAGAGAGAGAGAGAGAGAGAGAGAGAGAGAGAGAGAGAGAGAGAGAGAGAGAGAGAGAGAGAGAGAGAGAGAGAAAGAGAAAGAGAGAGAGAGAGAGAGAGAGAGAGAGAGATCATCCCTGGGGACAGGGGAGAAAGAATACTTCCCACGTATTCCCTGCGTGTCGTAGAAGGCGACTGAAAGGGGAGGGAGCGGTGGAGAGAAGAAGGCACCCTAATACTCCCCCCCTTCCCCCCTAGTGTTGGGGGTGTTTACTACTACGCCCACCCACCCACCAACCCTCCCCCCCCTCAAACGGGAGAGGGAGGAGGGGGGCGTGGTTGGTTGCTGGCGCATTTTTAAGGATTAAGACTGGAAAGGTCACACCGTGGTGGTGGGGGGGAGGGGGAAGGGGTGGGGGGAGGGGGGGAGTGGTGGAGGGGGTGGGGTGGTTGGATGGGGGTGGGAGCGAACCGCTGGGGGGGGTCAGATCCCAAAGGTCGCGTGCCGACCGCACTCACAAGTCAGACACTTTGATCTGGAAAAGGTCGCGTGCTGGCGAACACCCCAGAAGAGCCTGACCCTAATCTCCATAAAGGTCGAGTGCTTGGGGAGGGGAGGGGAAGGTCGAGTGCTTGGGGAGGGGAGGGGAGGGGAAGGTCGAGTGCTTGGGGAGGGGAGGGGAGGGGAGGGGGGAGGAGGAAGGATGGGGGTGGGAGGGGGAGGGGCGGGGTTACTCAAGGGTTAGACCTTAAATAACCCCCCATTTCCCCCCCTCCCCCCCTTGAGTGCGAGCGATAGCTAAAGGTCTGATCGAGTGTTTTAGATAGACAGATACTGGCGGTGCTCTTGTCTTTTAGGGTATTTTGTTTTGCGTCTTTTAAGGTATTTTGTTTGTGTCTCTTAAGGGTATTTTGTTTTGTGTCTTTTAGGTATTTTGTCTTTTAGGGTATTTTGTTTTGTGTCTTTTAGGTATTTTGTCTTTTAGGGTATTTTGTTTTGTGTTTTTTTAGGGTTTTCTGTTTTGTGTCTTTTAAGGGTATTTTGTTTTGTGTCTTTTAGGTATTTTGCCTTTTAGGGTATTTTGTTTTGTGTCTTTTAGGTATTTTGTCTTTTAGGGTATTTTGTTTTGTGTTTTTTTAGGGTTTTCTGTTTTGTGTCTTTTAAGGGTATTTTGTTTTGTGTCTTTTAGGTATTTTGCCTTTTAGGGTATTTTGTTTTGTGTTTTTTTTAGGGTTTTCTGTTTTGTGTCTTTTAAGGGTATTTTGTTTTATGTTTTTAAGGTATTTTGTCTTTTTGAGTATTTTGTTTTGTGTTTTTATAGGGTTTTCTGTTTTGTATCTTTTATGTACTTTTGCTTTGTGTCTTTTAGGGTATTTTGTTTTGTTAATTGGTCACCTTCTCTTCCCACGCCTATTCCACTATTCTATCTTTCCATCTCTTCCTTCCTCTGGCTTTTATCTTTATGTGCTCTCCCCCTCTTGCTCTCACTCACCCTCTAACCTGGCCTCTCCCACCATATCACACCCTCACTCCTCCTCTCACCTGGCCTCTCCCGCCATATTACTCCCTCACTCCTCCTCTCACTCCTCCTCTCACCTGGCCTCTCCCGCCATATTACTCCCTCACTCCTCCTCTCACCTGGCCTCTCCCGCCATATTACTCCCTCACTCCTCCTCTCACTTCTCCTCTCACCTGGCCTCTTCCGCCATATTACTCCCTCACTCCTCCTCTCACTCACCCTCTCACCTGGCCTCTCCCACCATATCACACCCTCACTCCGCCCCCTCACCAAACTGCACACCTGCCCCTCTCCCCCTCCGCACACCACCTCCTCTCCCTCTCGCTAACTACGTCTCTCTCTCTCTCTCTCTCTCTCTCTCTCTCTCTCTCTCTCTCTCCCCCCGTCAACCCAGACCGAACGCCAGTTCGAGACACCATGGCATGCTGCGCGAAGTGCACTTTCTATACGCGGCGTCTTCCAATACGCCACAGCCCCGTCATCGCCGAGGGCGCGACTGTATTTCTTCCCCTTACCCTCCTCCTCCTCCTCCTCCTCTAACGTGGCCACGGTCATCAAAGCTGAGAGCTCTGGCACTCGAAATTTCCTCGAAGAAGTTTTTAAAGGTTCGGGAATCCTGCCCTTACTCGAGTGATGCTGTCGGATTCCCTAAAACGTGTACCTTCGTACACCCCTTCACCACCACCAGATGTGAAATCTAAATCCCCCTCCTCCCCGCGACACCCTCTTCAGACGTATGTCTGCGCGGGACACGGTGTTGGAAAGGGAGTTCAAAACTGTGGGTTCGAAGGAGTTTCGTATCTACTTATGCCAATCATTTCGTCTATTGTGTTACGGTTATACTCTTCTTCTTTTTCTCTATAATTCTATCATTCGTCGCTTCTATCTTCGCTGTTCTGATCTATATCGCTAACTGTAGTTCTTGTATCTCTAATTCCTCTTCTCTTCGATTATCTTTCCATTCATTACCCACTTACCAGACTAACTATGTATTTTAGTAAAGCACCAGCCCTCTGGTAGGCAGTGGGTGGTATAACCTCTCTTTCACCCTCCAAAGCTCCGTAACAACCTCTCACTCTCCAAAGTTCAGTACCAACCTCTCACCCTCCAAGTATAACCTCTCTCACCCTCCAAAGTTCAGTAACAACCTCTCACCCTCCAAGTAACAACTTCTCACCCCCTCCAAAGCTCCGTAACAACCTCTCACCCTCCAAAGTTCAGTAACAACCTCTCACCCTCCAAGTAACAACCTCACCCCCTCCAAGTTCCGTAAAAACCTCTTACCCTCCTCCTCCAAAGTTCCCTACCAACCTTTCCCCTCCGTGCACGTTTCACACCCCACCTGTCGCGGCGTAAGTTCCCGTGTTCATCCCAGCGCTGTCCACCTGGGGTCCCAGCCTCCCTGAACTCTCAGCTCCCTCCCTCCGCCTGGCTTGTTGCTCCGCCCCCATACCCACCTGCTAGGCGGAGTGAGGTGAGAGGGGAGGGAAGGATAGGTAGGTGGGCTTGGGGTGGGGGTGGAAGGGGGAGGGGGAGGAGGGGGAGAAGAGCAAGGCCAGAAGCGACAGGTGCAGCAAGAGGTCGAGGGAGGGAGGGAGAGAGAGGGGAGCGGCAGGAGTAAAGGGGGAGGGGGAGTAGTTCAACGTGGAGGAGGAGGAGGAGGGAAATGTGGGGGGGAAGGGGAGTGGAGGAGGGGAGTATAATAAGGTTAGAAAACGAGAAGAATGCGTGATGAAAAGAAAATACGTGGAAATGTTAGAGGAAGAAGAAGAAGAAGAAGAAGAAGAGGAGGAGGAGGAGGAGGTGTGGTGGTGTGTGGCCGGGCAGTGGTGGTGGTGGAGGTCGGCCGGTGTGGTGAATCAGCTGTATTGTGGGAGCGCTCGGGGCTTTCCCAGGATCCTGATTCATTCCCCCTGGCTCAGGGAGAGAGAGAGAGAGAGAGAGAGAGAGAGAGAGAGAGAGAGAGAGAGAGAGAGAGAGAGAGAGAGAGAGAGAGAGAGAGAGAGCAACCTAGCTTTCTATTCAAAAGAAAAGATACGTTTCTTCTTCTTCTCTCTCTCTCTCTCTCTCTCTCTCTCTCTCTCTCTCTCTCTATATATATATATATATATATATATATATATATATATATATATATATATATATATATATATATATATATCTGAGAATGATTAAGAAAAAAGTATATATATATATATATATATATATATATATATATATATATATATATATATATATATATATATATATATACACACCCTCCCTCCATTTCCCACAGGTGTGCAGGGGGCGGCGAGGGGCGGGCGGGTGGGCAGGCGGGCGGGCGGTGTAGAGGCATGAGCGTAAACCAACAGTCGAAGGAAAACCTGACAAAAAAGAAAAAAGAGTCACTACGCAGCAAACCCCGAGCCATTCACACAACACGATACCAGTCACCTCATCACACACGCCGCGTGGAGTCACCACCGAGCTGGCCACATCACCTCCTTCCCTTTAACTTGCTCCCATAATACACACCCTGCAAACAACTGTCTATATATATATATATATATATATATATATATATATATATATATATATATATATATATATACAAAACCTTCCTATACATTTAAGATAAAAAAGGTCGAAGTATATCAAATAATTACCATTATGTATCATTCTTGTGATCAGAAGGCTGATAACGTATGCATTATCACAAATGCTATCATTGGACACACACACACACACACACACACACAGAGCAGTTGCTTTCTCTTACAACGTATACGATGATCGAAGAAGCCCTTCGACAATTCATCAACCAGGGAGTTTGGGGACCCCCAGAGATCCCCCCTCCCCCCAATTCAGGTGCTGACCACCTAACGCGGATGAAGACCACACAAGAGTTCCCATAAAATGGGCCCGAGCGACCTGCCTGGCGGGCGGGCTTCCCTCCTCCTCCTCCTCCTCCTCCCAAAGACCACCCGGCATCAGAAGCGGCCAGGCGACACGCCTCCCTCCCTCCCTCCCGCAGGACCTCTCGTCCTCGTCCTAATCTAATGGAATATTCATTACAAACCCCTCCTCCTCCTCCTCCTCCAGCAGCTTTCCGACAGCGTCGGCATCTGTACATGGGGAGCTCCACACACACACACACACACGGCACGGACGACTGACTGGGTCGGCCACGACGAACACACAGCAACTGAGGGAGGTGAGGAGGTGGAGGTGAACGTTGCGAGGTGGAGGATTAGCGAGCGAAGGGGGAAAAAAAATAGACGTTTAGTAACGTGCAATACCGAGTGTCCATTTGATGCCTCATGCGAGTGAGGACTGATGACTTCGAGTGACGCGCGGGGGCGGCGGGAGGGAGAGAGGAACCATTGTCCCTTCTTGACTTCGAAGTCCGAGCGGTGCAAAATGACCCATTGTCCTCACGGGTTACATGGCATTCGTAGCTACGAGCCTTGGGAGAAACGATTTATGACTTCGAGGTGACCTGGTGGTGGGGGTGGGTGGGTGAGTGGGTGGGTTCAACCATTCTCCATGGGTGGGTGGTGGGTGGGATCAACCATTCTCCCATGGGTGGGTGGTGGGTGGGATCAACCATTCTCCCATGGGTGGGTGGTGGGTGGGATCAACCATTCTCCCATGGGTGGGTGGTGGGTGGGATCAACCATTCTCCCATGGGTGGGTGGTGGGTGGGATCAACCATTCTCCATTCTTGATTTCGATGTCCGGCCGGCCCAAAACGACCCCACTGGCCAAATGGTTCCCTAGCCCCCCAAGACATTCATCTCTAACAGGGAATGTCGCATTTTCTCGAGGCGAGAGAGAGAGAGAGAGAGAGAGAGAGAGAGAGAGAGAGAGAGAGAGAGAGAGAGAGAGAGAGAGACCTTCCTCATAATTACCACCGTCAGGGCTCTCTCTCTCTCTCTCTCTCTCTCTCTCTCTCTCTCTCTCTCTCTCTCTCTCTCTCTCTCTCCTCCTTTTTTTTTTGCCTCGTCTGTCCAGCCATTGTTGACGGCAGCGCTGCCCCCCACCTGCTGCTGCTATCATGCACACCTGAGTGGCAACGCTGCCGCATGACCTCATCAACGATCCTGGCTGGCAACACCACACGGGCCGTGGTCATGCACACCCATTACTGGCAACGCTGCCCGTCCGTCCGTCCGTCCGTCCGTCCACTCTTGTCATACACACCCGACCAGCAGCGCTGCGGTCTGTCTGCGTGTGTTATCATGCAACATCCCGACTGGCAACGTTATTACATGCAATATCTATCTACCTATCTATCTATCTATTCAATCTGTCTATCGATCAATCATTCTATCGATCTATCTATACATATATCCGCCCGTCTCTGCCTCTCTCTCTCTCTCTCTCTCTCTCTCTCTCTCTCTCTCTCTCTCTCTCTCTCTCTATATATATATATATATATATATATATATATATATATATATATATATATATATATATATATATATATATATATAAATATTGCCATGCCATGCAAACCTGATCAACAACACAGCCACGTTCATGTTTGCTGCCATGAATATCTGCATGTCAACACTACAAGTTTTAAGTTTACTGTCATGCACATGGACGTGGCTGGTGTGTGTGTGTGTGTGTGTATGTGTGTGTGTGTGTGTGTGTACGCTCTCTCATGCCACCCGACTAAGCTACATTGTTGTATACACACAGTCATGCACACGCAGAATAAACAGACCCACAGTCATGCACCTCCGACAGGCAGAAGAACCCACCCCCCTCCCGCGCGTGTGTGTCAGTACTGCCATGCACACATGATCCACACAGCCCTGCGTGTGTTGTCATGCACACCTCATCACTCCGCGCCTTCATCCGCATACAATCAATAAATCCACCGTGGCTGTCATGCACATCTGAGCTCCGAACTGGACGTAAAGTGGTCATTGCACACTGTGAGCAACACACACACACACACACACACACACACACACACACACACACACACCTGGACAGTGAAGTCAGTGCATGACTAAGTCAGCCGTTCGTTCATGCACAATACAAGCGGGCGGATGGGGGCGTCCGCAGCGGCGATGTGACAGGGAGAGTGTTGGACGAGGGTTGCCCACAACACGGAGACCCTCCTGACGATGATGATGATGATGATGATGACTACAATGATGATGATGATGACTACAATGATGATGATGAGGATGATGATAATGATGAAGATGACTATGATGATGATGATGATGACTACAATGATGATGATGATGATGATGACAATGATGATGATGACTATGATGAAGATGATGACTATAATGATGATGATGACTATGATGAAGATGATGACTATAATGATGATGATGACTACAATGATGATGATGATTTGATGATGATGATGATGACAATGATGATGATGACAATGATGATGATGACTATGATGAAGATGATGACTACAATGATGATGATGACTATGATGAAGATGATGACTATAATGATGATGATGACTACAATGATGATGATGACTATGATGAAGATGATGACTACAATGATGATGATGATTTGATGATGATGATGATGACAATGATGATGATGACTATGATGAAGATGATGACTATAATGATGATGATGACTACAATGATGATGATGATGATGATGACAATGATGATGATGACTATGATGAAGATGATGACTACAATGATGATGATGACTATGATGAAGATGATGACTATAATGATGATGATGACTACAATGATGATGATGATGATGATAATGATGACTATGATGATGATAATTATCCACTGCTGTGGTTGGTATTACCTCTTAGATATATGATGATCCGTGTGACGAAAATGTTCTTCGCACCGAAGACCCCTCACTCCAAAGGGCACCTGCCACCCCCGCCATCCTGGTTCCCAGAGACCTCCCGGTTCCTCAGGGCCTCCCGGCTTCCAAAGGCCTCCCGGTTCCCAAGGACCTCCCGGCTTCCAAAGACCTGGTTCCCAAGGACCTCCCGGCTTCCGAAGGCCTCCTGGTTCCCAAGGGCCTCCCGGCTTCCGAAGGCCTCCTGGTTGCTAAGGCCCTCCCGTCATACAAGGGCCTCCTGGTTCCCAAGGGCCTCCGGGCTCCAAAGGCCTCCCGGTTGCCAAGGGCCTCCCGTCATACAAGGGCCTCCCGTCATACAAAGGCCTCCCGTCATACAAGGGCCTCCTGGCTCCCAAGGGCCTCCCGGCTTCCGAAGGCCTCCTGGTTGCCAAGGGCCTCCCGTCATACAAGGGCCTCCTGGTTCCCAAGGGCCTCCGGGATTATCACCACTGCGTGCGTGGGAAGCGTAAACAAGCTCAGGTGATGGCGCGTCTCGAGGCCCGTACACAACACCATCATCCCAATAACCAAACCACTAAATGATAATTCCTGTCACCTACAGACTGATGATTACGACCAGTCACTGACCCTCAAGCCCAAGCAATAAGTCAATCATTTGTATCAATTCATTCGCAATAAGTCAATCATTCGTATCAATTCATTCGTAATAAGCAATTTATTCGTAATAAAGCCGCAATCCATGATATAATAAAAGTGAGGGAGAGGGTTTACGCTGGCCACATCAACCCGTCATCAATTTCCAAGCGACAGGTGTCGCTTTCATTTCTGTCGTCGTCGTCGCTAGACGGAAGGTGATCCGTCAGCAGGCCGACGCCATGCATCAACGGTACATGAGAATGCATGATACCATGCACCACACGTAGGCTAGGGTGGTGATGGGGGTGTGTACGTATGCACAACCAAAATCCCTCGCTCGCTCTAGTGTACGACTTCATCATCATCTTCCTCCTCCTCCTCCACCTCCTTCTTCTTCCCTCCTTCCACAGACACACACGAATAAAAACAAGGCCGGGTGGTGTTCTTCTTACCCCCCCCCCCTTCCCTCCCCCCACCTTGTGCTTCAGAACAAGTTTCCCAGACGTGAGCTGCGGTGTTCTACTTTTAGACAGGATGAAGAACTCGAAGACTCTCCGTCTGTCTGTGGCCATGCGCTTTCACTGTGAACAATCACGGTTTCCGACTGTTGGTAATGTTCTACCGTGTTCCTGTTCACATAGAACATCAGAAACACTATCCATGTCATGTTCTATAGAACACCTGTGACCTGAGCCCTTGTTATGTTCTACAGAACACCTGTGTCTTGAGCCCATGTCATGTTCTACAGAACACCTGAGTCGTGAGCCCATGTCATGTTCTATAGAACACCTGTGACCTGACCCCATGTCATGTTCTACAGAACACCTGAATCGTGAGCCTATGTCATGTTCTATAGAACACCTGTGTCTTCAGCCCATGTTATGTTCTACAGAACACCTGTGTCTTGAGCCCATGTCATGTTCTATAGAACACCTGTGACCTGAGCCCATGTCATGTTCTATAGAACACCTGTGACCTGAGCCCATGTCATGTTCTACAGAACACCTGAGTCTTGAGCCCATGTCATGTTCTATAGAACACCTGTGTCTTCAGCCCATGTCATGTTCTATAGAACACCTGTGTCTTGAGCCCATGTCATGTTCTACAGAACACCTGTGACCTGAGCCCATGTCATGTTCTATAGAACACCTGTGACCTGAGCCCATGTCATGTTCTACAGAACTCCTGTGTCTTGAGCCCATGTCATGTTCTATAGAACACCTGTGACGTAAGCGACATTGTTCTTCCTGTGACGCGTACAAGACTCGTTGCCCCTCACAGTGTTGCCAGTGTAGAGTACAAGACTCCTGACCCTCACAGTGTTGCCAGTGTAGAGTACAAGAATCCTGACCCTCACAGTGTTGCCAGTGTAGTGTACAAGACTCCTGACCCTCACAGTGTTGCCAGTGTAGAGTACAAGACTCCTGACCCTCACAGTGTTGCCAGTGTAGTGTACAAGACTCCTGACCCTCACAGTGTTGCCAGTGTAGTGTACAAGACTCCTGACCCCTCACAGTGTTGTTGCCAGTGTAGAGTACAAGACTCGTTACCCCTGACAGTGTTGCCAGTGTAGAGTACAAGACTCGTTGCCCCTCACAGTGTTGCCAGTGTAGCGTACATGACTCGTGACCCTCACAGTGTTGCCAGTGTAGTGTACAAGACTCCTGACCCTCACAGTGTTGTTGCCAGTGCAGTGTGTTGCGCCACCACAAATTCACGGACGACACACCACGCAACACAAACATCACCACCGTGGCCGCCTTTTTCTATGGAGGGGGAGGGGGTTTGGCAAGGGTGTCTCAGCACAAGGGCCTGACCACTTCTACATAGCTACCGCGATCAAGTTCACGTAGAAAAAAGAAAAAAAAGAAAAGAAAAAGAAAAGAAAAAAATGATACCTACCTACACACAAACACACACACACACACACACACACACACACACACACATACACACACAACACACACACATACACACACACACACACACACACACACACACACACACATACACACACAACACACACACACACACACACACACACACACACACACAGACGTGTTACCCTAGACGGCAAAGGAGGGGGGTGTGTTAGAGGGGGAGGAGGGGGAAGGTGAGAGGAGAGGAGGAAGGAGGGGTGACGGAGGGAGGGAGGGAAGGAGGAGGTGGGTGGGTTGGTGGGTTGGTGGGTTGGTGGGTTGGGGACGAGCTTTGCTCTCACTGTAAGCCCAGGACATTCATCTTCGTTACAGCACTCCTCGCCAGATGTCTAAGAGAGAGAGAGAGAGAGAGAGAGAGAGAGAGAGAGAGAGAGAGAGAGAGAGAGAGAGAGAGAGAGAACCTGGGAATAGGTAATGTAGGTCGACTGCTTTCAGTCCAGCACACACCACACCCCCTCCCTCTCTCTCTCCCCCTCTCCCCCATCCACCCCCTCCAAAAAAAAAAGGGGGGGGGGAGGGGGCCCAGGCCAGGCACTACATGTACTACAAAAGCTAAAACGCTGACCCTCAAACTGTGGCCTGGGAGTGGTCCACTGTGGACAAAACAACATGAGGAGTTAACTCGTGACCCCACTGTGTAGATGATGATGCAGGGGGTGTGTCTGAGGGCTGTATGGGGTGAGGGGGGAACATACCACACCTGTACAGATGAGGGAGGGGACACTACGAGCGGAGGAGGACTCCTGCTGGTGGTGGGGAAATGGTGGGGAAGTGGTGGTGGTGGTGGTGGGGAAGTGGTGGTGGGGAAGTAGTGGTGGTGGAGGAGATAACAGTAGTAGTGGTGGTGATGGTGGTGGTGATGTTGGGAGTGATGGAGAGATTACTGGTGGTGGTGGTAGTGGTGGAGGAAGTGGTGGTGGCGTTGTTGGTGGTGGTGGTGGTGGAGGAGGAGGGGAGTAGGGGGGGGAAAGATGGAGGAGGAGCGATAAGTGGTAACAATGGGAGGAAGACGTGTGTGTGTGTGTGTGTGTGTGTGTGTGTGTGTGTGTGTGTGTGTGTGTGTGATGGAGGCCGTCGTCTCCCTCCCCCTACCCACCACCCTACCAGCCGCCCCCCTCCCCCCCGAGTCTCCCGGGGGGGGGGTTCCTCTCCCACACTCCCCCCCCCCCCCAGGAGTAACAAGTGTTCTCCCAGCTCCACCCAGGTCCTCTCTCTCTCTCTCTCTCTCTCTCTCTCTCTCTCTCTCTCTCTCTCTCTCTCTCTCTCTCTCTCTCTCTCTCTCTCTCATCTGGAGACAACCCCTCACACTGGCAATTCTGTTGTCTCACGAGTGGGCAGATTTCCAAAGGGCACAGCAGGTCCCACTCTCAAAGCCCCCTACCGATCCACTCCAAAAAAGCCCCACAGGTCCCACTCTAAAAGCCCCCTACAGGTCCCACTCTAAAAGCCCCCTACAGGTCCACTCCAAAAAAGCCCCCTACCGATTCCACTCCAAAAAAGCCCCACAGGTCCACTCCAAAAAAGCCCCCTACCGATCCACTCCAAAAAAAGCCCCCACAGGTCCCACTCTTAAAGCCCTACAGATTCCACTCCAAAAAGCCCCCTACAGATTCCACTCCAAAAAAGCCCCCTACCGATCCACTCCAAAAAAGCCCCACAGGTCCACTGCCAAAGCCTCACAGGTCCCACTGCAAAAGCCCTAAAGATCCATTCCGAAATCCCCACAGGTCCGCGGGCTTACACACACACACACACACACACACACACACACACACACACACACACACTCCATACATCCTCACGCGCAAGGTTCACACGTGTGGCAAGACACACTCAAGGGCTGTACACGGTAGGAGGCTTGGAAAGGGACGGTGCCCTTCCTAAGCCCTTGAGCACGAGGGTACGACCCTTGAAGACGACGGCACGACCCTTGGGTAGGATGGTCCCGGCCACGGACCTAATCAAGGGTCAAAAAGGGCAATACCCATCGATTAACCAAAGGGCCGCACCGTTGTGCACAAGGGCCGCACCTAATCAAGGGTCAAAAAGGGCAACACCCATCGATTAACCAAAGGGCCGCACAGTTGTGCACAAGGGCCGCACCGTTGTGCTCAAGGGCAGCACCGTTGTGCACAAGGGCCGCACCGTTGTGCTCAAGGGTCGCACCGGTGTGCACAAGGGCCGCACCGTTGTGCACAAGGGCCGACCCGTTGCGCTCAAGGACGGACGACCCGTTGCGCTCAAGGACGGACGACCCGTTGCGCTCAAGGACGGACGACCCGTTGTGCACAAGGACGGACGACCTTCCGTACCGTTGTTCCCATGTTGATACAACAACAGTAGGAACGGCACCCACGCAACGGCCGATACAAACAACAGTAGGAACAACGGTGAAAACAACGGCTGCATAGAGTAACCGCTGGACTAACAAGTGTCCAAGGAACAGACATAGAAACAGAGAGAGAGAGAGAGAGAGAGAGAGAGAGAGAGAGAGAGAGAAAGAGAGAGAGAGAGAGATGTAAAAGAAGAGCAACAGAGGCAGAGGCAGCAGCGAACAGCAGGAGGAGGGAACAGCTGTGGCAACAGAGGCCATCACAACACAAACACCATCAACACACCACCACCAACGGAAAATAAGCAACACACACACACACACACACACACACACACACACACACACACACACACAGATCAACACCCACGCGTCCCTCCAACACTCACCCTCCCCCTCACCCATCTCCCTTCCCTTAAGACTCCCCGATCCTTCCCTCCCCACACACACACACACCCCCTCAACCCCTAACCCCCTTACCACCCCCTCCCTTAATCAGAGTCCTCCTCCTCCTCCTCCTTCTTCACCCTCCCAGCTGGGTGCTCAACACCACCTCCCCTTCCCCCACCCACAAGAGGGTGGAGGGAGGAGCGGGAGGAGTAGTGTGAGGAGACGACGTCGAGGGAGCAAAGACGGTGGAGCTGGGAAGTCTTGCCCTAATCGGGATCATCACCGCCAATTGCCTGTTAAGTGGTGACGTCAGCTGGGTGACCTTGGCCGCGCCCTGGGCCCAGCTATGGATCTGAATAACAACCACGATTTCCGTAGGGGCTGCTTGGCGGGGGATCACCCGGCAACCCATACTTTACGGGGGGAAGAAGGAGGAGGAGGAGGAGGAGGATCACCTGGCACCCCATACTTTACGGGGGAAGGAGGAGGAGGAGGAGGTCGAGGAGGAGGAGGTCGAGGAGGAAGCGGCGGGGGAGGATCACCTGGCACTCCATACTTTACGGGGGGGAAGAAGGAGGAGGAGGAGGAGGAGGAGGAGGAGGAGGTGGTCGAGGAGGAGGAGGTCGAGGAGGAAGCGGCGGGGGAGGATCACCTGGCACTCCATACTTTACGGGGGGGAAGAAGGAGGAGGAGGAGGAGGAGGAGGAGGAGGTCGAGGAGGAGGAGGTCGAGGAGGAAGCGGCGGGGGAGGATCACCCGGCACTCCATACTTTACGGGGGGGAAGAAGGAGGAGGAGGAGGAGGAGGAGAGAGGGAACCAATTAATAACTCCCCCCCTCCTCCTCCTCCTCCTCCTCTTTATTAATCAACACCCTCCCCACTTCCTCGACGTATACGCGTCGCGCCCCACAACACGAGACGGGTCAAAGATTACCGACTGTCGCCCCCTCCCGAGGATTTCATAAAAGAAAATGGTACGCCATTCTTACTTATAACTAATGTCTTTTTTTTTCTTCTCGATATCCCGCGCTGTCATAGAGAGAGAGACAGACGGGCAGCCGGGGACAGAGTGGCCTGTCCGTTATCTGAGCTGCTCTCGCTGTCATGGACAGAGAGACAGACGGGCAGACGGGACAGGGTCGTCTCTAGCTCTCTGAACTCCTCCCGCTATCACAGACAGACGGGCAGATAGACAGACAGGCGGGACAGAGTCGTCTATCGCTCTCTGAGCTCCTCCCGCTCTCACAGACAGACAGACAGACACAGAGTGGCCTGTCGCTATCTTAACTCATATATATATATATATATATATATATATATATATATATATATATATATATATTTTTTTTTTTTTTTTTTTTTTTTTATACTTTGTCGCTGTCTCCCGCGTTTGCGAGGTAGCGCAAGGAAACAGACGAAAGAAATGGCCCAACCCCCCCCCCCCCCATACACATGTACATACACACGTCCACACACGCAAATATACATACCTACACAGCTTTCCATGGTTTACCCCAGACGCTTCACATGCCCTGATTCAATCCACTGACAGCACGTCAACCCCTGTATACCACATGGCTCCAATTCACTCTATTCCTTGCCCTCCTTTCACCCTCCTGCATGTTCAGGCCCCGATCACACAAAATCTTTTTCACTCCATCTTTCCACCTCCAATTTGGTCTCCCTCTTCTCCTCGCTCCCTCCACCTCCGACACATATATCCTCTTGGTCAATCTTTCCTCACTCATTCTCTCCATGTGCCCAAACCATTTCAAAACACCCTCTTCTGCTCTCTCAACCACGCTCTTTTTATTTCCACACATCTCTCTCACCCTTACGTTACTTACTCGATCAAACCACCTCACACCACACATTGTCCTCAAACATCTCATTTCCAGCACATCCATCCTCCTGCGCACATCTCTATCCATAGCCCACGCCTCGCAACCATACAACATTGTTGGAACCACTATTCCTTCAAACATACCCATTTTTGCTTTCCGAGATAATGTTCTCGACTTCCACACATTTTTCAAGGCTCCCAAAATTTTCGCCCCCTCCCCCACCCTATGATCCACTTCCGCTTCCATGGTTCCATCCGCTGACAGATCCACTCCCAGATATCTAAAACACTTCACTTCCTCCAGTTTTTCTCCATTCAAACTCACCTCCCAATTGACTTGACCCTCACCCCTACTGTACCTAATAACCTTGCTCTTATTCCCATTTACTCTTAACTTTCTTCTTCCACACACTTTACCAAACTCAGTCACCAGCTTCTGCAGTTTCTCACATGAATCAGCCACCAGTGCTGTATCATCAGCGAACAACAACTGACTCACTTCCCAAGCTCTCTCATCCCCAACAGACTTCATACTTGCCCCTCTTTCCAGGACTCTTGCATTTACCTCCCTAACAACCCCATCCATAAACAAATTAAACAACCATGGAGACATCACACACCCCTGCCGCAAACCTACATTCACTGAGAACCAATCACTTTCCTCTCTTCCTACACGTACACATGCCTTACATCCTCGATAAAAACTTTTCACTGCTTCTAACAACTTGCCTCCCACACCATATATTCTTAATACCTTCCACAGAGCATCTCTATCAACTCTATCATATGCCTTCTCCAGATCCATAAATGCTACATACAAATCCATTTGCTTTTCTAAGTATTTCTCACATACATTCTTCAAAGCAAACACCTGATCCACACATCCTCTACCACTTCTGAAACCGCACTGCTCTTCCCCAATCTGATATATATATATATATATATATATATATATACTTCCCTGGGGATAGGGGAGAAAGAATACTTCCCACGTATTCCCTGCGTGTCGTAGAAGGCGACTAAAAGGGGAGGGAGCGGGGGGCTGGAAATCCTCCCCTCTCGCTTTTTTTTTTTTTTTTAATTTTCCAAAAGAAGGAACAGAGAAGGGGGCCAGGTGAGGATATTCCCTCAAAGGCCCAGTCCTCTGTTCTTAACGCTACCTCGCTATCGCGGGAAATAGCGAATAGTATGAAATATATATATATATATATATATATATATATATATATATATATATATATATATATATATAGAGAGAGAGAGAGAGAGAGAGAGAGAGAGAGAGAGAGAGAGAGAGAGAAACGTACATATCAATACGTAATTCAACAAGGCATTAAATCTAAAGAAAATGGGTGAAGCATTGTGGGGATGTACAGGAGAGTGACGGGTCTCCTCCTCCTCCTCCTCCGTCGTCGCCGCCGTCGCCGTCGCTGCTCTAAGCCCCGGGAATTTCCGGTGGTCGTGAGGCTATACACACCACGAGACGTCGATCCAGGTTCCGTGCGTTACGGTGGTCGTGTGTGTGTGACGCTGTATACGCCACGGACGCCGATCTAGGTCCGTGCGTTACGGTGGTCCTGTGTGTGTGACGCTGTATGCGCCACGGACGCCGATCTAGGTCCATGCGTTACGGTGGTCCTCTGTGTGTGACGCTGTATGTGCCACGGACGCCGATCTAGGTCCGTGCGTTACGGTGGTCGTGTGTGTGAGACGCTGTATGTGCCACGGACGCCGATCTAGGTCCGTGCGTTACGGTGGTCGTGTGTGTGTGACGCTCAATACATCACGGACGTCGACCTAGGTCCGTGCCGTACGCCAAGCCCCGGTAACACGATCCTCAACCCCAGGTGTCCCGTAGAATCAGTACCCCCGTTAACCCCGTTAACAGCAAGCACGTGCCCGTTAAACTCTACATCCCACAGTGCCTCCGTTGACGCTGCATCCACCCCCCGTTGACAGAGGCCACGCACGCCCCCGTTGGCAATACAACCACCTGTTAAAAGGGGAAATCTTTAAACCTTTATTACTGTTAACAGGGGTTCCGACTTCGTCATCATGGCACTCACCCCCCGTTAACAGAGTGCCACACCTGTTAACGACAAGCCTGTCCCGTTTACAGCTGTCCACAGCAAGCTTTAACACAGCCTCGGTCCATTAACACGGCTCCTAAGTTAACACAGTCCTGCCCAATCTAACACAGCTCCAAGCCGTGTTAATGCATTAACACGGCTCCTAAGTTAACACAGTCCTGCCCAATCTAACACAGCCCCAAGCCGTGTTAATTCATTAACACGGCTCCTACGTTAATACATCCTGCCCAATCTAACACAGCCCTAAAGCCGTGTTATTTCATTAACACGGCTCCTACGTTAATACAGTCCTGCCCAATCTAACAGCCCCAAGCCGTGTTAATTCATTAACACGGCTCCTACGTTAATGCATCCTGCCCAATCTAACACAGCCCTAAAGCCGTGTTATTTCATTAACACGGCTCCTACGTTAATACAGTTCTGCCCAATCTAACACAGCCCCTAACCGGGCTAATGCTGCCTTTTGTCTCACTAACGAAGTCCTAGTCTTCGCTAACGCAGACCAGGACTCGTTGATCACAGCCACGGCACGTTAACAACCCCGTTAACACAGCCCTGCCACGTAAATAACTATGTTAACACAGCCCTTGCCTGTTAAAATGACCTGGTTAAACACAGCCCTGGACTGTTAACGACCCCGTTACCACAGCCTTGGCCCGTTAATGCGGTCTTGGTCATCTCAAGACCCGTTAATGCGGCCAAAGAGGTTGTCAGCGACCCTCTCTACAGCGACCCCTCTCTACAGCGACCTTCTCTACAGCGACCATCTCTACAACGACCCTCTCTACAGCGACCCCTCTCTACAGCGACCCCTCTCTACAGCAACCTTCTCTACAGCGACCTTCTCTACAGTGACCCCTCTCTACAGCGACCCCTCTCTACAGTGACACCCTCTCTACAGCGACCTTCTCTACAACGACCCCTCTCTACAGCGACCTTCTCTACAGCGACCCCTCTCTACAGCGACCCCTCTCTACAGCGACCTTCTCTACAGCGACCCTCTCTATAGCGACCCCTCTCTACAGCGACCTTCTCTACAGCGACCCTCTCTACAGCGACCCCTCTCTACAGCGACCTTCTCTACAGCGACCCTCTCTATAGCGACCCCTCTCTACAGCGACCTTCTCTACAGCGACCCTCTCTACAGCGACCCTCTCTACGCAATATTTCTGTTGCTAATTAATCTCTCGGGCACAAAGGTACGACCGCTAAGCATGACGGTACGACCACTGGCCTCGAAAGCACGACCCATGCGCACGACGGTACGGCTCTTGGTCAGGTCCAGAGCTAGGTCACCATGCCCAAGAGGTCGTACTGTCCGTCATGCACAAGGGTCGTACCCACTCCGTTGTGCTCAAGGGTCGTACCGTCTACGTCGTGCTTAAGGGTCGTACCCGCTCCGAAGTGCTCAAGTGTCGTACCGTCTACGTCGTGCTCAAGGGTCGTACCGCTCCGTCATGCACAAGGGTCGTACCCGCTCCGTAGTGCTCAAGGGTCGTACCTGGTCCGTTGTGCTCAAGGGTCGTACCCGCTCCGTTGTGCTCAAGGGTCATACCGTCTACGTCATGAGCAAGGGTCGTACCCTCTCCGTCCTGATCAAGGGTCGTATTGCCCGTCGCGTACAAGGGTCGTACCCACTCAGTCGCGTACAAGGGTCGTACCCACTCCATCGTGTTCAAGGGTCTCTTACACTCCGTCGTGCTCAAGGGTCGTAACCGCTCCGTAGTGCACAAAGGCCGTGCCGCCACGGTCGTGCACAAAGGCCGTACCGCCACGGTTGTGCACAAAGGCCGTACCGCCACGGTTGTGCACAAAGGCCGTACCGCCGCGGTCGTGCACAAAGGCCGTGCCGCCACGGTCGTGCACAAAGGCCGTGCCGCCACGGTCGTGCACAAAGGCCGTGCCGCCACGGTCGTGCACAAAGGCCGTGCCGCCGCGGTCGTGCACAAAGGCCGTGCCGCCACGGTCGTGCTCGGGGGGGGGGGGGGGATTAACGATGACATGAGAGTATATATATAAACCCCAATTTACTTAACCTCACAAAATGGCTACGCGTATGCAAATAAGGCTCGTTAGCTCCAACGGGGAGAGGGGAAGGGGAAAGGGTGAGGGGAGGGGGAGGGGAGAGGGGAGAGGAGGGGAGGGGGTGAGAGAGACACACACACTAATGCGTTGGACTGATAATTACATAATCATACAATTCAACCCAGCCAGTGTGTGCGTGTGTGTGTGTGTGTGTGTGTGTGTGTGTGTGTGTGTGTGTGTGTGTGTGCGTGTGGGTGTGGGTGTGTGTGTGTGTGTGTGTGTGTGTGTGTGTGTGGGTGTGGGTGAGGGGAAGGTGTGGGAAATGAGCGATCCGACCTGACCCACCGTCAAATTCTTCTCTGTTGATTGAACAACGGTCCCGTTAGCCCTACCGTTGGGGTGGAGGGGCGTTGATGTCGTCGTCCGTTAGCAAGGTCGCTCTCTGTTGCGAGACTTGAACTGGGTATGAATTTTTTTTTTCTTCTGGCCACAAACACGAAGACCTTAAAGGACAAAAAAAAGAAAAAAAAAAAAGAAAAAGAAAAAGCATTTGTAATTCAGCTTTTTTTTTTTTTTTTTTTTTTTTTTCCAAAAGAAGGAACAGAGAAGAGGGCCAGGTGAGGATATTCCCTCAAAGGTCCAGTCCTCTGTTCTTAACGCTACCTCGCTATCGCGGGAAATGGCGAATAGTATAAAAAAAAAAAAAAAAAAAAAAAAAAAAAAAAAAAAAATTCTGAGTTCCTTTCTATAGACGTTTGATATCTCGTTCTTCACACACTACCAGGAAAGAGTGAACCACGTTACTTAGTCACTATCAAATAACGCCACCATCCCAGCACCATAGAAAATTCACCTGCTCACCATCATGATGCCTCCCATCACCATACACCGCTCACCTGCTCACCATCATGCCTCCCATCACCATACACCGCTCACCTGCTCACCATCATGATGCCTCCCATCACCATACACAGTTCACCTGCTCACCATTATGCCTCCCATCACCATACACAGTTCACCTGCTCACCATCATGCCTCCCATCACCATACACAGCTCACCTGCTCACCATCATGCTTCCCATCACCATACACAGTTCACCTGCTCACCATTATGCTTCCCATCACCATACACAGTTCACCTGCTCACCATTATGCTTCCCATCACCATACACAGTTCACCTGCTCACCATCATGCCTCCCATCACCATACACAGTTCACCTGCTCACCATCATGCCTCCCATCACCATACACAGTTCACCTGCTCACCATCATTATGCTTCCCATCACCATACACAGTTCACCTGCTCACCATCATGCCTCCCATCACCATACACAGTTCACCTGCTCACCATCATGCCTCCCATCACCATACACAGTTCACCTGCTCACCATCATGCCTCCCATCACCATACACAGTTCACCTGCTCACCATCATGCCTCCCATCACCATACACAGTTCACCTGCTCACCATTCATGCCTCCCATCACCATACACAGTTCACCTGCTCACCATCATGCCTCCCATCACCATACACCGTTCACCTGCTCACCATTATGCCTCCCATCACCATACACCGTTCACACTGCTCACCATTATGCCTCCCATCACCATACACAGTTCACCTGCTCACCATCAGCTCCCATCACCATACACCGTTCACCTGCTCACACATTATGCCTCCCATCACCATACACCGCTCAACTGCTCACCATCATGCCTCCCATCACCATACAACGTTCACCTGCTCACCATTATGCCTCCCATCACCATACACCGCTCAACTGCTCACCATCATGCCTCCCATCACCATACAACGCTCAACCGCTCACCATCATGCCTCCCATCACCATACACAGTTCACCTGCTCACCATCATGCCTCCCATCACCATACACAGTTCACCTGCTCACCATCATGATGCCTCCAATCACCATACAACGCTCAACCGCTCACCATCATGATGCCTCCCATCACCATACACAGTTCACCTGCTCACCATCATGCCTCCCATCACCATACACAGTTCACCTGCTCACCATCATGATGCCTCCCATCACCATACACAGTTCACCTGCTCACCATCATGCCTCCCATCACCATACACCGTTCACTTGCTCACCATCATGATGCCTCCCATCACCATACACAGTTCACCTGCTCACCATCATGCCTCCCATCACCATACAACGTTCACCTGCTCACCATCATGCCTCCCATCACCATACACCGTTCACCTGCTCACCATCATGCTTCCCATCATCATACACCGTTCACCTGCTCACCATCATGCCTCCCATCACCATACAACGTTCACCTGCTCACTATCATGCCTCCCATCACCATACACCGTTCACCTGCTCACCATTATGCTTCCCATCACCATACACAGTTCACCTGCTCCCCATCATGCCTCCCATCACCATACACAGTTCACCTGCTCACCATCATGCTTCCCATCACCATACACAGTTCACCTGCTCACCATCATGATGCCTCCCATCACCATACACAGTTCACCTGCTCACCATTATGCCTCCCATCACCATACACCGTTCACCTGCTCACCATCATGCCTCCCATCACCATACACAGTTCACCTGCTCACCATTATGCCTCCCATCACCATACACCGTTCACCTGCTCACCATCATGCCTCCCATCACCATACAACGTTCACCTGCTCACCATCATGCCTCCCATCACCATACACCGTTCACCTGCTCACCATCATGCTTCCCATCATCATACACCGCTCAACTGCTCACCATCATGCCTCCCATCACCATACAACGCTCACCATCATGCCTCCCATCACCATACAACGTTCACCATCATGCCTCCCATCACCATACAACGCTCACCATCATGCCTCCCATCACCATACAACGCTCACCATCATGCCTCCCATCACCATACACAAAATCCGCACGAATCACCATCACTTCCGTTATGACACAGTGGTGACGGTAACAACTAACCCCCCTCCCCCCCTCCCCTAACCCCACCTCCCGTACAATAACAGTCCTGTTGAACTCATCCATCATTCCTCCTGCCATCTATCTATCACACGCGCACCAACCGTCTGAGGGGGGGGGGGGGTCACCATTACCATCATCTCGTCCTCCCCATCACACACCACGGTCACCATTACGAGTTTCACCATCACACACCACGGTCACCATTACCAGTCTCACCATCACACACCACGGTCACCATTACCAGTCTCACCATCACACACTACGGTCACCATTACCAGTCTCACCATCACACACCACGGTCACCATTACCAGTCTCACCATCACACACTACGGTCACCATTACCAGTCTCACCATCACACACTACGGTCACCATTACCAGTCTCACCATCACACACCTCTTAATAGAGTCACCAGGACGCAGTCCCATCCCATTCCCACCCCTTCACCATACGCCATCCGTCACCAACAATGGGCTGGCGTCACAAGACTCCCATTTCCAAGGCGTCACGCCATCAATTCCCCCATACGAGGCCAGCGTAACCAACCCATCTCCCTCCCGTCACACCCACTTGACTGCCTGTGTTACGCGCTTCCCCATCCCTCCAGGGCACGACCACGGTACGACCACAGACCACGGTGCGACCACAGACCACGGTGCGACCACAGACCACGGTACGACCACAGATCACGACATGACCATGACAACTACGGCCACAGACCAGAAGGAAGGAGGGAGGAGATTCAAAGGGAGGGAGGAGATTCAAAGGGAGGGAGGAGATTCAAAGGGAGGGAGGAGATTCAAAGGGAGGGAGGAGATTCAGGAGGGAGGGAGGAGATTCAAAGGGAGGGAGGAGATTCAGGAGGGAGGGAGGAGATTCAGGAGGGAGGGAGGAGATTCAAAGGGAGGGAGGAGATTCCCTCACTAGATGGGAGGTTGGCCGACGGCTCTCCCCCCCCCCCTGTGGAATGGTACCATCTCCCTAACAACGAACGATGTTTTTAAGTCGTTCAAGTCACAGCCGGTCGTTAAAAGCTGGGGGTTCAGCGATCGGTCGGTCGGTCGGGTCTAGACGGCGTCTGCGTCGCGCCACTCGATCCGGGCCGAACGTAACGGTGACGTAACGAGCGACGGTTCCGCCGTGTAGTGAAAGGCGAGTTCCCGTGGTGTTACGACGGCCTTCGGGACGTTGAACGTACACGCCGTGGGCGATCACAGCACCGGCAGAGCAGCGGCGATCATAGTCTTCAATCAGCACACAATCCTCCCGGCTAGATCGAGGTCCTCACACACACACGCACACACGCAGACACCTGCTGCTCTGGCCTGCCCCGAGGGCCCTGCCTCTCACCTCTCCCGCTCCGCCTGAGAGAGAGAGAGAGAGAGAGAGAGAGAGAGAGAGAGGAGGAGGGGGCGTACCACGCGGCGCACGAGACGCCTATGTGAGGCTGCGACATCCGGCAGATGCCAGGGATTAAGGACTTCCTGGGAGGAGGCGGGGGTGATGTATGACCTGCCTCACTCCCTCCCTCCGTCCCTCATCTTCCCCATACGCCTCCACCTGCCTTCCTCCACCTCTTCCTCCTTCAAATTCTCCTCTTCTTTCCCCCCCACCCTTAGTTACGCCTTTTCCCCACTCCCTTCCTATGCGCCCTTAGATATTGCTAAACTACGTCTCCAACCACGTCACCATTCTTGTCCTCTGACTACACCACGTCTCTCTCTCTCTCTCTCTCTCTCTCTCTCTCTCTCTCTCTCTCTCTCTCTCTCTCTCTCTCTCTCTATCTATCTATCTATCTATCTATCTATCAATCTGTATCCCTCTCGCTCCCTCCCTCATCCCTTCCTTCTCCGTCAGACAGCACACGTCCATCAAGGCCACTTAGGCCAGAGCGAACCGGTAGCAGTACCAATGGTGAGACCCTCTGGTGCGTTCGGTATAAACTCACCGTGTCATGAGCGGTCCTCCGCTACTCCTGTGGCCCTTGTGGTCATGGCCAGGCAGGTGAATCTCACTTTTCCCTCCCTCACCCACTACCTGTGTGTGTGTGTTGGGGTGTGTGTGTGTGTGTTGTTTTGTGTTTGGGTGTTGTTTTGGTGTGGGTGTGGGTGTGTGGGGGTGTGGTGTGTGGGGTGTGTGTGTGTGTGTGTGGGGTGTGGGGAAGGGTGGGAAATGAGCGATCCGGCCCCGACCCACCGTCAAATTCTTCTCTGTTGATTGAACAACGGTTCCCCTTAGCCCTACCCTTGGGGTGGAGGGGCGTTGATGTCGTCGTTTCCGTTGCAAGGTCGCTCTTGTTGCGAGGGGCTTGAACTGGGTATGAATTTTTTTTTTCTTTGGCCCCAAAAAAAGGAAAACCTTAAAGGACAAAAAAAAGAAAAAAAAAAAAAAAAAAAAAAAAAAAAGAAAAAAAATTTTGTTTTTTAGCTTTTTTTTTTTTTTTTTTTTTTTTTTTTTTAAAAAGGGGGGGGGGGAAAAGGGGAAAGAAGAGGGGGAGGTGAGGATTTTCCCTTTAAAGGCCCAGTCCTCTGTTCTTAAAAGGGTACCCCGCTTCGCGGGGAAATGGCGAATTGTATTTAAAAAAAAAAAAAAAAAAAAAAAAATAAAAAAAAAAAAAAATTTTTGAGTTTTCCCTTTTTATAGACGTTTGTTTTCTTTGTTCTTCAAACACTACCAGGAAAGCTTTAAACCCCGTTATTTTTTCACTTTTAAAAAAACGCCCCCATCCCCGCCCCAAGAAATTCCAAATGCTCACCATCATGATGGGCCTTCCCCATCACCATAAACCGGGTTTAAAAAGCTCAACCATTATGCTTCCCATCACCATTTCACAGCAACCTGCTCACCATCATGTTTCCAAACACCTTTCACAGTTCACCGCTCCCCATCATTATGCTTCCCATCACCCTACACAAATTCAACCCGCTCACCAAAACATGCCCCCATCACCATAACAGTTCACCTGCTCACCATCATGATGCCCCCCATCACCATCACAGTTCACCCGCTCACCATTATGCTTTCCCCTCACCATACCAGTTCACCTGCTCACCCATTATGCTTCCCCTCCCCCATTTCACGTTTACCTGGGTCACCCTTAAAGCCTTTTCCCCTCACCCATACACCGTTCCCTGCCCCACCAAATGCCCCTTTTCCCCCCCCATTCAGTTCACCCGCTCACCAATTTTTTGCTTCCCTCACCTACACAGTTAAAACCCGTCACCAATTTATGCCCCATCCCATTACCCGTTCACCTTTTCACCATCATGATGCCTCCCATCACCATACACAGTTCCCTGCTCACCATTATGCTTCCCCTCACCCTACACAGTTCCCCCTGGCTCACCCTCATGCCTCCAAACACCCTACCAGTTCCCTGCTCAAAATCATGCCTCCCCCCTAACCCTCAAAAGTTTACCCTTTCTTTACCCTCATGCCTTTCCCCTCACCATACACCGTTCACCGGGTCACCTTTATGCCTCCCCTCCCATACAAAGTTTCCCCCTTTCTCACCATTTTGCCTCCCATCACCATACCCAGGGTTTACCTTTCCTCACCATCATGCCTCCAAACACCCTTTCACCGTTCACCCGCTCACCAAAATGCCTCCCATCACCATTTTCACCGCTCAAATGCTCACCTTTATGCCCCCCCCATCACCATACACCCTTTTTACTTTCTCCCCTTATGTCCCAAACACCCTACAACCCCTCAAGCCCCACCATCATGCCCCCCATCACCATTTCAACGCTCAACCGCTCACCAAACATGCCCCCCCATCACCCTACACCCGTTCACCCGGCACCCCTCAGGGCCTTCCCTTTACCATTTCCAGTTCAATTTTCCCATCTTTATGCCTCCATTTTACCATACCAAAGCTCAACCCCTCACCATCATGCCTTCCCCTCACCATACAACGCTCAACCGCTCACCATCATGCCCTTCCCCTTTCCCCTACAACGCTTTAACCGCTCACCCCTCAGCCTTTTCCCTCACATTTCACCCCGTTCACCTGCTTACCCTTATGCCTCCCCTCACCATTCACGTTCACCTGCCCCACCCCTCATGCCTCCCAAACACCATTTCACAGTTCACCTGCTCACCATTATGCCCCCATCACCTTTCCAGTTCCCTGTCACCTTATGCCCCCCAAAAACCCTTTCACCCCTTTAACCCGCTCCCCTTTTTGCCTCCCCTCATCCATTTCAACGGGTTTACCTGCTCCCATCATGCCCCCCATCACCATTTCCACAGTTCACCTGCTCACCATCATGCCCCCATCACCATTCACAGTTTTACCTGTCACCTTTATGCTCCCATCCCCCCATACACCGTTCACCTGCTCACCATCATGCTTCCCCTACCCTACACCGCTCAATGCTCACCATCATGTCCCTTTACCTTTCAAAAGCTCACCATCATGCCTTCCCCTCAACCCTAAACGATTCACATCATGATGCCCCCCATCACCTACAACGCTCCCCATCCCTGCTCCCCTCCCCCATACCCAAAGTTCCCCTCATGATGCCTCCCATCACCATACAACGCTCACCATTTATGCTTCCATCACCATACACCGCTCAAACTGCTCACCCTTTATGCCCCCATCACCATAACCGTTCACCCCGCTCACCTTATGCTTCCCTTTACCCTACACCGCTCAACCCGTTTTACCATCATGCCTCCCCTCACCATTTCAACGTTTAAACCCTCATGCCTCCCATAAACCCTACAACCTCACCCTCATGCCTCCCCTCAACCCTACAGTAAAGTTTAAACCAAAATGCCCCCCATCACCATACAAAAAAATCCGCACGAATCACCCTCACTTCGTTATGACACGGGGGTGACGGTAACAAAAAACCCCCCTCCCCCCTCCCTTTTTCCCCCCTCCCGTCCCAAAAACAGTCCCGTTGAACTCATCCATCATTCCGCCCGCCGTTATCTTCAACGCGCACCAAAAACCCTTTTTTGAGGGGGGGGGGGGGGGTCACCATTACCATCATTCGTTTCCTTCCCCCTCCACACCCCGGTCACCATTACCGTCTCACCATCACACACCACGGTCACCATTACCAGTTTTTCACCTTTACCACCACGGTTTACCCCTTAGAGTTCACCCTCACCACCACGGTCACCATTACGAGTCCACCATCACACACCACGGTCACCATTTCCAGTCTCACCATCACCACCACGGTCAAACCCTTTCGAGTCTCCCATCACACACCCCGGGGCAATTAAGTCTCACCATCACACACCCGGTCACCTTACGAGTTCACCATCACACACCACGGGGCAACCCCCTTCCCGTCTCCCCATCCCCACACCACGGTCCCCTTTCCCGTTTTCACCATTTACACACCACCGGTCCCATTACCAGTCTCACCATCAAAACACCACGGGAAACCCTTACCAGTCTCACCATCACACACCCCGGCCCTTTTCCAGTTTCACCATCACACACCAGGGGCACCCCTTTCCGTCTCACCATCACACACCACGGGTCACCCTTACCAGTTAAAAATACACACCACGGTCACCCTTACGAGTTTTTCCCCCATCACCACACGGTCACCTTTTCCAGTCTCACCCTCACACACCACGGTCACCATTACCAGTTCACCATCACACACCCGGTCACCTTTTTCCAGTTCAAACCCTAAAACACCACGGTCACCATTACCAGTCTCAAACCTCACCCACCACCGGGGCACCATTACGAGTCTCACCCTTTTTCCCCACCACGGTACCATTTTCGAGTTTTCACCATCACCCCAAAAACGGTCACCATTTTCCAGTCTTTACCATCACACACCAACGGGCACCCCTTAACCAGTTTTCACCATCACCACCCGGGCACCATTACCGTCCCCAAACCCTCCCCACCCCTTAATAGAGTACCGGGGGCCCCGTCCCTCCATTCCCCCCTTCCCCAAAGCCATCCGTCACAAAAAAAAAGGGGGGTGGGTCACAAGATTCCATTTCCCAAGGGGGGTCCGCCCTTTAATTCCCCCATACGAGGCAGCGTAACCAAACCCCTTTTCCCCCCCGTCACAAAACCCCTTTTCTGCCTGGTTACGCGCCTTTTCCCCTCCCTCCAGGGCACGACCCCGGGACGCCACGCCAAAGGTTTCGACCACAGACCCCGGGGGACCCCAGACCAAAGGTGCCCACCACAGGGCCCCCGGTGCGACCACAGATCACGACATGGGCCCTGGGCAACTACGGCACAGGGCCCGAAGGAAAAGGGGGGAGGAGATTTTAAAGGGGAAAGGGGGGAGATTTTTAGGAGGGAGGGAGGGGGGATTCAAAAGGGGGGGAGGAGATTCAGGAGGGGGGAGGGGAAATTTAAAGGGGGAGGGACGGGGGGGGAATTCAGGAGGGAGGGGAGGGGATTCAAAGGGGGGAGGAGATTCCTACTAGTTGGAGGTTGGCCGGGCGGGCCTTTCCCCCCCCCCTGTGGAATGGTACCATCTCCCTAACAACGAACGATGTTTTTAAAACGTTTTAAAATCACGGGTCGTTTAAAAAAACTGGGGGTTTTACGATCGGTGGTCGGTCGGGGTTGACGGCGGGGCTGCGGTTTTACGCCCCCTCGGGCCCGGGGGCGAAAGTAAAAAGGGGGATTCGGAACGAGCGACGGTTTTCCGCCGTTTTAAAGAAAGGCCCGGGGCCCGTGGTGTTACGACGGCCCTTTGGGACGTTGAACGTAACGCCGTTTGGGGGTCACAGCACCCGGGAGAGCGCGGCGTCATATCTTATCAGTAACAATCCTCCCCGGGTAGATCGAGGGCCCTGACCACACACCCCACACCCCCCAACACCCCGCTGCTTGGCCTGCCCCGAGGGGCCCGGGCCCCTCAACCCCTCCCGCTCCGCCTGAGAGAGAGAGAGAGAGAAAAGGGGAGAGAGAGAGAGAGAGAGAGGGGAGAGAGAGAGAGAGAGGGGGAGGAGGAGGGGGCGTTTCCCCGCGGCGCACGGGGACGGGGTATGTGAGGGGGTGCGACATTCCCGGGAGGGTGCCAGGGGGTTTAAAGGGCTTTCCCGGGAGGAGGCGGGGGTGATGTATGACCTGCCTCACTTTCCCCCCCCCTCCGTCCCCCATCTTCCCCATACGGGCCCCCACCCGCCTTCCCCCCCTCTTCCTCCCCAAATTCTCCTCTTCTTTCCCCCCCCCCCCCCCTTAGTTTTCGCCTTTTCCCCATCCCTTTCTATGCGCCCTTAGATATTGCTAAAACCCACGTCTCCAACCACGTCACCATCCTTGTCCTCTGAAATACACCACGTCTCTCTCTCTTCTCTTTCTCTCTCTCCTCTCTCTCTCTCTTCTCTCTCTCTTCTCTCTATCTATCTATCTATCTATCTTCTAGGGGGGAAAAAAGGGGGGGAAAAGAAAAAAAGGGGGGGGGGAAAAGGGGGGGGGGGGGGAAAAAAAGGGGGGGGAGGGGGGGGGGGGGAAAAAGGGGGGGGGTTTTTTTTCCCCCTTCCCAAAAATTTGGGGGGGTTTTAAACCTTTTAAAGCCCCCGGGGGGAAAAAAAAAAGGGGGGCCCCCCCCCCCCCGGGGGGGTTTTCCCCCCCGGGGGGGGTTTTTTTCCCCGGGGGAAATTAAAAAAAATTTTTAAAAAAAAAAAAAAAAAAATTTTTTTTTAAAAAGGGGGGTTTTAAACCCCCGGGGGGGCCCCCCCGGGGCCCCGGGGGGGTTTAATTTTCGTGGGGGTTTTTTCCCCCTTTTTGGGGGGCCCCCCCCCCCCCCCCAAAAAACCCCCCCCTTTTTCCCTTTTCCCTTTTTTTTCCCCCCCCGGCCCCCCCCGGGCCCTTTGGGGGGGGGAAAAAAGGGGGGGGGAAAAAAAAAAGGGGGGGGAAAAAAAGGGGGGGGGGGGTTTTTGGGGGGGGGGGGGCCCCAGGGGGGGGTTTTAAATTTCCCGCGGGGCCGGGGAAATTTTTTGGGGGGGGGGGAAAAAAACCCCCCCTTTTTTTTTTTTTGGGCCTTTTTCCCCTTTTCCCCCCCCCCCCCTTTTCCCCGGGTTTTTTTCCCCCCCCCTTTAAACCCTTTTTTTCCCCCTTTAAAAAAAAAAAATTTTTTGGGGGAAAAAATTTTTTTTTTTTGGGGGGGGGGGCCCCCTTTTCCCCTTTTTTTTTTCCCCCCCTTTTTTTAAAAAACCCCCCCTTTTCTCTCTTCCCCCCTTCTTTTTTTTTTTTTTTTTTTTTTTTTCCCTTTTTTAAACCCCCCCCCCCCTTCCCCCCCCCCCCAAAAAAAACCCCCGAAAGGGGTCCTTTGGAAAAAATTTTCCCTTTAAAAAAACCCCCTTTTTTGGGGGCCCCCCCGGGGGTTTTTTTCCCCGGGGGGCCCCCCCCCTTTTAAACCCCCGGGCCCGGGGGGGGGGCCCCGGGGGGGAAGGGGGGGGGGGGGGAAGGGGGGTTGGTTTAAAAAAGGGGCCAAAAAAAGGGGGAATTAAAAAAAAGGGGAAAAAAAAGGGGGGGGAAAAAAAACCCGGGGGGGGGGGGGGGGGGGGGGAAGAACGGGGCCTTGGGAGGGGGGGGGGGAAAAAAAAAGGGAGGGGGGGGAGCAATGAGGACATGGCGGGGTCGGTTTGCGGGGAAGTGTGTGTGTGTTTTGTTGGTTGTGTGGGTGTGTATGTGTGTTGTGTTTTGTGGGTGGGGGGTGAAAAGGGTAGACCCGGGGTTTCCCGAAACAAAGTGGAATCCCCCGGGGGGGGGGTAGGGAAAAAAAAAACGACACCTCGTCCCTCCCGAAGTACGCATGACCTGTTGATTCAGGGTGGGTCATCTTCAAGTCCAGAAGAGGGCAGGAGGAAGCGGAAGAGGAAAACGTGAAGCAAAGGGAAGAGAATGTGAGGGTGGGAGTAGACAGAAACGAAGAAGAGAGGAGGAGGAGGAGGAGGGAAATGTGTGTGAGGGACGGAGGAAGACAGTAATACAGGTGGAGAGTGGTGAGATGAACGGAGTGGACAACAAGAAAGGCCATTCGGGAAGCTGTTTTACGAGCGTCTGAGAGAGAGAGAGAGAGAGAGAGAGAGAGAGAGAGAGAGAGAGAGAGAGAGAGAGAGAGAGAGAGAGAGAGAGAGAGAGAGAGCATTGTAGCGTCTCGAGTCCTTAACGATCATCGTGTAATGGTGAGCTGGAAGCCTTTCTGGTAGTCCGCTGCGAAAGATCTCTACAGCGAGTCACCCCTTCCACGAACACCCACTGGAAACTACGTCGGCCCGCCGGAAGGGGGTGGGCCACTGTGAGGTCCTCGGGTGGAATATATATATATATATATATATATATATATATATATATATATATATATATATATATATATATATATATATATATAAGCTGGTGTGAGAATCCCTTCCTACAGCCACAGACACACTCGCTCCTCGGTGTCTGTCTGTAAGCTACGACTGAGCTTGTGTTTATAACCCTATTCTTTCAGGAATACGATACCCCGCTCTCTCTCTCTCTCTCTCTCTCTCTCTCTCTCTCTCTCTCTCTCTCTCTCTCCCTTCCCGTCAACGCGCCAGAGTGAGCGTGTGGCGTCCGCGGCTGTGAGCACACTGGGTCGGGGCGAGAGGCATCATCTCGTCTGAGTTTATTTGCGCGTGGGAGCGAGTGATTTTTTTTGGGGGGGGGCGATCTTGATGGACATGCATCTCAGGGAAGTTCCCACTTCGGAGTGTTCTTCTGCGGGGGCTGAGTGCACAGTGTGATGGTGATGTTCACACACACACACACACACACACACACACACACACACACACACACGTGACCTATTTTTCTGAGGGTCTTCTGTTCGTGATGGCTCAAGGGCCAAACGAACCACAGGTCTCCACTACTGGGTGACGGCATTACGGTCCAAGGACCCACCTTACGGACCATGTGTGGTACGTGCGGGATAAACTATACGCAAAATCAGGTCGATTTCGACTGGGAGACGACTTTACGCTTTTTTTTGGGGGGGGGGGGGCGTACTTCTCAGGGTATTTGGGTCCTGACTGGGCCCCTTTCGTGTGAATAATGACTCCTCTCTCTCTCTCTCTCTCTCTCTCTCTCTCTCTCTCTCTCTCTCTCTCTCTCTCTCTATCTATCTATCTATCTATCTATCTATCTCTCTCTCTCTCGGCACAACTGTCATACTTTTTCTCAACAAGACGGTTCAGTATGGGGAAGGGGAAGGGGGAGTGTTTCGTCATGATGGTCACAGCCTTAGTGTAAGGAAGGGAGGGAAGGGAGGGAAGGGGTGTGTGTGTGTGTGTGTGTGTATGTATGTGTGTGTGTGTGTGTGTGTGTGTGTGTGTGTGTGTGTGTGTGTGTGTGTGTGAAGCGGGTATGGTGGGGCGGATGATGGAAGTGAGGGGAGAGGGTGCACGGGAGGGACCAGCCTGTTTACCCTAGAGGGTGAAAGTGTTTATGTGTGTGTGTGTGTTTGTGTGTGTGTGTGTGTGTGTGTGTGTGTGTGTGTGTGTGTGTGTGTGTGTGTGCGCGTTCCCTGGTAAACACGGACCGACCAGACGCGTCCGGGTGCTGGTTTACATACGCCTGAGGAGCTGCGGCACTTGGAATACAACAAGGAATATTTACCTCAGTACTTACGGGTACTTACGACCAAGTGCTGGCCGGAGCGCGCAGCGACCACCGCCGGAAAGTCTTAAGGGTTGGCGAAGAACGAGTCGTATGAGGTACTTGTGGTGTGTGTGTGTGTGTGTGTGTGTGTGTGTGTGTGTGTGTGCCTGAAGAAGCCCTTCGGAGCGTCTGTTTACGCGTCAGGAGGAGTGTATGGAGACCCAAGAGAAGGCCCGTTGTCTCGGGCCGTCTGTCTAAGCACCCTGGACCACAAAATCTTGAAGTTGTGCTCTTAATGAACTCCAGAGGGTGAGGAACGCCTTCCAGGCCTGCCTCCGACGCGCGTCTCCAGGTGCGTCTTGACGGAGGGACGTCCTGCCACTGGGACGCACTTTCCCCCCAACGCTTCGGCTGTACAAGACCCGAGTGTGTGTCGATGTCTGGCGAGGAGAATTACGACCCCCCATCCGACGCTTAGATGTACAAACGTCTCTTGCATATCATCATCTTCATCTTCTTCTTCCAGGCCTTGTGACTGATGTGTGAAAACGGGGTTTAAAAAAAGAAAAAAATGGCCAAATAGAAGAACGAGATGAAAAAGATATCATCTAAGAACTTTGGAGGAAGTAGGCGAGAAAAACAAAAAACTACTGCCTCTTTCAGGAGAGAGGGGAGAGGGAGGAAGCAGGCTGGAGCGAGCTAGGGTCGAAAGGCAACAGAACGTGAAATGTCACCATGATTTTCGGGGGGGGGGGCAACGGCTCATCCGCGAGTTGCCACCGGCCACAAAAAAAATAACGCACTCACAGGTCGAGTCATCGTAGGGGTCTACACTTAATTTCTCACGACACGGGTGGGAATAATAGTGGCTTTGTTCATGGTCTTGTGGTCAACAGACTCTGTGGCGAAGCTGGTGGCCATGGAGATGGGTTTCTCTGTACGGTCCAGGTGGGTTTTTTTTTTTGTCTGTACGTCCAGGTGGTTTTTTTTGTCTGCACGTCCAGGAAGGTGGTTTTTGTCTGCACGTCCAGGTGGGTGGTTTTAGTCTGCACGTCCTGGTAGGTGGTTTTAGTCTGCACGTCCAGGTGGTTTTTTGTCTGCACTTCCAGGTGGTTTTTGTCTGTACGTCCAGGTGGTTTTTTGTCTGTACGTCCAGGTGGTTTTTTTGTCTGCACGTCCAGGTGTTTTTTTGTCTGCACGTCCAGGTGGTTCTGTCTGTAAGTCCAGGTGGTTTTTTTGTCTGCACGTTCAGGTGGTTCTGTCTGCACGTCCAGTTGTTTTTTTGTCTGCACGTCCAGGTGGCTCTGTCTGCACGTCCAGGTGGTTTTTGTCTGCACGTCCAGGTGGTTCTGTCTGTACGTCCAGGTGTCTATCAAGGGCGTGGATCATCAAGGATCAACGTGTCCTGTGGACATGATGGTGACTGCTGTGGTGAGGGGTCAGGTGAGGTCAGCAGCGTGTATGTTGGGAGGTCACTGTGGGTCAGGTGAGGTCAGCAGCGTGTATGCTGGGAGGTCACTGTGGGTCAGGTGAGGTCAGCAGCGTGTATGTTGGAGGTCACTGTGGGTCAGGTGAGGTCAGTAGCGTGTATGTTGGGAGGTCACTGTGGGTCAGGTGAGGTCAGCAGCGTGTATGTTGGGAGGTCACTGTGGGTCAGGTGAGGTCAGCAGCGTGTATGTTGGGAGGTCACTGTGGGTCAGGTGAGGTCAGCAGCGTGTATGTTGGGAGGTCACTGTGGGTCAGGTGAGGTCAGCAGCGTGTATGTTGGGAGGTCACTGTGGGTCAGGTGAGGTCAGCAGCGTGTATGCTGGGAGGTCACTGTGGGTCAGGTGAGGTCAGCAGCGTGTATGTTGGGAGGTCACTGTGGGTCAGGTGAGGTCAGTAGCGTGTATGTTGGGAGGTCACTGTGGGTCAGGTGAGGTCAGCAGCGTGTATGTTGGGAGGTCACTGTGGGTCAGGTGAGGTCAGCAGCGTGTATGTTGGGAGGTCACTGTGGGTCAGGTGAGGTCAGCAGCGTGTATGTTGGAGGTCACTGTGGGTCAGGTGAGGTCAGCAGCGTGTGTGTTGGGAGGTCACTGTGGGTCAGGTGAGGTCAGCAGCGTGTATGCTGAGAGGTCACTGTGGGTCAGGTGAGGTCAGCAGCGTGTATGTTGGGAGGTCACTGTGGGTCAGGTGAGGTCAGCAGCGTGTATGTTGGGAGGTCACTGTGGGTCAGGTGAGGTCAGCAGCGTGTATGTTGGGAGGTCACTGTGGGTCAGGTGAGGTCAGCAGCGTGTATGTTGGGAGGTCACTGTGGGTCAGGTGAGGTCAGCAGCGTGTATGTTGGGAGGTCACTGTGGGTCAGGTGAGGTCAGCAGCGTGTATGTTGGGAGGTCACTGTGGGTCAGGTGAGGTCAGCAGCGTGTATGTTGGGAGGTCACTGTGTATGTTGGGGGTCAGTATGGGGAGAGGAGGGGTCAATGTTTACGTCAGGGGTCAACACCACATGTCAGCGTCTATGTCGGAAGAGGGGGTCAAGGATTGTCTATGTCGGAAGGGAGGGGGGCGTTGGGGTTTAGTTGGGAATTATGGTTTACGACAGCGGCGTGTTTAGCTGGGAATAATGGTTTACGACAGCGTGTTTAGCTGGGAATCATGGTTTACGACAGCGGCGTCTTTAGTTGGGAATTATGGTTTACGACAGCGGCGTGTTTAGCTGGGAATCATGGTTTACGACAGCGGCGTGTTTAGCTGGGAATTATGGTTTACGACAGCGGCGTGTTTAGCTGGGAATCATGGTTTACGACAGCGTGTTTAGCTGGGAATTATGGTTTACGACAGCGGCGTGTTTAGCTGGGAATCATGGTTTACGACAGCGTGTTTAGTTGGGAATCATGGTTTACGACAGCGTGTTTAGCTGGGAATTATGGTTTACGACAGCGGCGTGTTTAGCTGGGAATCATGGTTTACGACAGCGTGTTTAGCTGGGAATAATGGTTTACGACAGCGGCGTGTTTAGCTGGGAATAATGGTTTACGACAGCGTGTTTAGCTGGGAATAATGGTTTACGACAGCGGCGTGTTTAGCTGGGAATAATGGTTTACGACAGCGTGTTTAGCTGGGAATCATGGTTTACGACAGCGTGTTTAGCTGGGGATCATGGTTTACGACAGCGTGTTTAGCTGGGAATCATGGTTTACGACAGCGTGTTTAGCTGGGAATAATGGTTTACGACAGCGTGTTTAGCTGGGGATCATGGTTTACGACAGCGTGTTTAGCTGGGAATTATGGTTTACGACGGCGTGTTTAGCTGGGAATAATGGTTTACGACAGCGGCGTGTTTAGCTAGGGATCATGGTTTACGACAGCGGCGTGTTTAGCTGGGAATCATGGTTTACGACAGCGTGTTTAGCTGGGAATTATGGTTTACGACAGCGTGTTTAGCTGGGAATCATGGTTTACGACAGCGTGTCAAGTGTTTACGTCAGGGGGTCAAGAGTGGGGTTACTGTTTACGTCAGGGGTGTCAACGGGGGGCGGTCGTTACAACACAGGGGAAAACGGGAGTCTTTGGGCAAAGTCAAAACGGGCCATTTTTTTACGTAACAGATCTTTGTCCCTTTTCCCTCCCTCCCTTACCATTGGGAGGCACCACAAGCGATAAGGAACCCATTTTACACCTCCTCCAACCCATTTTACCCCTCCCTCCAACCCATTCCCTCCCTCGCGCGCGCGTCCCTGGTTACCCCCCCACAGCAGGTGGGTCCTGCAGTCAAGAGAAGGGCGCAGGCGCTGAAAATCCTGTCCCTAAATGGGATGACACATGTAACGCGTCATGCCTGGTGACAGGAAGTTATTGGCAAGCGTTTCTATTTTTTTCTCTCTCCTTTTTTCATAAGTTGTTAAGACCACTTCACTTGGACCTTTGGGGGGTGGGGGTGTCTGTGTGGTCTATGACTTCTCTCTCTCTCTCTCTCTCTCTCTTCTCTCTCTCTCTCTCTCTCTCTCTCTCTCTCTATTTACGTGTCACTTTTTGTTGTTGCTGTTGTTGGTTTATCTCTGGCTGCTAACAGAGGTCTTCAGTATGACACTCTGTACCCTTGCGCACGACGGTACAGCGACGGTATACGGCGACGGTACAGCGAAGGTACGGTGACGGTAAGACGACGGTACAGCGACGGTAGGGCGAAGGTACAGCGACGGTACGGAAAAGGTACAGCGATGGTACGGTGACGGTACAGTGACGGTACAGCTACGGTAGGATGAAGGTACAGCGACGGTACAGGTACGGGGGTACGGTGACGGTACAGTGACGGTACAGCGACGGTATACGGCGACGGTACAGCGGCGGTATACGGGACGGAACAGCGACGGTACGGCGACGGTACAGCGACGGTATACGGGACGGCACGGCGGCGGTACAGCAGGGGGTACAGCGACGGTAAACGGGACGGCACGGCGGCGGTACAGCGACGGTATACGGGAGGGCACGGCGGCGGTACAGCGACGGTATACGGGAGGGCACGGCGGCGGTACAGCGACGGTATACGGGACGGCACGGCGGCGGTACAGCGACGGTATACGGGACGGCACGGCGGCGGTACAGCGACGGTACAGCGACGGTACGGTGACGGCACGGCGGCGGTACAGCGACGGTACAGCGACGGTGGCTCGACAACACTTGACTACTACAATCTGGCCTTTTTTTTTTTTTGGTAAGGGTCGCGTCAAAGGCCACGACCATCATGACCCAAGAGTCGTACCGTCGTCTTCAAGGGTCGTACCATCGTCTTCTAGGATCGTACCGGCATATTCAAGGGTCGCACCGTCGTCTTCAAGGGTCGTACCGTCGTGCTCAAGGAGTCATCACACACACACACACACACACACAAGCATACACAGTCCCGTCACACACGTACACACGCAACGATACGCACAGCGCTCATACACCGCTACCAACATACACCACGCTAGACACGGCCTCTCTCTCTCTCTCTCTCTCTCTCTCTCTCTCTCTCTCTCTCTCTCTCTCTCACGGGACAGGAGACGGCCCCCAAGCTCTCACAGGGCAACAACAATTCCAGGAACCCTGGGGGGGCCAGCCAGGGAAGGGAGGTGAGGTGGGGAAAGAGAGTAATTACCAGGTCGGCCACCAGGTGCGCTCCTGGTGGCCGACGGCTGCTTCTGCTACTGCTACTGCTGCTGTTGTTGCCCTGCTGCTGCCGCAGGCTGCTGCTGCACAGCTGGCGCGGCCGCCGAAGGCTGCGCTACACTCAGCACGCCAGCAGGTCTACCTATGGGTGGGAGGGGGGGAAGGGCCTGGGGTTTTTATCCTTACCTACGAGGGGTTGTGGTAAGGGGGAGAGTCGAGGGAAGGAGGGGGAAGGGGTGGTTGGCGAGTGAGGTTGGTTGTGTGGGGTTGGTGTAGGGATGGGCTGGTTTAGCTGGTGAGGACTGGTGTGGGTTTGGTTTAGCTGGTGGGCTGATGAGGACTGGTGGGTTGGTTTAGCTGGTGAGGGCTGGTGTGGGTTTGGTGGGTTGGTTTAGCTGGTGAGGGCTGGTGTGGGTTTGGTGGGTTGGTTTAGCTGGTGAGGGCTGGTGTGGGTTTGGTGGGTTGGTTTAGCTGGTGAGGGCTGGTGTGGGTTTGGTGGGTTGGTTTAGCTGGTGAGGGCTGGTGTGGGTTTGGTGGGTTGGTCTAAGCCCCGAGTGGCTTTGGAGTCCGTCTGTGTCTGTCTACCCGTCTGTCTGTCTACTGGTTAACCTACCGCGCGGCGCCCACCTCCTCCCCTATCTGTCTGTGTCTGTCTTTCTGCTCGGGTGGGCAGCGGTGTGTGTGTGTGTGTGTGTGTGTGTGTGTGTGTGTGTGTGTGTGTGTGTGTGTGTGTGTGTGTGTGTGTTGGGGGGGCACCACACACACACACACACACACACGTCAGCCACGCATGGTTGACTTCTCCCAAGACTCAGGCCCCCCCCACCTGCCATGTCTGTGTGTCTGTGTTTCTCTGGTACTGAACACCATGTACTGGTCCTCCAGCAGACGACCTCGTCAACAGACCCTCAGGTCTTCCCTTACCTCTCCTGTGCACTGTCTCCTCCAGCGGAAGACCTCGTCAACAGACCTTCAAAATACTCTCTCTCTCTCTCTCTCTCTCTCTCTCTCTCTCTCTCTCTCTCTCTCTCTCTCTCTCTCTCTCTCACCACCAACGATAGCCTTTTCCGTTACAATACGAGTCACTTCTCAAGATTCTCGAGCCTCTGAGCAAAAACCCGGAGCTCCTTCGTGGCCTGCGGCCCCTCCTCCTCCAGCAGGTGACGCAGGCACGATAATTCTCGTACCAAGCGGGGTGTGTACCAAGACCCATCTCTCTCTCTCTCTCTCTCTCTCTCTCTCTCTCTCTCTCTCTCTCTCTCTCTCTCTCTCTCTCTCTCTTCGAGCCGAGACGCCCACGCCTCCGCCCCCCTTCTAGTACGACCCCTTTGGGGGTATAACGCCCCTAACCAGTGTGTCTGACCCCCCCTTGACCCGATAAAGACCATGGCATCAGGGTCATAGCCTTAGGCCACCATACTGGTCAAGCGAGCGTATAAGGGCACGAAGACGGGGCTTGAAGTATCTTTATTGGCCAGGACGAGAACATGAGGTATCTTTATTGACCAGGACGAAAGGAGAAAGTATCTTTATTGACCACGACGAGAGCAGAAAGTATCTTCATTGACCAGCATGAGAGCAGAAAGTATCTTTATTGACCAGGACGAGGACATGAGGTATCTTTATTGACCAGGACGAAAGGACAAAGTATCTTTATCGACCAGGATGAGAGCAGAAAGTATCTTTATTGACCAGGACGAGGACATGAGGTATCTTTATTGACCAGGACGAAAGGACAAAGTATCTTTATCGACCAGGATGAGAGCAGAAAGTATCTTTATTGACCAGGACGCGAGCAGAAACTATCTTTATTGACCAGGACGCGAGCAGAGAGTATCTTTATTGACCAGGATGAGAGCACGAATTATCTTTATTGACCAG
>NC_092279.1:20603928-20793928 GCF_036320965.1 Panulirus ornatus
CCTTTCCCTCCCTCCAATTTATACCTATTAAATCTACAAGGTTTCAATTTCGTGCGTATATCTTCAGGGAATGACATCGTGTCAGCCATTCGATATCTTAATGAACCCCCATCAGCTCGCGCGGTTTCCTTAATAATCAGAAAACGGCATGTGGTGCTGATGTGAATTTCCTCCCTCCCTCCCTCCCTCACCGAGTGTGCAATTAGTAACGAGTTAATACACTCGTGGCAATGGCAGTATCAAGCCGATGCATTGGAGAGCAAGCACGTAGTAGTCTATGTTAACGGCGGAGACAAATGTTTGATGGGAAGCTGCACCAATACATTCACACATACAATAACACACCGTGGTAAAAACTGCTTTTCACGTCCACCAGAATGTCGCATGTACAATTTCAATATACGTATATGTGTGTGTGTGTCTGTGTGTGTGTCTGTGTGTGTGTGTGTGTGACAAACCTGCAGAGTTTTAATGTAATCCGCGATCATATGTCATAGAAATTGTGTACATGATATTGGTGCTCTTGTGCTCGGCGATATAGCCGGGCAAAACACGACCCAGTTCAACACATTGTAACCTTTGGTAGGAAATTCCCTCACGTCCGGCAAAATGTCACCAGCGCACCGATCATATTCAGAGATGATATAGGCAAAGTTTTGATGCTATCCACCGATAATTGTGAGAGTAATTGATAGGAAAAAAAAAAAAGAGTAAATGCGTAGTTTCTCAATCGCAAAAGGGAGTTTCTCGTGGCAACATGGCGTTAAACGGTGGACGAGAGTGTATCGTAGAAGTGATCCCCTTTTTCCCGTAAGAATAGATTCAAAAAAGAAAGTAATATCGACACTGAACACCAGAGATTATGACCACACACACTGTATATGACACTTCACCGTCAGGGATCATCTGGCGCGCGTGGGATAAACATCCCATCCCCGCAGGGGGACGGACACACGAGAGAGAGAGAGAGAGAGAGAGAGAGAGAGAGAGAGAGAGAGAGAGAGAGAGAGAGAGAGAGAGAGAGAATCGGTTTTATGACGACGTCCTTCAATATGGAAGAGGACGTCAGGAGTTGACCTGCTGCTGCGTGGTGATAAACAGACAATATAAATGGCCGGGTCATTTATGTCCCTCACCTGCGGCTATCCTTGCTCCACACACACACACACACACACACACACACACACACACACACACACACACAAGGCTGACGCTCGCGAGTCGCTGTCGCGTTTCCAACCATGACTACGCCACACCAACCACCAGGATAACCACGGCCACGCCACAGCACACCTCACCAACCACGACCACACCACACCACACCATACCACACCACACCACGACCACACCACATCACACCACACCACGACCACACCACACCGCAACAACCACACCACACCACACCACCCACGACCACACCACACCACACCACACCACGACCACACCACACCAACCACGACCACACCACACCTCACCACGACCACACCACACCACACACCACCACACCACACCACACCAACCACGACCACACCACATCACACCTCACCACCCACGACCACACCACACCACACCACACCACACCACACCACGACCACACCACACCACACGAACCGTGGCATCGCAACAACCACACACCCACACCACAAACAACCACACCCGCGACGTCAATCGACAAACCCCAAAGTCAGGCCACGACAGAGTGTCGCTGCTGCTGCTGCTGCTGACAGTGGCCCACGTGAGGTGTTGGGGAGTGGGGAGATTACTGATGGGGCTGGGGGGGGGTGAAATGAGGTGACAGATGAGCTGCTGGATGAAGGGAGGTTATGGAGTGGGGATGGCTTTGATTGGATGGGGTGCTGGTTGTTAGGGGTAGGGTGTGGAATGATGGATGGGATGCTGGGAAGGACAGATGATAGGGTGGGTTATAGTGGTGGGGGTGACAGATGGGGTGAAGTGTGTGGTAGGGATGAAAGGGTTGGGGGTGGTGGAGTTATGGATGGGGAGGAAGGGAGGGGTGGAGGTGCTTGCTTGGCACGGGGTGAGTGATGGTGTGGGATGGAGGTGCTGGGTGGGAGGGAGGGATGATAACGATGATGGGGTGGTGCTATATGGGGAGTGATGTAGACCTTCCCCTCTCCAAGCCCTTTCCTCCTCCTTCCCTTCACTAACTATCCCTCTTCCCCCCAGAAAAAAAGGGGAATGGTGAGGGGTAAGACAGTATTCCGTCCGTCTTGAGTCTGCGTTACGACCTGTGCGCTGAGAGACACCCACACCCACACACACACACACACATACAGAAATACATTACTGTAATTCCATCCACTTTCCCTCTTTCCCCCCATCGCCCACGGGCAGAACTGTACCCGTAACAACCAGAGTACAGCGCTGGTAAGTTATGTACTCGTCATTTCACAGTCCAGTCATTATTTATTTTCTTTTTTTTCATTTTTTTTTTGTCATTTCGAGAGGCGATTATGTTACCATCTCTCTCTCTCTCTCAACGCCTGCTTAAAAAAAAAAAACCCTGAGAGAGAGTGTGTGTGGGTGGTGGTGGTGGTGTTGATGCTGCTGCTACACTTCCTACGTAGCTGCAGTGGTCATCAGGTGGAGAGAGAGAGAATGAAAGAAAGAAAGAATGAGAGAGAGAGAGAGAGAGAGAGAGAGAGAGAGAGAGAGAGAGAGAGAGAGAGAGAGAGAGAGAGAGAGAGAGAGAGAGAGGCGCGTCCACTCCCTCCCCAGGAAGTAAGGTACTGGCCTGTAAAATTGCACAGGGAGGCCTCTGTTGTGTTGTGACCTCGACAACCGCGCCACCTCACCCTCGCTTCCACCTGGCGTGGTCGTCGTTCCTCCCCCACCCCATCGTCCTCAGTGGTATGATTCTAAGTCGTCTGCGTGGTCGTCCGTCCTTGCCCCCTACCTTCCCTCTGTGGTAAACCACCTTCGTGGTCGTCTTTCTCTGTGGTAAACTACCACTGCTCGTCGTCTTCCTCTGTGGTCGTCTTCCTCTGTAAACGAACCCCCTACTGAAGTCGTCCTCCTTTAAGGTAAACCCCTGTTATAGTCGTCTTGTCTGTAGTCGTCCCCACTGTGGTTGCAGTGAACTGGGGTCTCGCTCTGTGGTCGTACTACCTTGCGGTCGTACCACCTTGAGGTCGTACTACCTTGCGGTCGTACCACCTTGCGGTCGTACTACCTTGTGGTCGTACTACCTTGTGGTCGTACCACCTTGTGGTCGTCTCCGTCATCTCTTCTCCCCGTGGTCGTACTGGCCTCCGTCTGTGGTCGTTCCCATCTGTAGTCGTCTACTTTACGTCTGAGGTCGTACCATTCTGTGGGGCTTGACATATCCGGTTCTATCCCCCCTCCCCCTCCTTACCCCCCTCCTGTTGATGACTTCCGTCACTTGCGTCACACTGCGTCACACACATACCCAACCTCGCCTGCGTCACACACGCCCACTCGCCTGCGTCACTACGCCCCCTCGCCTGTGTCACACACACACACACACACACACGCCCCCTTGCCTGCGTCACACACACGCCCCTTCGCCTGCGTCACACACGCCCCCTCGCCTGCGTCATACACACACACACACACCCACAAACACACACCACCCTCGCCTCCATCAAACGCTCCCTCATACATATAACCACACTTCCACGTCACAACCTCCCTACACCAATGTCACTGCCGTCACATCAGCGTAACACCGTAGACCATCAGGTGACGAGAGAACCGACACACATATTAATTTCCTGTCCCCTCCCCCCCAATCGGCCGTGCGGTCATTAGCGCAAGCCACGCTAATTACCACCCGCCACCTGCTATTAGGCTCTCTCCCAATCACTTGTTGCGTTCCCCCGCGCGAGAGCTAGTGATTCCAACCTCAATTGTTATCATTAGCGCCTCCCTCCCACGGCAGGCAGTACTACCGACCCAACCCACTTGCCCGACCTCGACCCTTCCAAACACTGCGGGAAACGGCGATCAAACATGATAATGGTAGTTTATACACACACACACACACACACATATATATATATATATATATATATATATATATATATATATATATATATATATATATATATATATATATATTAGCTATTCATTTATCATACTTGATCGCCGTTTCCCGCGTTAGCGAGGGAGTTCCAGGAAAAAACAGACGAGGAAAACCCATCCACTCACATACACGTATATACACACACGCGCATACATGTACATATACATATCAACATATACATACATACATATACGCACACAAAGAGGCAAGGCTACCGCGTCACGCTAACCACAGAGAAGAAGAAGAAAAAGAAAGAGAACCTCAGAGTTACAGAAGAACGGGTCGTTTTGAGTTACGTGTTGTCGCGCGTTACGTCCGTGACACGTCGAGACCGTGCGTATGTATTTGTGGGCACAGCCAGCGCTGTGCTCACATGCGGGAGAGGCACAGTGGGAGGAGGAGAAGACAGACAGCAAGCATCCTGGGATGAGGAGGTTGACATGCGCCTGGCACTGATGTACTGCTGGCGGGCCGGGCGACTCGACGCGCGCGCCATTATGTTGTCAAGTCATTTTTTCCCGGACTCCCGATGATACCCCGGGGCGGGTAGCTGCTGGAAGATCACTCTCCTCCAACCCCCGCCCACTCAACTGGCCGGTGGCTGTCTGTACTACCCACTGAGAGAGAGAGAGAGAGAGAGAGAGAGAGAGAGAGAGAGAGAGAGAGAGACTACCTCCTACCTTTCCGCCACACACACCGCCACTCCAGCGGCGCCCGCCCGCCCCTCCCACGCCCTGTAGGCACGGGCCGCGCCCACCCTTTCCCAGGCCACGGTTTCCCGAGGGATAACATCAGTAACGGCGGCGGCGGTGGTGGTGGTAACGGAGGAGTAGGAGGAAGGAAGAAGGATGAGGAGGAGGAGGAAGGAAGGATGAGGAGGAGGAAGGATGAGGAGGAGGAGGAGGAGGAGGAGGAGGAGGAGCGACAAAACAATCATATCTGTCACCACCACCGCCGCCCCGGCTCATCTACCACCCTCCTCCCACCTCCAACGCGCCCACACGCCCGTCGGTAGCACCGTCACTCCCACCGGGAGCGCGTGGGAGAGTGTGCCTTACAGGAAGTTGCATAGGGTGGCAGGCAGACAGGGTCGTCGTGGCGAGCGGGCGGGCGTGGGGCAAAAGAGAGAGATGGGCGACAATTGCATGTTAATGAGGCGGAAAATGACACAAATGTTTGGCTGTCTGTCTGACGCCGCGTCACATCCCCCACACCCCACAGGCGTGAGTGAGGGGGGGCATGCAGAGCTATTGTCACACGCCCGACACCACGACACCTTTGTCCCCCCACGCCCACGATCGCTGAAACTTAGTGTGTGTCCCCACGCCCACGCCACCACATCCATCCGCTGCCATCAACGCCTCCACGCCCGCGCGAGGGCATCTCGCTAACCATGACAACCACGTCTCCCCAACACCCCCTTGCTACGTGATCCACCCACTACAACCACGTCTCCACATCTATACTACATGATCCACCCACTACAACCACGTCTCCACATCTATACTACATGATCCACCCACTACAATCACATCTCCACATCTATACTACATGATCCACCCACTACAACCACGTCTCCACATCTATACTACATGATCCACCCACTACAACCACGTCTCCACATCTATACTACATGATCCACCCACTACAACCACGTCTCCACATCTATACTACATGATCCACCCACTACAACCACGTCTCCACATCTATACTACATGATCCACCCACTACAATCACATCTCCACATCTATACTACATGATCCACCCACTACAACCACGTCTCCACATCTATACTACGTGATCCACCCATTACAACCACGGCTCCACATCTATACTGCATGATCCATCCACTACAACCACGTCTCCACATCTATACTACATGATCCACCCACTACAATCACGTCTCCACATCTATACTACAATATCAACTCCACTACAATCACGTCTCCACATCTATACTACAATATCCACCCACTACAATCACGTCTCCACATCTATACTACATGATCCACCCGCAACAACCACGTCTCCACATCTATACTACAATATCCACCCACTACAATCACGTCTCCACATCTATACTACAATATCCACCCACTACAATCACATCACCACATCTATACTACATGATCCACCCACTACAACCACGTCTCCACATCTATACTACATGATCCATCCACTACAACCACGTCTCCACATCTATACTACATGATCCATCCACTACAACCACGTCTCCACATCTATACTACATGATCCATCCACTACAACCACGTCTCCACATCTATACTACATGATCCATCCACTACAACCACGTCTCCACATCTATACTACAATATCCGCCCACTAGAATCACATCACCACATCTATACTACAATATCCACCCACCACAATCACATCACCACATCTATACTACAATATCCACCCACTACAATCACATCACCACATCTATACTACAATATCCACCCACTACAATCACGTCTCCACATCTATACTACAATATCCACCCACTACAATCACGTCTCCACATCTATATTACAATATCCACCCACTACAATCACGTCTCCACATCTATACTACAATATCCACCCACTACAATCACGTCACCACATCTATACAATATCAACTCTCTACAGCCAACGACGGTACGACCCTTGGGTATGACGGTACGACCCTTGGGTATGACGGTGTCACGACCCTTGGGTATGATGTCATGGTGCGACCCTTGGGTATATGGCATGGCCTTTTAATCATTCCCCGAGGATCAGGTTAAAAGTCATACGCCACCATACCCTCGCGCTCAAAGGGGCGTAGTACCACCAGTACCGAAAGATATCTAAAGATATACCTTACAATCTATACGCACGATATATGCCAACCTCACATGACTCTGAAAAATAGGAAAGTAACGGAAGGGAAATGCGTAGCGACACGACGCGTCAGACGTAATTGTTGGGCGGTGGATTGAATTGGGGGAGAAAGGGGGGAGGCTTTGAGGGAGAGTGCAGTTGGTGGTGGTGGTGGTGGGGGAGTCGGTTATGCTGGGGGTGGGTGGTGGGGAGTGCAGTTGGTGGAGGGGTGTGTGTGTGTGTGTGTGTGTGTGTGTGTGTGTGTGTGTGGCAGGCAGCAGGTGTGCCCAGGTGTAGGGCCACCGGTCACGCCATCTTGCCCACACTAACCACCCGCAACCCTTCCTCCCACTCTCCTCTCCTCTTCCCTCCTCCTCCTCTCCTCCCTCACTCTCTCTCTCTCCCTCACACACACTCCTCCTCACCCTGGGTCCTTCAACTCCATCACCCACAACACCCACACCATCTCCAACACCACCACCACCACCCAAAGGAAATGCCATCACCTCAATCACCATCGCCACCATCTCCACCACCGCTGCACCTGCCATCCCTTACCAACTCTCATACAGCTGTTCGAAAAAAAACATCTGCGTCGTCGCGTAGTCCAATAACACCTGTACTCCATCATACGTGTTCAAAAAAAAACACATCTGCGTAGCGTACAGTCCAATAACACCTGCACTCCATCATACGTGTTCAAAAAACACATCTGCGTCACTGTGGAGGGGGGGGGTCAAATACACGCGTTCCACACCAGCTGTTCAAAGGTGTGAGCATCAAACGAATGCTCCAACCCAGTGGCCGATGAGGAGTCTGGCGTGAGGCTAAGTCACTTGTGAGGAGGCTCTACCGAACTGCGCGGGGGGCGGGGCCCCCGGGACGGAGAGGGGCAAAGCCGAGTCTGGCTCTGGGGGGGAACCAGGCTGGCCACATGACGACCCGCGAGGGGAAGGTTGCCCTGGACACGCGAGCCGTACAGTGAGGTCGAAAATGCCTGACGAAGATGATCCGCAGAGAGATGGAGAGAGAGAGAGAGAGAGAGAGAGAGAGAGAGAGAGAGAGAGAGAGAGAGAGAGAGAGAGAGACGCGACGACGAGGGTTTGCCATTAGGCCGTGCTCCCCCCGGCATATCCTGCTCGATTAACAATACTGTTATCCTCCTCCGCCTCCTTCTCCTCCGCCTCCTCCTCCTCCGCCTCCGCCGCACCACCGCCGCGCCGCGCACGCTGCATAGCTGGCAATCCTGGGCTCACCTGGGACTGTTCTTGACCATTAAGCCAGACTTCCTTCATTTTCAAGGCTTCCCTGCTTATTCCCACCATCAATTTTCTTTCTTTTTTTCCCCCCCTACATGGCACTAAACAACCGCCACAGAATTTACTGAAGTATCTTGTGCTTCAGATATCATAAAATAACGAATATATATATATATATATATATATATATATATATATATATATATATATATATATATATATATATATATATATATATGCTATTCGCCATTTCCCGCGTTGGCGAGGTAGCGTTAAGAACAGAGGACTAAGCCTTAGAGGTAATATCCTCACTTGGCCCCCTTCTCTGTTCCTTCTTTTGGAAAATTAAAAACGAGAGGGGAGGATTTCCAGGCCCCCGCCCCCTCCCCTTTTAGTCGCCTTCTACGACATGCAGGGAATACGTGGGAAGTATTCTTTCTCTCTTATCCCTGGGGATAGGGGAGAAAGAATACTTCCCACGTATTCCCTGCGTGTCGTAGAAGGCGACTAAAAAGGGGAGGGAGCGGGGGGCTGGAAATCCTCCCCTCTCGTTTTTTTTTGATTTTCCAAAAGAAGGAACAGAGAACGAGGCCAGGTGAGGATATTCCCTCAGAGGCCCAGTCCTCTGTTCTTAACGCTACCTTGCTAACGCGGGAAATGGCGAATAGTATGAAAGAAAGATATATATATATATATATATATATATATATATATATATATATATATATATATATATATATATATATATAATGAGACTAAGGACATTGAAGTTCCTTCTCTCAGAACCGAACCAAATTCTGTCCCCCGGAAAACATTCTGGATCGAACCAGAACCAAAAGCGAGACAAAATTCCAAAGTCCCAAAACGCAGGTGGTCGAAGCTGTGCCGAACTATTCTTCTCATATACAGACTTCGCCCTCTGTCGAGACACTGGGTTCGATACAGCTTCGACCATGCGTACCCAAGGACTTTTGTCCTTGACTGTACCGAAACCTTCGGAGCAGCTCCCTCTCCAACCAGGTCTGTCCCTGAACACAGACAGACACACCTCTCCGACCAGGTCTGTCCCTGAACACAGACAGACACACACACAGACACAGACACAATCAAGGATGAACGTGGCACACGCTCACACACTGTCAAAGGACAATAATAAAAGGAGATGGTGTCTACTCGCGTCACACGGGCGCACACATACGTTTTATTCTTTTTACGACATTCGACTACGTTCAACCTGATACCCCACCCACCTCCACCCGACACTGTAACTGGAAACAAGGCTCTCATTGTGACGCTAGGGCGAGGCTGGGGGCTGGCAGATCTTCCCTGGGTGATGCTGGTCACGACGGAACAGGCTGCACATGCGTCTTCTCCCTCCCTCCTTTTTCTTTTTAGGTTAGTTAATATGGGTGTAGCGCGGCCAGCGGCAGATCCTCACCCAGCGGTATGTGTCCACTCTTTCTTTCTTTCTTCAGATGACATGGATGTTAAAGGCAAATTATTCCTTCTAATGAGACCAAAAATAAGATTAAATTTACGTTTCATCGTTCCCCGTCCATTATATATCCAAATGACCCATCGCAACACTACAGTAACATAAACATGAGGGTCATACCCCCCATATCCTCGACTCTATCCTTGCAAACGCCACGTCGATGAATGTCACAAGATCGCTTTCCGAAAGCTATAGGCGTCAGTAAGGTTGTCGAAATTACGGTGTACCTCTTGAAGCAGCTACCCGATATCTAAAGGGGAGGGTCTCATTCTGACCGAAGGATGGGGGAACTACTGGCATATATCTAGGACGCCTCTTCTCCTACCTAGCCAGAGCGGAGTCCAAAAAAAAAAAAAGCTTTCAGACTTATTACCTCTCCTGCAGTCACCATTTCTCCAAGCCATCACCTTTCCATACGAGCGTGAAGGTGGGTGCATTCCCCCACCCTCTCTCTCTCTCTCTCTCTCTCTCTCTCTCTCTCTCTCTGTTCTGAGGGTGTATCATTTCAGCCACTGCTCTTCAGCGGTGTGCGGCGCGCCCCAGCAACTACCTACCTGCTGCCTCCCACACCTTTTGTGTTTGAGTCCAGTCACGCGAGGATTGACCGTCATATCATATCTCCTTAAACGGCTTACTTGTGAAATGGTCTTTCTTTCCCCCTCTTCCGCCTTTGTCTCCTCTAAACTCTCCTCCTTGTCAGGGTCAGGTCTACAAACATGATAAAGAACTCTGATTACTTTCTACGTTCATTTTTTCTCACACTATTCACTTCTTCCTTCCATCCAAGATGGACAGTATTGAAGCACGTATCGTCTATCATATGTGTGTGTGTGTGTGTGTGTGTGTGTGTGTGTGTGTGTGTGTGTGTAAAGATATATTTTGATAAAAATAAAGTACGGTACATATTAGGAAGAGGACATGAGGAAGCGAATAGCATTTAGGAGAGAGAGGGCGCACTTCAAGCCTGTATGGAAGGAACTGGGGTACAACAGGAAGGGCAAGGAATGGTTGGTGATGGCTAATGGTAAACATTACCCCAAATGGGACCGGTCGCCAGGGGGGTTCTTAACCAACACGTGGGAAAAAGAAAAAAAAATATAGCAGTACGTTCAGGAAAACCTTCTTCAACCGACGGGGTTAATAAGGATCATTTAATTGTCCACCAGGATATAGCGCAAATCTTCAAGGACGGAGCCCACACCGTCCGCCCGCCCGCCCAACAACAGAATCGTTAAAAATGAAATACAGTCAAAAGCAAAGGGCAAGGCTGATGCTGTGGTAGGGCGAGGCACGAGTGTACACTTGGCGACTGACGCTCCTAAGGTGGTTGAGGGAACCATACACTCACACAGACACACACACACACACACACCTCCCTCTCGCACGTCAAATGCCCGTGTGTGGCACAGAGGGACGGGAGTGGGGGGGGGGGAGGGAATAATCCCCAGTCACCCACTCGGACATGATCTAACCATGACTACATCCAGCATCATCAACACACCATCTAACCCCGGGGCTAGGAGTACGCACTGTAATTCGGTGTGTGTGTGTGTGTGTCTGTGTCTCTCTCATCAGTATTTCACATGCAGCAAGTGCTTTCCGGAGAGCATGCCCAAGTGAGGGTGAGGGAGCTTCGGCGGGACGGGACGGGAGGGAATGCTCAAGTTTAGAGGCCGTATGGAAGCTCGGCTCGCACCGACGCATAACCAACACGCTCGCTCGGACGGCGGATCATCCGACCTGCCTCATCGCCGGCACCACAACCACGTCGAAGACCTGCTGACGAAACAGGTGTGGCGTCATTACGACACAATCGTCAGTCGTGGGGTGCAACAAGGAAGACCCACCTCCTACTATAATCAAGCCATCTTTCACATTCTGAGCGCGTCTTTTGGAGTGCCAGTGATAAATATACGAAGAGGGATTGAGCAAAATTTCATCCTTCTAATACAATACCCTTCTTCCTCCTGGTGTGTGTGTGTGTGTGTGTGTGTGTGTGTGTGTGTGTACAGGGGTAGAGCGACGCGCGGGTTGAGTCGTGAGGATATGCACGCTCGGGGCGCACCTTCCCTCCTCACACGTCCCCCAAGGCAAATGTGTGTTGACAGTGTCGGCCTAATGGCGAGGGCCCAGCCCAGTGTTGGTGGGCGGGAGGTGGGTGCGGCTTGTGCTGGCTCACAACAGGTGCAGACGAGAGGCTGGCGCTTACGAGGTGTGGCACCCACCACCCACCAAGCCCCCACCCCCCCCAAGTCCGCCGCCGCCAACCACCCTCCTCTCCCAGACACTTGCGGCCGCCCTTGGGTGGCGTGGGGAACGAACACCAGGACTGGGTGTGTGTGTGTGTGTGTGTGTGTGTGTGTGTGTGTGTGTGTGTGTGTGTGTGTGTGTGTGTCTGTGTGTGTGTGCTACGGGCGGAGGGTGTAGGCGAAAGGGTGTGCTTGAAGAGAGTGTGTGTGTGTGTGTGTGTGTGTGTGTGTGGGAGGGAGGGTGTATGCTCCAGGTGGAGAGGGTGTGTGTGTGGGCGGGAGGGAGGCCGGGAGGGTGTGCTCCAGATGGCGAGGGTGAGGAGGAGGAGGAGGAGGGTTGTGGCAGCGTCTGTGAGAGGGGTGTGGGAGGTGCCGCCGCTGCAGGGTTACACAGCCACCTGGCCAGCATCTCCCGACACAGACAACCTTTGTGCCACTGTGCATTTGTTCTCAGCTCCCCACCTCCCTCTCCCCTCCACTCCTCTCTCCCTGGGAGCAACACCAAGCTCCCTCAACCCTTGGAACACCACCTAACCTCCCTAGGTCCAACCTACCCGTAGCCCTCAGGATCCACACCATCTCTCTAACCTCAGCCCCTCCAACAACCATGGGAAAACCACACCACCTCCCACCTCAACCCCGCCACTGGAATGACATCAAACCCCAGCTCAACCCTCAGCCCTGGGGACTACGACAGCTCAACCCAAGCCATGGAAACTATAACCATTTTCTCCCCCCCACCCAAAGCACATAACAGCACGGACAACCCCATTACCCGCAAGCGATCATCTCCCATAATCACAAGAACACATAACAAGTTTCAACCTCCTGTGTGTCATCCAGTATGTCCCCCCTGGCTGGCTCATGCATGTTTCCATCTTTCGTGTCATCATCCGAGTTTCAGTCCAAAAGCTCATCCATGTCCCGAGTGGCCTACAAAAAGTTTCGACCTTCGGAGTAATCCACGTTTCATCCTTCGGTGTCATCCAAGTTTCATCCCTCAGTGTCATCCGCGTTTCAACCCTGTCTCGTCCTAGTTCCAACTCCCGGTGTCATCCAAGTTTCAACCCTCAGTTTCATCCCAGCTCTAACCCTTCGTGTCATCCAAGTTTCAACGCTCAGTGTCATCCACGTTTCAATCGTCAGGGTGGCACAAGATGGACGCCCATCATCCAGTCCTCCCTACCTCCCTCCCTTCGTCTAATGGTGTCGGGTCTTCGTCCCACTGTGTATGGCTCGCCTCACACACAACCGTAACTGCCCACCTGCTTCCTCTCTTATGCCGAACATGATAAAACGAAGACCCATCTCAAGCCCACAGGCCTCTACACACACCCTACGTGTTCACACACCCTACGTGTACACACACCCTACGTGTACACACACCCTAAACACAAACTACGTGTACACACACCCTACGTGTACACACACTCTACACACGCCCTACGTGTACACACACTCTACACACGCCCTACGTGTACACACATCCTACACACGCCCTACCTGTACACACATCCTACGCGTACACACACACACACACACACACATCCCACGTGTACACAAACCCTATGTGTACACATCCTACGTGTACACACATCCCACGTGTACACACACATGAGAGTAAAGATACGGTACATAGATAAACACAAGGTTAAGAGGCCGGGGGCGAGGGGGGGGGGACACCACGAGTGTAAAACTCATCACCCCGTAACACACAAAATAATAATCACACACACACACACACACACACACACACACACACACACACACAAAGAAGCGTGTGGGCGCGCACGCACACCGGAAACAGACCCCCGTCGCCTACGGGGTGGGATGGTGTCTTAATGAACCAGTTTAACATACACGGCAGAACTCCACACACGGCAGCCTCCTCCCTGCTTTCACACACTACATACACGGCAGAACTCCACCACACACGGCAGCCTCCTCCCTGCTTTCACACAGTACATACACGGCATAACTCGACACACAGCAGCCTCCTCCCTGCTTTCACACACTACATACACGGCAGAACTCCACCACACACAACAGCCTCCTCTCTGCTTTCACACACTACATACACGGCAGAACTCCACACACAACAGCCTCCTCCCTGCTTTCACACACTACATACACGGCAGAACTCCACCACACACGGCAGCCTCCTCCCTGCTTTCACACACTACATACGCGGCAGAACTCCACACACAGCAGCCTCCTCCCTGCTTTCACACACTACATACACGGCAGAACTCCACCACACACAACAGCCTTCTCCCTGCTTTCACACACTACATACACGGCAGAACTCCACACACTGCAGCCTCCTCCCTGTTTTCACACACTCACCACGTCGCTCTGTCCTCAAATGTTTATTGCATTATTGGGAAAAGAAAATGTCAGGAGGTTATCATTGTTCTCTGATCACCCTGCGGAGGCTAGGCTATCTACCGTCCACAGCCAAGGCCATCTACCGTCCAGAGCCTAGGCTATCTACCGTCCAGAGCCAAGGCCATCTACCGTCCACAGCCAAGGCCATCTACCGTCCAGAGCCTAGGCTATCTACCGTCCAGAGCCTAGGTTATCTACCGTCCAGAGTCTAGGCTATCTACCCTCCGGAGCCTAGGCTATCTACCGTCCAGAGCCTAGGCTATCTACCGTCCACAGCCTAGGCTATCTACCGTCCAGAGCCTAGGCTATCTACCGTCCAGAGCCTAGGTTATCTACCGCCCAGAGTCTAGGCTATCTACCCTCCGGAGCCTAGGCTATCTACCGTCCAGAGCCTAGGCTATCTACCGTCCAGAGCCTAGGCTATCTACCGTCCAGAGCCAAGGCTATCTACCCTCCGGAGACTAGGCTATCTCTACCCCTCTGGTGCATAGGGTATCTACCCTCCGGAGCCTAGGCTATCTACACTCCGAAGCCCAGGCTATCTATCCGATGGATCCAAGAATATCCACCCTCCAAAGCCCAGGCTATCTACCCTTAAGAACCCAGGCTATCTACTCTCCAGAACCCAGGCTATCTACCCTCCGGAATCCAGGCTATCTACCCTCCAGAACCCAGGCTATCTACCCTCTAGAACCTAGGCTATCTACCCTCCAGAACCCAGGCTATCTACCCTCCGCAGCCACAGCCTATGTCCCCTCCGGAAGCCACAGCCTATGTCCCCTCCAGAGCCCCAGCCTACGTCCCCTCCGAAGCCCCAGCCTATGTCCCCTCCGAAGCCCCAGCCTATGTCCCCTCCGGAGCCGCAGCCTAAGTCCCCTCCGGAGCCCCAGCCTAAGTCCCCTCCGGAGCCCCAGCCTACGTCCCCTCCGGAGCCCAGACCACTTCCCCTCCGGAAATGCCTTTAAAACAGACTGACGCTCAGCTTTCGTTGTGGTGGGGGGAATCGTCCAAAATCATCGACAGTCGGGATTCGTCATGATTTCCGATCTGGCCAACATTATCTAACCCCTCACTCCACCTCCAACACCCCGGGGGAGGACTACGTGTTTTACCGCGCGTTCGTCATCGTCTACACACACACACACGCCCGATCTGGCTTGCCAGCACGTCCCTGACGGCCTGGCTAATCCTTGTCTTTCCCTAGTCGTCCCTTTACTCACTAGATTATGTACCTGCCACATGTTTGTTGTGGCGAACAAACCCACAACCCCCACCCCTCACTTCCCTCTCCCTTCTCTTCAGGTATGAGTTTCAGGACTGACGAATCAAATATTCTCTACAGTTTCCCGAAGTTATTCTTAAAACTACGTTGAGATTCAAGGCTGACGAGTCATCTCACATATCCTCTATAGTAACCCGAAGTTATTCTTAAGCTACTGAAAACAACGTAACTGAGATAATCTCAAAACTAGCGAGTCGCTCAGCTAAAAGTAGCGAGTTCCCAAACCAGAGGTAGCGAGTTAGCGAACCAAGTTCAGTTACAGGTCCTTTTGGAGAAGTGGTGTCCATGATTTTAGCTGGTACTGTGCCAGCAGAGATGCGGAATCCTCACCTCTTCGTAGCTCGCACTTCACCATATCATTAGAAATGTTAAAGCTGTGTGTGTGTGTGTGTGTGTGTGTGTGTGTGTGTGTGTGTGTGTGTGTGTGTGTGTGTGTGTGTGTGTGTGTGTGTGTGTGTGTGTGTGTGTGTGTGTGTGTGTGTGTGTGTATGTGTGTGTGTGTGTGTGTGTGTGTGTGCTGGTTCGAAGCAGTTCCTCCTCTGTCGCTAACACGACTGTCTTCGCCCAAACTTCCTCGAGATGTGGTGGCTGACACCATGCCCCTATACGCAAATTATGGTGGCCTGACGCAAGCCCCTATACGCAAATTATGGTGGCCTAACGCAAATGGCACCATGCCCAATACGGAAAATACGGTGGCCAGGAGTGGCTGACACCCTTCCCCCTATACGCAAAATACGGTGGCCTGACGTGCCTGACCCAATGCGTCATAATACTAACATGGGACTTTGATTCAAGAGCCAAAAAGGAGAGAGACGTTTTCAATGTTAAAATTTTTCCCACGCGTCTAATATGAGAGCGGCCAGTGTGTTCAACAAACCAGTACACTAAGTGCAACTCACATTTGACATTAATAACAATAATTTCCACGTCTTATTAAGCAGTACAGTTACCGGGCAAGGAATAAAATTAAGGATGAAACCAAATACAGCCGTGGGAAGTAAGTTATTGGAATAAATTAAAAGTGTGGTAATAATAATAATAATAATGATAATAATAATGATAAAAATGATAATAATTATGGTCTTACTCTATCCCAGTGATGAAGAAATAAACCTTGCAACGGGGTATTAACAAAGAAAGAATATATATATATATATATATATATATATATATATATATATATATATATATATATACATATATATATATATATATATAACTACTACAGAAAACGGGGGCACTCTTCAACAAGATACGAACAAAAAAAAAAAAAGAGGGGAACTAATATAATAATACCGACCTTAATAACACTGGATAAAGCCTTATACACACAATATACGCAACGTTTTACACGCAATCCAGCCAGGGCGCCACACCCGCCGCCAGGCAAGTGGTGCAGAACATTTGTCAACCGCATCACCAACAACAAAGTTAAGCCATGAGACGAGTTTCCGGCCAGAGAGAAAAAAACAGATATAAAATGTCTTTCCGGCACATCATTTTCAAGCATGCGTAGGTTATCATTACCATGCGACCCTCTGTTGTGTGACTCAGTTGCTCATGACGCCACATGACCTTCGCGGGGGCTGCAGCAGCAGCCTCCACCGTGGGCTCCGCCAATCACATTTGTTATACGCGATCCTGGAGGCGCGTTTTTCCACCGGTGTGCGGGGCGATGCTCGAGTACCTATGGCTTGGGGGAGGAGTTTCCCCACCAATCACGGCCGCTGTGACGCTCCCCCGCCGCGCCGCGCCGCGCCGCGCTGCTCTGGTCTGCCAACCACAGATCCCGCTACGTGAGCACGACCTTGGCTTTCGTTACCCCACATTATACGGGGAGCTTTTGTCTCATCTCAGCCGAGCGTAGATGATGGCTTCGGCGTTGCCTTCATGGCACGAGGAGCCTCGCCAACCCGCGGCGGCGAACCCACCATTAAACAAATGCAAGTGACACATCCGGTGATCTTTTCGAACCGGGTGGAGGGCGGAGGGGGAACAATTTTGCGTGGGAGCGGCAACGCTATCGGTCGTCAACACTTCATCTAATCTGAATCGTCGTGCAAACTACTCATTTACGTACATTTACTTTTAAAATCAATCGTGACTTGCAACATCAATGAAATGTCGACCAGCCGACCAGCCAGCCCCTCCTCCTCCTCCCACGGGAATGAGATAAAAAAAAAACACGAGCGGAGGAAACATGGCCAAGCAAACACCAAGCAGAGCGGGATGGTACAGATTTTCAGAAAGCACTTTGGGATTACTCGAGGGAGGCCAACCGTCTCAAGCAGGTGGCGGCGTCGTGCATGGTCTACTGTTCTCCCCCGTGGAGAGACGGGGTTTGGGGCCTCCTCATGTTGCAACCAAACAGTTCCACCTGCTTCCCCGACCGTCTACCACCCCCCTGTACACACTGCAGTCAACGTCATCCTTCCTTCGTAGAAAATGGGTGTTATCTGCTCGTAATTCATGGAGGAGGTGGTGGTGGAGGGATGGGGGGTTCCAGAATTTCTTTTGGACGTTATTAATTCCATATTAGCTTCACTTTTTTTTTCTTTTTTCTACGGTGAGGTTTTGCTGTACTTGTTGCCAGCGTCACAAACAACTGGTGGGTAGTGATGTCGACCTTATAGTTACCTCTTGACTTGAAGAAACTTTTTTTGTTAGTTAAATCTTTCATTATTTATCTTTTTTAGATTTGGTAAAATTTCCTTAAATTTTCCATGGATATTTTTTTGGTGCAATGTTCCTGAACTTTTCGTAGAACTTCCCACGAATTAAAGTCTTTCACTTACACACGGTACACAATCAAGGAAATCCTTTTTTTAATCAACAAAGTGATCGTTTTCTATCGACTCACATCTTGTGACGTATACAGAGAGCTTTGTCCATTTTTTTTTACAGCTAACGCAATTATGTTTTCATATCTTACTGACGTATGAGGGTTAAAAAAAAAAAGTTCAAAAACCACCCGAGTCTCTAACAACCGTTTAATCTCTTATAAATTTTGTTTCAAAGATTCACTTTGAATAAATAGTACGAAGTACACACACACACACACACACACACACACACATTCATTGCAAGTGTGTATGCGGTCAAAAATTTGACGCATTTACTTCTAAGGGTAATCTAATCATGTTCAGTGTGCGTTCGAATGATTAAATTTTTGAAATTCGCATTAAGCATCAAATTAATCTATCCCCAGATGTTGCAAGTTTTTAATCAAAACGTGAAAAAAAGGGGGGCTTTGGGGTCAAAGACTTCCAATTCGAGTCGAATTTTTCTATCAAGTGCAACAGTCCACCTAATGCAGTGACAAAAAAAAAAAAAAAATTATGATAATATCTCTATAACATATGACAACATTCATTTGATATTCATCCGGACAAAAGATTGCCAGTCATTTCCGGAGAGACAGAACTCCACCCCAAAATTCCAAAACCGGATTGAAAATATTCCCCGATCTTGTCTTTATGCCAAAATAATAATAATAATAATAATAATAATTACTATTTTTATCATTATTATTATTATTATTATTATTATTATTATTATTATTATTATTATCATCTGCCACAGGTACAACATGGCCTGGAAACTACTCCAATATTTTTCGATGAATTTTGTCTTTAAATCCTCACCTCAACCCACTTCTCTGATCTTAATTGTGTCCAGTAAGTTAATTATTTGACTAAGATATCTCCAGGTGTTCAAGTCAATGTTGCTGGTACTTATCTTATTTCAAAATCAATACCAACTAACTGTTTGATTATTCCAGTATCAAATGATGTGTGATGAAAATAATCCAATTACTGTCGTTCATTACATAAATACAGTAATTCCGAGTTCTATTTACCTGAGTTCCCCTGCACAAGTCAAAATAGAAAATGGTGGCTACCGTGTGGTGCTAAAGAAAACGGTACTATTTACAGACTAACTACTCTAATCTATCACTTTTTTTTCTCTCTCATAGGCTACAGGTATGGACTCTCATCGTCGCAACACCATAATGAAAAATAAAGTGGCTAAATGAGAGAGGGAAATATGGGATACATATATGCTTTCCGTGTGCCAAAAATCATTATATCCATGTACGTAGCGATCGGGATTTTCTTCCATAGGTTTAAATTTTGATAAAGATGTTTACAGCCAGGTTTTGGTAGGCTGTCAGCTTACGTTAAGCAGGAAGAATATCCCAACCGCACTCCATGCCTGTTATCGACTGGAACTGTATTAACACACATGAAACAATACACAATGACTTACCAAAACCTCACAAGACTGTGTGCTCCGCCAGTGCTGACATGTCAGTTTTGGGACTGGGTTTCCATTCCAGATGATGCTGTCTCCTTCTGCCTCAAGTGGACGCGAACGAACTGAAAAGTGGGGATCTGAAATTCAGAGAAAATGAGGTGTTGAATATAATTATCTCCTGAGGAAATATACAGCAAAAACGAACCTACCTAAATAGCCTATCATTACTTATCATTGCCTTCCCTAGCATGCGATGATGGGAGGTATATAATAAAAAGACCACGTCGACCTCAATCCTGGAAACATCGTTTTCTATAATCGTACTTTACAAATTCTTTGGGTGACTAAATATAATAAAACTATTAAAAATAAAACTAAGCAATTAATCAAACTAAAGGTAAAAATCATAGATTTCTCTTTTTCAACACACTAACCCTCATTGCACAAGCAAGACATGGACCTACTCAATAGCCACCTCCAGTAAAGGCAACACAGTAAGAAAAGAAATGAAGAAATTAATATGAACTCCACGTTTGTTGTAAGATGGAAAAAAGTTTTAAGAAGAGATGATGAACGATGAGAGGAGTTCCCCAAAGCTTTGCCTTTTCGAATCATCTTAATCTTCCATGAAACTTAAAAGGAAGAAAACGGAAACACAAGTACGATTCTCTGGACTTAAGTATAAAGCGAAAATTCTCATGTTTTCAGAACTCCCAGAACAAGTGATGATATTTCCAGATACTTAACCTTCCTTCTGTGAGGTATGAAGATTAAAACAGAATGCTAACTGCGCATGAAAAGCTTATAATTTACATATCAAAGTATCAATACAGAATGCAAGTCATAGGAAGGAGAATACATGTTATGGTGCACGTTAGGGGAGATTTTAAGCCAGCTGATACCTTAGTTTTAATGTGAGAGTAAGATGGCATGTTCCCAGCTGGCGTGCCATGACTAGCACAGGTCGCGAGTGTGTGCTCACGGTGCCATTACTGGCACATGACAGCCCGTGGGGAATAGTCGTGTAGTGGATGTGTGTGTGTGTGTGTGTGTGTGTGTGTGTGTGTGTGTGTGTGTGTGTGTGTTGTGTAAAATGATACACTGCTTCATCACACACAGACTGACTACATCTGCTACCGGTGGTCGAGTCCAAGTCATTTCTACTGAAGTACACATCTACACAGAATTAATGCCATCCGATAGGGATAGAGGTCTTATAAAATGTCTTAGTTAAACCAATCATGTAACCAGACTTTCATCAATCTTTCCATGACCATATATGAATATTGATAATGTCAAAAATGCACGAGCCATGTACGTACATAGTGTGTGTGTATGGTCACCTAATCATATGTAACACCTAAGGATTTGAAAAGACTTTTCAGGTTGTAGTTATAACTCGACCTTCACGGCAATGCTGACCTCGACGAATGATGTGGATAAGAATAAATTCCAATTAACCAACCATCCTGTATAAAAAAAAAAAATCATATCTTGCACAACATGCGCAGCCACCTCAAAGACCTCACTGCACTCATATCCACACATGGGACGCCCTGTGCCAGTAATGGCACACCCGAGAACGCACAGCCGACCTGTGCCAGTAATGACACACAAGAAAACACACACACACGATCTGTGCCAGTTATGGCACACCCGAGAACGCACACACACACACACGACCTGTGCCAGTAAAGATACCTCGAAAAGAGAAAAACAGTGTACACTACCGTAACGCATTTACTCCGGCATATAAACAGGACAAGAAAGCCGTCAAAAAAAATTGTACCCTGTACCCCTTACCCAATTTGACATCTATTGTCCTCTTCATCTATCACAAAAACCCGAAATTAGCCATCTTTATCAAGCTAAACAAACTGGTCGAAACAGCCTCACCACTATTGTCAATTCCATTCAGTAATTACTATAACAACGATAATGGGCAGTGCTAACTACAGCTCCAAAACAAGCTTGCTTTGACCCCTAGTGACCACTGAACAAGACGCCGTGTTCTGGGGGGTATGGCTCGCGACAGTAGTTTTACCGACTGTGAGAGCAATAGCAGGTCTGTGGCATCACTTACTCCTATTTCTAATTATGACCCGAGTTAATTCATTAACCTTTTCCTCCAATCACATAAAACTTGTTTCCTATTACTCAAACTTGCCCTTTTCTGAACCTGTTCGATAAGGTTTCAACATCAAACTATATTCCTCGACTTAACCACCGTAAAAGAATTTTTTAAGAGATTTCTCCGAATTTACGCCTTACATTATGCTAAGCTGTTTCACTCTAGTCTCGCCAATCCAAGTCTTCACTCAGTCGAAGTTGCCAAAACCTGAGTTGGTTTTTAATACTCTACCAATTTTAAAATCCCATCCTTTCCTTCAAAAAATTTAACATCAAAGTTATCAACAGTGACATGAAGGAAATTATCACTAATGTAACACAACATATCCACACGTAAGTACAATTCCCCCCAAAATCTAATTCATTTTAAAATTATTTCGTATTTCCCCTATTGTCAAAGAAACGAAATGTAACCTAAGGTAAAGTTTGTTTCACTATCCAGTCTTCTTCTTTCCCCATATAGTTTTTTCAATTGTTAATTCACCATATATTTACGCCAAGGATACTGTTTACGCCAATTATTACGCAAACATTCGATGTCGTTCCTTCACAACAATGACTCTTGGCTATTCAACCACAAATTTGCCAGTATCTTTCAAGTCCATCTTTTGTCAGAATTAACTTTCACCAAAATCAATGAAAAATGCATGGAAAAAAAATATTAGAGAACAGGGAGGCCATTCATCAAAAGAATAACCGGATTTTTTTTTTTTTTATGAAATCCAAGAACCCTTGCCTTTACAGCCCAACGGGCAACTTGATACTTAATCACATTAACACAATATCAGCAAATTCATAACAGAATAGTGAGAGTTTACCACATCCTTGGATTATTATCAAGGAGAGCTGATCCTCAGTTATCTCCATCCGTCAACCGTATGTATATATATATATATATATATATATATATATATATATATATATATATATATATATATATATATAGCAATCTCCACCATATCAAGTCCAACAACACCCACACAATCGAAGAACACAACTCAATGGCCACATGACATGGAGGAATCTGAGACTGATACACACACTTTTACCTTCAACTGGACGGCTGTACACTCGAGGGCACGTTCCATAAAGCTGCCAAAGGCTTGTACACCATTTAAGAGCTTAGCACAAATAATAAGACCTCACACAGCACGAAGAAAAGCCCTAAGACGTCAGGTGTATGGCCGTCTGAGAGCTGATTGGAAAACTCGAACGAAAGGAATGAAATTTAGAAGCGACACAAGAGGACTCGACTTACAGCGCCATCTATTATCACCTGTTGATGAGGTCTAAATGATGGCATTTAGTATTTGGTCGATATAATAATCGCCGTAATTCAGTAATGGTTTTACTTTTGTCCGGATATAGGTCTTTGTTCTAGAATCTCGTCCAGGTTCCAAAATTACGTGGTTTATGCCTATTTTCGGCCACATTGTTAAAAAAAAAAAAATAGATTTCAGTGTTACGATACGTAAATAAAAAAAATCTAATAATGTATAAAATTGACTAATTATTTTCGTGCGCTTTACGCAAATAATTACATCGTAACCATTACAAAAACTTTCCAGGCAAAGTGAAACTTAAGAGTTTACTTCTACAATATATTTACAAATAAAAAAAATAAACATGGCATAAGAAACACACTAGAGCATGACAGCATGGCACAGTTTATAAAAAAAATGAACATCATTCAATACAAGACTTGTCTTTTAGCCTATCCTAAGCCGGCACCTCCTACGCTTAAAAAGGGCCACAGGCACAGTAGATGGAATAAAAATCAAAAGGTGGAGTCCCTCCGTTCACACAGAGCAGAGGTAGAAGAAAAAATGAACAAAACGAAGGCTTTCAGAAGAACACAGGTCCACAAGTACATAGTATCTGGGTTATATCTGTATGTGAATTATACAGGGAAACATAGTTACTAACTACTGCATTTCTGCTCATGAAATTGAAGGAAATTATTAGGTGTGACTTGAAAATGCCTAATGTCCTTGTGTGCCCTTGACATCAAGTTATATATATATATATATATATATATATATATATATATATATATATATATATATATATATAAGGCTCAGCCCTCTGTTCTTGATGCTACTTTGCTAACGCAGAAAATGGTAAATACGTATGAAAGGAAAGATATACATATATTCCATAAATGCAAATACTTGCACATATACAATATACTACAAATGTGCTATAGAATCAGTATACAAATTTGCTTGAACAACAATCAGAAATACACACTACAGTACTGTATATCATTATTATAAGATATACAATAACAAAGCTCTTTGTGAAAAAATATAGTTTATAAAGCTATCATAACAAAACATGTTTGCTAAAACATGATTGGTAAAATCTTCTTCAAGTTAAAAGTAATAAATTTGTCATATAGATTAAATTATGTACGAACATAATGAGTTAGGGTGGTCCTACAATTTCAAATACTGTTCTGAGTAATATAATTGTATTTAGGAATATTAATCAGAAAGGACAGTACGGAACATGAAACCTGGAATGTTATTGACTTATATTTTAGTGCTTCATTCATACAGGTGCAAACCAATAAGGGCTAGAAACACCTATATTTGTAAATATTAGTGGCTGAATTTGTCAGCTGTTCAAAGTCTCAGAAGACTAAGTAATTCCCACAAGGCCCTTCAGTTATGTCTGCACCAAGACCTGAAGATAGGCTAAACTCTTATACTTGTTCCTGTGAAAACTCTCCAATGTGAAGAGGCATCATAAATATATAACATATACATATACAATACTAAATTATTAAAATTTTGTGTTTCATCCTTAAACATACATCAGTATCCAAGAGGGAGGAAATTATTTGAGAAAATAGCAACAAACTTCTACAATGTAAAGAGCTTCAATATACCAACATTTTCTATCACAGGTCGCATACCAACTGTCTCAACTGCATCAAGTATAGAACTTTCTTTGCTTTCACGTGAGAGCGATACTTGTAAATCCACCCCCAGAACACCTCTGTTACTGGTTATCTCCACCCTTTCAGATGCAGATGCCCCATCAGCATTGCTGAAAATGTATGCATATTTGTCTCTACTGTCAGTTTGGCTGTTTTATTGGTGATGCAGAGGTTGTCAGCACAAAGCTGTTTTATTGGTGATGCAAATGTTATCTGCACAAACTAAAATAAAAGCAAGTATTCTAAAGAATGAGGAATGCCATAGCAGGTACACACATGGAGTATATTTGTAGAATTGTAAGGTAATATGAGAGAAAGATAAGTACCTTTGGGGAAAAACAAAACAGAAAAATGAATGGGAACATATCCATATGTGAAAGACCAAGTGCAATTTGAGAATACTTGGCAGATCAGTAGTGGGCTGGAGTGATAGATGGAGACCAAAGAAAAATGCTTTTACAGGGAGATGACACAAATCTTTACCTTCTTTTAAGGTGGTATTTCAATGGGTGACCAAATACTACTGGTGTACAAACCACAATTACATACTATCAGGTTATCAATAAATCATCTAAGAAGGTCTTATTACATTAATATCTACTGCATTTACAGCAGAAACATAGATGATGTTAAATTTATCTTCAGTACTATCTCCTCCACATCCAAGTTGGTTCTGAAACCCCATCCACAGTTTAGCTGCTCATTAAACCTACATATACACAAATCCTGTTTTAGGCCCCTTTCAACAAGTGTTATGCTGTTTTTCCTCATCATGGTGATGCAAATTCATTTATGAATGATAAAACAGAACTTAGTTCTAGGCACTACCTCACTACTGCAGGAAATGGCAATCAAGTTTGAAAAAGAAAAAAAAAAGAGACATGAGATCTTTAACAATGTTATGAAAATACACAAAAATACCATGCAAGAAGGTGCACTGTGGATCTCTCACGAATTTCCAGTACAATGAAGCATTTCATAAGGACTTTCTTCAAAGCTAGTTTCAATTACCTTCAAGATAATATACTCGTGTATGCAAAATTATATTATTCGCAAACATAAACCAAATGGTACAGCAGTACTTCACAGAGATAAAGGGATTTCTATAGACTGATGATGATTTTCAAATATGACGTACAGGTTGTACCTCTTTAATCCGGCAACCTTGGGAAATGACCTTTACCGGACAACAGAAAATGCTGGAAAACAGAAATTGACCCCTAAGTCATACGCAGTTGATGATCCAATCTCATGGTACTCACACAGCAACTCCACCTTCTGAAGTATAGATGATGATTAATGCTGATGTTATTACACGAGTACCATCTCCTGCACCTCTTGATCTCTTGGATGACGTTTTGAAGGACTTAAATACAGCTGAACATAGAAATTAACAGGACTGTTAATTAGCTCGGCTCCAGCGTAAACATATTTTGGCAACTTAGCACCTGCTAACAGCACTGTCCTGGGGTCAGATCCACAAACTAATAAGTAATGGCGGCAGATTTAAAACGTGCTGGACCATGGTAGTTGCCACACCACAGAGTGCCAGATTAGAGAAGTACAACCTGTACTGAAGTGCCTTCTGATGAGCTGCTATCACTGTGGTACTTCTAAAATTCAATGTGGATTGCCAAATCAGTGCTTCTCTGATCAATGTAGCAGCATTCACATCTAAGGGTCTCCTCTCTATGTTTGATGTATTTGAATGGTAACATTTCAAACCAATCTTAAAAAATGATACTTTTTCTCATTTTCAAAAGAAGGATCTAACAAATGTTCACAAAGCTAGTTTCAAAATAAAACTACTTTTACATCAACAATTACAACTTGTTTTCAACTAGTAACATACAATGGTAAAGCTTAAACTGATTGTATCATTGGTGATTTGTTGTTAACTCTGAAATGTGATTGAGCTCACAAGGACCCAGGATGGTATCACCTATCAGATAAAGAAAATTATCATTTCATAAGCCATATCAGTTCCCTACTATTCTTAAGATAATCTTAACTACAGTTCATGCTTGCTAGCAAATTATAAACAGTTAGGAAGGACATTTCACCTGGGAAAGACAGAAATATGTTTTCAAGTGCTACCACAAATATGTAAAGACAACAATCAATAACTATTATCACTGCATGATAGCATAGCCAAAGTTTGATTACAATAACAGTATGACCTACAGCATAACTATCCAATTGCTCAACCAGGAGATAACATTTCTACCAACATTTCATTCACAGATAAAAAAGAAATCCCTTTAAAAACAATAAATGCTTAATACATAAAAAGGAAATGACAGTCAATCTATCATACTGTAATTAAATTACCACCTACACATATCAGTACTGTTGATTTAATGGAAATCAAATTTGCATATCCCTTTTTTTACTACAGCATCATCCATTTTCATACGACAAAAACTTGTCCATGACCCTACGCTAAATCACTCAAGGAAAACATCATTATCCAACTGCAGTTTCATGAAATACTCCATGAAAAATAATTCTAATATCAAAAGTTATGCGAACCTATTTTCCAGTACAACTGACTTGAATAAAGCAGCAAAGGTTTATAGCAGTAAAGCAAATGATATAATTTGTCACAAGTGCGAGCCTCTTCCACAAATACCCTCTACAATGTCGAATATCCCCTAATCTTCATCCAGCTAAAACCTAACCACTTATCTATGGCTTGGATGAACTATCATTTTAAAATAAAACTTCCACCTCTGATTTCTTTTGTCTTCAAATAATTTCATCTGTCTCCTCTAAATAGTCTAGTCTATTTGACATCTGGAAAAGAGGGTATCATACATCTAATATCTTCAAGACTAGAAACACAACTCAGAGGCAAAGGAAATAATCTTAAGATATCCATCAATATCATATTGACATGAATACAAAGTCTTCATACATCAACCTCCCAAATTTGTTGCAGCAATCATTTATGATATATATAGTTTAAATTTTTCAAACAGGAAAGCAGTTTTCTAAAACATTCAAAATACGGTAGAGAACAAATTAATCAAATTTCTCTATAAAAGCACTTCAGTCATTCATTATACTCTAAGAGAACTAATCTTTAATAATGAATCATTCTGCAGGCATTCTAAAGTCCAATCATTCTAACAAAAAAAAAAGTCAGTATATAATATGGGAAAGAGTTAGTGAATCTATTCTGTGATGAATAATCAATGCTATACAAAAGAGTTGGTCATTAGCTGGGGTCCTCTACATTCAAAGTTACATTAAACACTGCATTCTAGGGTCTTATAAAAGTGCTTGCATTTTCTATAGAAATTTTTTTTTTCTTTTTTTTTTTGGCTTTGTCGCTGTCTCCCGCGTTTGCGAGGTAGCGCAAGGAAACAGACGAAAGAAATGGCCCAACCCACCCCCATACACATGTATATACATACGTCCACACACGCAAATATACATACCTACACAGCTTTCCATGGTTTACCCCAGACCCTTCACATGCCCTGATTCAATCCACTGACAGCACGTCAACCCTGGTATACCACATCGATCCAATTCACTCTATTCCTTGCCCTCCTTTCACCCTCCTGCATGTTCAGGCCCCGATCACACAAAATCTTTTTCACTCCATCTTTCCACCTCCAATTTGGTCTCCCCCTTCTCCTCGTTCCCTCCACCTCCGACACATATATCCTCGTGGTCAATCTTTCCTCACTCATTCTCTCCATGTGCCCAAACCATTTCAAAACACCCTCTTCTGCTCTCTCAACCACGCTCTTTTTATTTCCACACATCTCTCTTACCCTTACGTTACTTACTCGATCAAACCACCTCACACCACACATTGTCCTCAAACATCTCATTTCCAGCACATCCATCCTCCTGCGCACAACTCTATCCATAGCCCACGCCTCGCAACCATACAACATTGTTGGAACCACTATTCCTTCAAACATACCCATTTTTGCTTTCCGAGATAATGTTCTCGACTTCCACACATTCTTCAAGGCTCCCAGGATTTTCACCCCCTCCCCCACCCTATGATCCACTTCCGCTTCCATGGTTCCATCCGCTGCCAGATCCACTCCCAGATATCTAAAACACTTTACTTCCTCCAGTTTTTCTCCATTCAAACTTACCTCCCAACTGACTTGACCCTCAACCCTACAGTACCTAATTACCTTGCTCTTATTCTCATTTACTCTTAACTTTCTTCTTTCACACACTTTACCAAACTCAGTCACCAGCTTCTGCAGTTTCTCACATGAATCAGCCACCAGCGCTGTATCATCAGCGAACAACAACTGACACTTCCCAAGCTCTCCCAACCCCAAAAGACTTCATACTTGCCCCTCTTTCCAAAACTCTTGCATTCACCTCCCTAACAACCCCATCCATAAACAAATTAAACAACCATGGAGACATCACACACCCCTGCCACAAAACTATAGAAATGTTTGAGATTATAAGATCATTCCTTTGTCTGTCTCTGGCATGACCTCGCTAATGCAGGAAACAATGAACAAGTATGACTGTTTTAACATGAATGTAATTAAAAATTCACTTTAGAATTTAAAAAAGTTTTCAAATCCCATATTCCTATGATAAAAAAGTGCACCTTACACTTACATCAAGTATCTATAAACAACACATAAGGACTTCTGTTAAGGATATACAAACTGAACAAACTGAATCAATCACATGGAAATTATGACAAATACTAATATGCTTCTTGCCCCATTCACATAACAGATAAAGCTCAGCATAATAAATCAATACAGTACAGCAGTCAATTACATACACTGAATATATACCTAAAATGAACATTTTATACCTGTTTACCCTTAAAAATATCCAATAAGTGAACTTCTGTTTTCCAGCCCCCCTATGACATTCAAAGAATACTTAAAAATATTTGTGCAAATTCTTTTATGTTAATTTCTATTCAGTCTATTATATTACTAACTCTATCTACATGGGGAGGATGAATTAGATAGTTCATTTTTGTGAGACTGGAATTCTGAACTCCATGTAATAAACTGTCTAAAGTGTTGATTTCTAATTCTTGGTGTCCATTTGCTATGAAACACTTTTCCTTCTTTTATCAAAATTAGTCACTTCTGTGAGGTGCTGAAGATGATAAATTTTTAGAATCATTGGATTATCTACAACTTGTTAAACAACTATAAGCATTTTGTAGTACTGTATCAGTTCACCTTCATTTAAAGCATAAATCTGTATCAACCTACTTTTGCAGCCAAATCTACAAATTGCTATCTCTATAATTGCAACATTTTTTCTTTTACAGAAAGAGTGACTAGTCATTCAAAATGAAGAGAAAACTAATGAACACAACCAGTCTCCAGAGTAAATGTCTTTATGATCTCTGGAATGGTAAAATCTCCACTTTGGAAGAATGCTGCTTCATTTCTTATCATGTAGTCCAAAATAAGAATGAAAAAAAATTAGAAAAAAATCTAAATGACCTCATTAGTATGCAGACCTTTACTTCTTACATCCAACAGCTTTACAGTCTCGTGAGTACTACAAGCATTCACGTTTTGTGCGTAAACTAAATTTTTGTACTCATCCTTTGAACTCGCTTCTACGAGCAAAATACAGCATGTCAGATGAATTAGAGATTATGGAAGTTTTGATACGACCAGACAAAAGATAATGGATACCCTTTCCTCATCTCCACCCAGTCTTTAAATCAATGAACCTCATATTTCATATGACATGATCCAACACATCAATTAGTATGAACTTCTATTTGTTGATCATATTCTTTAATTATTCTTTATATGAAATCTACCCATCTATCATCATGTAACTATGAAGCCTTTCCAAAAACATTACATGTTACAGGAAAAAATCCCTGGAATATTATATATCATTGTTCCTTTCCTCAGAGGAATATACTGCTATGTTAGCCCTTGAATAACGGGGAATGTAAATGCAACAAACAAAAGTTTCAGCATGATGACACCATACTCATTTTCAAGTGCCTCAGACAAGATAAAAATTGTACTTCAACAAAATTTCTGGTCAGCAGCAATAAAAAAAAGGTATACAGTAGCCTGAACCAAATGAATGAAATTAAATGTACCTCATAAAAAATCATGATTGAAAAATGAATTCTTATGGAAAAAAGTCAAAGCCAACTCATGCTATACTGAATCAGACTAACATTCCTTTGATATGAAAATAAAATAAAAGGAACCTGATATTTCCAATCAAATGAAAACAAAGATTTCTAAAAAAACATTTAATCACAAATTTATGATCAGACGACTGTCTAAAGGCCCCATTAATCAAGTTACCAGCATAAGTCAAAAATCTCTTCTACTAAGGAAAGTGAAATGAACAGCATGTCCTTTTCCTTCCACAGTATATGCATAGAAACTACCAATGGTAGCAATTAATACTCACTTCTCTCAAATGATGCTTCATCTAATGATACTGCTACAAATCAGAGTATGAAAAAATAAGCTAGGAAAATACAGAGGCCTAAGCACACAAAATCAATCTCAAAAGGTTGCAACAAATCTGAATCCACAAATCTGATTCTTCCTTCTTTTTTCCATAGCACCTGACACCTGAATCGTTTCCTGATAAAGAACTCGCCTCTACATTTAGCTCTAAAATTTAAAAGGAAATGAGAAAATCCAAAGCATTAGCTTAAAATCAGCCTAATCAGTTCCATGAGAACAGCACTCACCTCAACTGTCAAGACTGAAGTCCTGAGCAAATATAGCAACCACAGACTTGTTTATGTTGGGAGGAGAAAAGTACATAGGTAAACTAGATTACAATTTCCAGTGTGTCAAAGCTGATCTGCCCATGTTAGTCAGATCAGTTTTTTGAAACAGAGAGGACCTTGCTAACTATAATCAAGGATTTAAGAGAGTAAATTACAGTGAAGGAATAATTTCACAGCAATAGAGAGATATACAGTATGGTGATATGGTGAGTGATAAACAATATAAAAATTGTGAAGCCAGTACATCACTCACCCTTGACAATCTGACCGTTACCTGCAGATTCATTTGTTCACCATTATATTTCACAACCCTCCTCTAAGTGATATATAATAGTATCTAAGAAGAGTTCTATGAATGTTGTTTTTCTCCACTAATCACAATCCTGCTTTAAAGACAGCATATTCTCATCTGCACTCAATTTTCCTTCTACATGCTGCAAATCATTGGGCTAAGGCTTAATTCTAGGATAAATTGCTAGATACTAAACTGTGCTGTGTATGGGTAGTTAAGCTTCATGCATCTGTATACATCTACCCTGATTGGACTGGACTGATAACCAAATATCATTCAACTTCTGTTAATCACAGAGAAGAAACACATAACCAATTTACAATTAAGAATTAGCAGCACCATGCAAGGTTTCCACAGATGCATTTCTTACAAGAAGTTAAATACATTAACACTGGATGCAGATTACCAAGGAAACTAAATAATTGTTACATTTACTCTCAAGGCATCATTCTTTGTAAACATGGCCAGCCTGGTCCAAGCCCTTAAATTAATACTGGCTAACCTAGAGTAAACCTTACAAGATAGCACCCTGTCAACCCAGCACCTGGGACTGAAACTGGGCTTCTTAAGCTGTGAGTGAAAGGAGTTACCCCTACACCACTGTGTTCCTCAATGTTTTATCTTATATATCCCTAGGGATAGGGGAGTAAGAATATTTCCCACATATTTCCTGCATGTCATTAAAGGCGACTAAAAGGTGTGGGAGCTGGAGGCTGGAAATCCTCCCTAGCTGTTTTACTTTCTGAAAGAAGAAATAGACAAGGGGCCAAGTGAAGATTTTCCCCTCAAAGGTACAGTCATCTGTTCTTGATGCTACCTCTCTAATGTGGGAAATGGCGAATATGTATGAAAATATATATATATATATTTCATGTGTGGCAGGGTGGCGAGCAGGGTGGCGACAAGAATGGATGAAGGCAGCAAGTACAAATATGTACATGTGTATATATGTATATGTCTGTATATGTATGTATACGTTGAAACGTATAGGTATGTATACGTGCATGTGTGGGCATCTATGTATAAACGTGCATGTGGGTAGGTTGGGCCATTCTTTCATCTGTTTCCTTGCACTACCTCACTAACGCAGGAGGCAGCAACTAAGTATAATAAAAAAAAAAAAATAATATATATATATATATATATACATATTTTGTGAGGCCTGGATGTGGAAAGGGAGCCATGGTTTTGGTGCATTACACATGACAGCTAGAGACTGTGTGTGAATGAATGTGACCTTTGTTGTCTTTTCCTAGCGTTACCTCATGCGAGCGGGGGAAGGGGGTGCCATTTCATGTATGGTGGGGTGGCGACAGGAATGGATGAAGGCAGCATGTATGAATATTGCATGTGTATATATGTATGTCTGTGTATGTATATGTATGTATACAATGAAATGTATAGGTATGTATATGTGCATGAGTGGGCGTTTATGTAGATACATGTGTATGTGGGTGGGTTGGGCCATTCTTTTGTCTGTTTCTTCACACTACCTCGCTGACGCAGGAGACGGCGGTTAAGTATGATAAATAAATAAATAGGGGAGAAAGAATACTTCCCACGCATTCCTCACGTGTCGTAGAAGGCGACTAAAGGGGACGGGAGCGTGGGGCTAGAAACCCTCCCCTCCTTGTATTTTAACTTTCTAAAAGGGGAAAGATATATATATATTTATTCATTTATTATTCATTATACTTAATTGCTGTCTCCCGTGTTAGCTAAGTAGCGCAAGGAAACAGATGAAAGAATGTATCTTCAAGTCCCAATCACTCAAAATCTTTTAACTCCATCCTTCCACCTCCAATTTGGTCTCCCACTTCTCCTGTTTGCTCCACCTCTGACACACATATCCTCTTTGTCAATCTCTCCTCACTCATTCTCTACATGTGACCAAACCATTACACCACACCCTCTTCTGCTCTCTCAACCACAATCTTAATATTTCCACACATCTCTCTTACCCTTTCATTACTTACTCAATCAAACCATCTCACACTACATAGTGTCCTCAAACATTTCATTTCCAACACATCCACCCTCTTCTGCACAACCCTATCTATAGCCCATGCCTTGCAACTACACAACATTGTTGGAACCACTATTCCTTCAAACACACCCACATTTTTTTTCTATTCATACATATTCATCATTTCCCGCATTAGCAAGGTAGTGTTAAGAACAGAGGACTGATCCTTAAAAGTATTCCTCACTTGGCCCCCTTCTCTGTTCCTTCTTTTGGAAAATTAATAAAAAAAAAACAGGAAGGGAGGATTTCCAGCCCCCACTCCTTCCCCTTTTAGTCGCGTTTTACAACATGCAAGGAATACGTGGGAAGTATTCTTTCTCCCCTATCCCCAGGGTTAGGGAATGGATGAGGGCATTATGTATGGATATGTACATGTGTATATATGTATATGTATTCCTATGAATCCACGGGGAAAATGAAAATATGTATATGTCTGTGTATGTATACAATGAAATGTATATGTATGTATATGTGTGTGTGTGTGGGTATTTATGTACATACATGTGATGTGGGTGGGTTGGGCCATTCTTCGTCTGTTTCCCTGCGCTACCTAGCAAACACAGGAGATGGCAGTTAAATATCATAATAAATAAATAAAAGATATATATATATTCCTATGAGTCCACGGAGAAAATGAAACACGATAAGTTCCCAAGTGCACTTTTGTGTAATAATCACATCATCAGGGGAGACACGAGAGAAATATAAGTCAGTTGATATACATCGAGGAGACGAAGCTAGGACACCATTTGGTAAACGTGATTGTTTACCAAATGACATCCTAGCTTTGTCTCTTCGATGTATATCAACTGACTTTTATTTCTCTCTTGTCTCTCCCCTGATGATATGATTATTACACGAAAGTGCACTTGGGAACTTATCATGTTTCATTTTCCCCGTGGACTCATAGGAATATCTTGATCACGTGCAAAATTGTGATCCTTTCCAATATATATATACATATATATATCACATATCCTCCAACAGCCAGGATTCAAACCCAGGACCCTTTGTGTGGTGTCTGGGATATGTAAGTGTTCATAAAATCCAAAGAAAAATGGAACTCAGGATCTTTATAATAATCTCTCTGTTCTTAATTAGAAATCTATAATCTCTCTGTTCTTAATTAGAAATCTATCTCATTTGGAAGAAATTATTTAATGTTTACAAACATACTCTACCTTAAAGACTTAATGTATTTGACATTTGTGCCAAAATACTTTGAATTATAAACAAAGAAAAGATATATCCAAATTCAATTAACAGTAAATCTAAGTGATTCAAAAAAGTATCAACTAAAATCATAAGGATATCCCCATACAGCAATGTAGCCATGTTTCTGAAAAACCTGTCACTAAGCAAACTGACACTATACAAGCATATAAAACCTATTACGTAAGGAGGCCCAATTTCCTACAGAAAAATTTTCTCTTTCTAACTCTTATGTATAAAATATACATGCAACAACTTAGCATAAGAACAAAGTACCACACACCAACAAAGATTAACTTTGACAATATTCAACGAAAACTCACCAGAAAACGTGATGATGGACTAAGGTGGTGGTGGTGGTGTGGGTTGGGATGGAGTTAGCACTTCTAATTTTACATTCAGAGTGATAGCCTGATGTCCTGTACTTCCCTGGATTACTTTAAAATTCTTGGCAGGCATAATGAAATGGTTACACTTACTTTGTAGACAGGATATAAGAAAGGGCACTGACAACCCTGCTATGAGCAAGCATTAGCTGACATTTTCGTTTACAAGCTCTGGAGGAATACTGGAGGGAGAGAAACAGAGGAAGAATGCGTAGAATGGTGTATGGGAGGGAGGTATGTAAGGACAGGGATAAGTGGAGACTCTTTTGCCATTGCCACTCCTTGACAGGAGTTCCTGGAATGAATTGGCATAAGAGAGATAGACAGACAGACAGATACAAGCCATTTGCCAGTGGATGGGATACAAATTGAAATATATTTTGCTAAGTGGTGGAATACAGACTGTAAGTATTCTGCTGTGACATCATTATAAAATACACAGTAAGAAATACCATAGATATTTGATTATCAAATGAAAAATATTTTATACATTAAAAATATGAACATTTTTTTTCATATAGGTCGCAACAAGAGGGTTATGTGTTACTATACAAGTTTGTACCCTATTTCTAACTGTCATCTGTGTAAAACTTTGCTAAATGAATTGTCACTATACCAAGGTGGGGATGGGAGGTTTTCAGCATACAGAAAATATCAACTCTTGTTCATCTTATTCTCATGTTAAACACGAAGTCATTCAAATTACCATTAAAAGCATAACTATAAGTGAAAAGTTAAGAGAACACACTTTAGGTTCTTTACTCAAGCTTTCTGACAATGCATACAGACACTCAGGGATTGTTCTGTCTGTCATCGTAGTCTGCCTACTGTCAGGAGTCACAGGTTGCAAGCTAACCTTGGTCTTAACTTGAAAAACCTTGATAAGATACTCTTTAAACTTAGTATATTTGTTTCCCAATTTCTGTTGAAATGAAAGGTATAAGACACATCTCTAGCCTAGATTTTGTCTGAGGCCCTTCACTTAAAGGTTTAACTTGGAACTTATCCTAACTCATAACTTAAAAGAAACTTTCACTTTTGATAATAGAAATTAATTGGAATGTTTTTAATATTTTCCAGACAATATTTTCACCTATTCTTAATTTGCTCCAAATATCTGTTCTGCACTGGAGACAACACAAGTGTTCCATACAACACTCTTCTAATGTAATACAGTTTGCTCATTAAAATATAAAAGTATTCTCAGAGTCAGAGCCAATATTTCTCACTAATGAGGTTTAAGCCTACTGAATTATTACAGATTAAGTATTAAGCTTTATCTCTTGTATTGTGGTCATATGATGTGCTTTTAAATTTTGGAAGTAGCTTAAAAAATCATATATCAAAATAACGACTAGATTCATGAACATACACTCATCTATCACTCATAGTATTTCAATACATGACACAAAAGTGCAATGACTATCTATTCCTATATATACTGCTAATCTATCAAAAGTGACTGTCCTGCCTCTCCATTTTCTTGGACTCTTGGGTCACTGGGTTTGAAAACTACACTACCAGACGGAGTGAATTCAACACTATCTTCTTCTTCATGCTGGCTAGCCAACTGGTAACCAACAGGAACATTAAGGGCTTTGCTGTGCTGAGCAGTGTATAAAATACACATAGACAAAAACAAAAAGAAGAGAGAAACAAAACTAATAGTCACAAGGATATAGGCAAAAGCATGAGCATTACCTGTCACTCTGGTTAAGAGTGAATGTGTTATTGAATTTCCAAAGGAAGCCAAAATTATCATAAGAGCACACAAACGGTGAGTTACCCGCATATACTGGGCCATCCACAGCAAACTTGTGGGTAGAACTGGAGCCAAACCAAGAGCCAAAAATATTATCCCACCCCATAAGAAATCATCCTTCCCAAAGGATCCTATAGCTAAAAATATGGATCCAATGAAAGAAAAAAGAACTGATATAACAAGAAGTTTACCAGGCTTAACATGCAAACAGCCAGATACTAAGATACAGAGAAATCGTACAAGGCATACAAGTCCCCAAAACAAAACCTGTCCATCTATTTTTGTTTCCTGAATGACTGCCAGACCTGTACCAGTAGATGAGGAAGCTAGTAAATGATGGACAGCTCCTTGCAAAGCTTCAGCCATAAACATAAACACAGAAAATATAACAGTAAACAAGATGACCCGACCTTTCTGCATTTTACTCATATTTCCATCATCTTGCTTTGACCTTGTTTCTCTAGGATTATGACATAAGATCACAACAGAAATCAAAGCATTAAGAATGATAAAAATCCCAATGCATATGTATGCCAAGTGGACTTTAGTTACTCCATATTCTTTAAATCGTTGGGCCATGTTGTCAAGAAATGGGCTATTTTCATCACTTCCATTACTAAAAGTGCCAGGCTTAAACAGATGGTGTTTAAGAGATGGAATGTCTGATTTCCTTGGTTCATCAGACACAGTGTTCTCTAGAGTACTTGAATCTGCTCCTCCATTTTTAACTAGCTCTTTCAGGTCCAGTAATTCAGGTTCTGGAACGTTTACATCATCTTCCTTTATGTCATCATCATTTTCTATGCTTTCTGCACTGTCAATCATAGTATTGGAATCCAAAATTAGAGACTTTGTGTCTTCTGTCATATCAGTCTCAAGCCACTGTACGTTTTTACTACCATCATCATCTTGGAATTTGATCCCATATTTATCCATATCAATAAGTTTAGGAGAGGGGGTACTAACTACAGGTGTATCTGTGGTGACTTTCAGGGTGGTATGTACTGTGGTAGAAGTAGTGCTTGATGATGTCGGTCTTGTGGTAGGAATGGAATGAGCTGCTGAAGATGCTTCTGATTTTTCTGTGGTTACATCAGCTTCAACTGGGATGGAGGCATTGTGAAGGAGGTTTTCTGAAGTCCCATTGATTGCTTGTTGAGTGATTTGAGTGGGATAAGTTGTTACCTTTACAGGAACTGTTGTTGTCACTGTAGTCTCTACCTGTGTTGTAGTAACTGGGCTTGTTTCAATGTCTGCGGGACTCTGACTTGTCAAAACTTCATCTGAAGAAGGTTTCTTGCTTTCTACTGCATCAGGCGAGTCCGTCTTAACTTTAGAATGTTCTACAGCCTGCGGCTTCTTCCATACTACAGAACCTTCTGGTTCTAGTATATTTGCATCAGTGTAAGAAGGTTTCATTTTTGGTGTTTTTAAAGTAGAAGATATATCTACAGCTTCAGTTGTTACTGGTACTACTGAAGTTATCTCTGGAGAGGTTGGAGAGGTGGATGTCTCATTATCAAAATTCATGTCTTTAACAGATGAATTTAAGTTTGAAGTGTCATTGAACAAGCTAGAGTTTTCCCTGGACATGTCCTCTTTTGGGTATGTCAAATTTTTTATTTGTTCATATGATTGCGATTCAAGATCAAAGAAAGAATTAGTCCCTACACTATCAGCAGCAGAATCAAGATCCTGTAGCCCACGAACTAACATGAGTATCTCTGTTGTGTCTGTCGTAGGTAAATCTTGTCCATCTGACAGATTACTGTGTAGCTCTAATTGCTGCAAGCCGACAAAAAATGGTTGTATGATAAGAGGAACTATGAAAGCTCCAACAGCAAAACTGAAGTGCAATGCTTGTAAAGAAGCTCCTCCTTGTCGTCCCCACAGGTCAAGGCACAAAACATTGCCACCTAGAAGAAAAAAATTACAAGTAAAAAATCCTGGGCATAAAATGGTGCATATTATGATCATGTAAGCATGCCTCTAAATGTACTAATATACATACAAGAACTGAAAATCAATAATTCTCTAGTCCAGGTAAAACTTGAATTTCGAAATTTTATGGGTCTTAGAAACATGGGTCCACAGGCTATAGCCTGAATATTATATACAATAAACATAGAAAAAATGCAATAGATATGATGTAACACTATACTGTTAATGGAATAATGTTATCAATATTAGGAAAAAGCATTTACTTGACAGCAATGCAACTAAATATTACCACTAATCTGGAAACAAGGATAAGAGTAGCTGAGCAAGTGAGTACCTTGGTCTGTAGTCACGGGTAAGGACCATAAGGGGAAGGAAGGTGCAACAGGTGCCAAAATATCAGGGACCCAAGACTGAGTAAAAATTTTCCTCATATATAGTATCAACAAAGCTTTTTTTTCAGTGATGAAAGATGTAGTATTAACCTTTAACCAACAGGTGACTTTTAAGAAACTGATCACACTATGGATAAAAGACAATGTCTTCAACAAGTTTTCTGATTCCCAATAAAGAATGAAAGACATGCATGTAATAGTATATGTAAAAGATAAAATGAAAAAATCAAAAGAAGAAGCTAACATACTTTATATGGCCACATCATATCACTGAACTTAACACAAAAAACCTAGGGGAGTGGTGGAGATATGGAGGAGGGTTTTGGAAGGGACACATCACTCATATTATCTGTTTCCCCACCATAAAATGAAAGAAATATGTGTAAAGGTACAAAAAAGTGAGAACATAATTCATATGTCTGTCTGTTGTATACCACTGAAGTTAACACATAAACTCCCAGTAGAGTGGCGAAGAACATGTTTTAGGAGAGTGCGTGTCTTTCGAATTTTCCGTTTCCAAATATAGAATGAAAGAAATTCAATCATGTCCAATGCACAATAGCAAAATTGCAAATCAACTAGCTTTTAAGGATTAATACAACTCAGTGTAAAGGTGTTGCATTTGCTTGTGTGATACTGAAGAAAATGCAAGTTTAGATTTTTTTTTATTTTTTTATTTTATTTTTATTTTATTTTATTTTATTTTTTTTTTTTTTTTATTTTCCAAAAGAAGGAACAGAGAAGGGGGCCAGGTGAGGATATTCCTTCAAAGGCCCAGTCCTCTGTTCTCAACGCTACCTCGCTAACGCGGGAAATAGCGAATAGTTTGAAAGACAGAAAAGAAAGAAGATTTACTAGCTACATTTATAGCAAATTTTGATCCAATGTTCTATTCTGATGACTATATTTTGTCTTTATGAATTTCATACTCATTTATTATTGAAAAAATTAACTTTCTGAATTATACCATATTCTTACATTATGGTACCCACTTTGAAGAATCAAAGAAAATGATGTCACTGAAAATGAAACCTGAAATCCCCTAACAGCCCAGAATGGCAAGTCTACTTCCTTCTTCCAATATGCATACAATTACAATTAAGACCAGAGTAATGTAGAAAAAATCAATAATGCTCTGGCTCAGTTACACTCAGCAGACGCTGGGAATATACACTAAAACACCCTCATCTAGTAAAGAGTAAGCACAATACACTTCCTCTTCAAAACATTACACCTTGCACTAGCCCCTGTATACTTTTTGAATGCCATTACTGATTAATGGCCTAAATTATAAAAATTTCATAGAAATAAGAAAAGCAAATGGGTTTAATTTTACACATTCAGACTGCATGAATAATGCCATATGCTTCTGCAATGAATGGCAAACAAAGCTCCCAACTATGAATGGAAACATGTTCCAAGATGACTGTAATCATAAACGTACTGGGTGAAGGGCTCTTGGAATTTATGTATTTCAAAATATGGATTTCAGTGCTCCATCAGCAAGAAGTATGCTTCTCCTCATGTTTGAGGTATGGTGATATATACAAGTTATATCTTTAACCCTTCCCATTCTTTTCAGTGCCACAGGATGAGGAAGTAACACCACTAACATTGGTTATTCTTTTGTTCTCCATACTTTCTTTTAATGGTGAGAAGGAGGAGGAGGGAAAGGGAGTAAAATGAGAATATAAAAGAATAAAAATGTGTAAGAATATGAAAAAAAAAGAGAAAAAAAGAAGCTGACAGTGCACAGAAAGGAGCAAAAGAAAAGCAGCAATAAAGCAGGGTACCACAAGATTCAAAACAACTGAAACTACATGAATTGTTCACATACACCAGAATCTTTCCACATCAAAAACACTGACCTGTAAAAAGGAATCCAAGGCCAATGCCCAGTGAGGCAGTTGTGGTGAATGTCCACCAGGGGGCTGATGGCACCATGAATGGCAGCACTGTCACAGACACAGCCACCCATATCAGGCTTACAAATATCAAGAACTGGCGGTTGTAGACTTCAAACAACAGTGATCCTGAAAATTTAGAAAATAATCATTTTTCAATTAAGATCTTTTGCATATTTGATTGTCATTCCCTATGTTAGCAAGGTTGCACCAGGAACAGACTGAAACAGGCAGCATTTGCTCACAACAATTCTCTAGCTGTCTTGTGCAATGCATCGAAAGCACAACCCTCTATCCACAGCCAGACCCCATACACCTTTCCATGGTACACCCAGCAGCTTCAAATGCCCATGTTCAGTCAATTGATAGCATGTCAACCCCTGTATACAACACTATTCCAATGATTCCATCCTGTGCATGCTTTTCAACCTTCTCCAAGGTCATACCCTGTTCAGTAAAAATCTTTTCCAATCCATCCTTCCTCCTTCACATTGGTCTCTCCCTTCTTTTCCCCTCCACTTTTGACACATGCATCCTCTGTGTCAACCTCTTCTCGTTCATTCTCTCCATATGTCCAAATCATTTCAGGACAATCTCTCCAGCTCTGTTCATTCTATCTGTATGTCCAAACCATTTCAGCACAACCTGTCCAGCTCTGTTCATTCTCTCCATATGTCCAAACCATTCCAGCACAATCTCTTCAGCCCTTTCAACCACACTCTTTTTATTACCACATCTCTCTCAAACTCTTATCACTTACTCAATCAAACCACCTCACACCGTATTTTGTCCTCAAACATTTCATTTCCAACATATCCACCTTACTTCACACAACCTCATCTACAGCCAATGCTTCACAGCCATAAAACACTGTTGGGACTACTATACCTTCAAAAATGCCCATTTTTGCCCTCTCCACACATTCTTCAATACTTCCAGAACCTTCACCCCCCCTCAACCACCCCAAGACTCAATTCCACTTCATTGGTTTGATTAGCTACCATGTCCACTCCCAGGCATCTAAAACACTTTAATTCCTCTAAATTTTCTTTTTTGTCCCTCTCCCATGCAAAACCTAATAACCTTTCTTTTACTATCATTCACTCTCAACTGCCTCCTTTCACACCCTCTTCCTAATTCAGTCACCAAAGTCTGCAGTTTCTCATTCAAATTTGCCTCCAGCGCTGTCATCAAAACAACGTGACTCACTTTCTAAGCCTACTCAGCTGCTATAGACAGCATGCTCTCCCATATCTCCAAGACTCTTGCATTTACCTCCCTCACCACTCCAACCACAAACAATACAAACAGCCATACCCCTGCTGGAACCGTTCACTCTCCTCTCTTCCTACTCGTATACATGCCTTTCAACAGGGATATTCATTTGGCAGCCCACAGGCCAAACCCAGCCCTTAAGTGGTTTTTCATTGACCCTTTGACAAACTCAGAAGAATTACAATGAATTAATGAAATCTATTTATTTATTCATTTAAGTACTTACCAACTTCCACATGAATAGATTTTCACTGTGACCAACTGTATCAATTAGCTGAATGATACATGTGACAAACTGTAATAACTAGTTGGATTAAATGTACTTTTCTCTGCACCACTGTGCTTGCAGCTACATGAACTGTGTGTCCACCTTTGCCAGCACAAACATTCATGGCTCATCACTTGGGCAAGGGCCGAGCAGGGCTTAGTATCGCTGGTCAGTTGCATGAAGGTCAGTCATTACATTTTTCCCTACATCTAGTATATGTATAGCACTATTTTTCCTACTTAACTTCACATTCTTGAGTGGAATAGAGCTGGGAGAGAAGTGTTGAATTATTTTATCAGTAACCAATATGTTCTTCCTTTTTTTTATGTGCTTAGTGGAAAATGTAAAAGCAAACAACACATGATTTCTTCAACTCTTTCTGTGTTTTAGAAAAAAGATAATGGAGGTAAAATAAATATGGATCCTTCCAGCATTTTTTCGTAATTTTCCAAATCACTTGTTTTGTTTTAAGGTCTTAGTCTTAGTCTTCATAATCATAACCACTATAAGCAAAATGAAAAAGTAAACTAATATTTGAAATTTATGCACCACAGACTATTTGATTAATTTTCCTTGAATCCTGTACCTTCCTTAATAATATTCCTAAAAATAACTCAAATTTGGATACAACATTTTTCACAGGACTCTCAGTACCTTCAGAGAACAGGAACTCGGAGTGATTCCATTCCAAATTCAATATCATACATGAACAACTGACTTTACACAGTGAATACTAATAACCACAGAAATAAATAATGTAATAGGAAAAAACATGGTAGCAGCACTAACCTATGACTCCTCCGAGCAGCATGCCAATGGAGCGAGCAGTAAAGGTATGGAATGCAGTGTCTACTGGAATCCCTACATCCACCTCCAGTGTTATCAAGGGTCCCCCACTCACGGACACACACAGACCCTAGTTATATTACAAAAAGATTTGTTGGATTCATTCCTCCTATTTTACTTTTAACTCAAACAAATTTCAAATATTCAAACAAATGTATTAATGAAACACACAGTCGAAGACTAAACTTCTTTTGTCCACTGACAGTGATGCAACCTTGCCTTTTTGTATGAAAGCATCTTATCTAATTAGAATGAAGATAAACAATGTAAAAGTAAATTTAGCAATGTAAAGTCCACATAAGTTGTGTCATCAGTATCATACATAACAGTGAACAGATTTCCCACCTGGATTGTCATATCATGATTTTTTCTAACTTACATATTGATGTAATGATTATTTTTCTGCTTTTAATAGTATGTACATAAACTCAATCAGTAACATCTATATGGACACATTTTTTTTCATATTTGATCACCGTTTCCTGCAATAGTGAGGTAGTACCAGAAACAGATGAATAATGGCCATACCTGCTAACATCCATTCTCTAGCTGTCATGTGTAATGCACCAAAAACCACAGCTCCCTATCCATAACCAGGCCCTACTGACCTTTCCATGGTTTACCCTGCACACCACATGCCTGGTTCATCCACTGAAGCAAACTGACCCCAGATACCATATCATTCCAATTCACTATATCCCATTCACACACTTCACCCTCCTGCATGTTCAGGTCCTTTTTTCTCAAAATCTTTTTCACTCCATCCTTCCATCTCCAATTTGGTCTCCCCATTCTCTTCGTTCCCTCCACTTCTGACACATATATGAGCTTTGTCAACCTTTTCTCACATCACATATTGTCCTCAAACATTTCATATCCAACAAATCCATTCTCCCTTACACAGCCTTATCTACTGCCCATGCCTTGCATTCATATAATAATACTGTGACTACATTTCCTTTGAACATACCCATTTTTACCCTCCCAGATAACGTTCTGTCTTTCCACACATTCTTCAGCACTCCCAGAACCCTCACCCCTTCCCCTACTCTGTGACTCACTTCTTCTGTGGTTCCAGTCACAGCCATGTACATTCCCAGTTATCTAAAACTCTTCACTTCCTCTAATTTCTCTCCATTCGAACTTACAAAAGAAAAGAAATTTTGCTTAAGGCATCAACATCTACACTAACAAAGCAATACAACCCTCTCTCAATCCTGGAGGGTAACGGAGCATTTGTCCTGTGAAGGCATTCAGTAATCACATTCTCCAGCCCATACCACAACCTAGAACTTTGCCTTGGAAGTGTGGCAGGAAACATCATTACAAACAAACTAACAAACAAACAGAGATTATCCAGGCACTGTATATACACTTGTGGAGTAGCTGAAGGGTTAAAAAAAAATAAAAAATAAAAATTTGTGAAGGTAACTGCTCACTTTGCCCTGTCCTAAGGCCAGCCATGTTTTGCGTAATACAGGTTACTGAAACTAATAACAAGAAAATCTTTTTTTTCTTATGATAAGAAGCAAAAAGACATTCAAGCATAATAATCAAGTGGCAATTATTTTCAAAACAGTAGTTACTTTCCTCTTTCATAAAAAAACTTTCTTGCTATCATGATAAATACAGTAATATTCCAACATTCTCACTGTGCTCTTTCCCTAAATACTTTCATTTATCAAAATAATCAACATTCTATCATCACAGCTCCCTATATATCACTGTTAACTCCATTTACATGGGTTGGATCAAGTATATAAAACATGCAATGTTTTTAGCAATCAATTTTGTGAAACTGGAGAGCATAACTCTAATATACACTTGTTTCAAATGGTAAGCAACATCCAATTCCTGGATGAAGATTTGCTATCCAACTAACAAGTCATCAAATAACTATTAAAAACACCTTATCACTCACCAATCCAAGAAAAGCTATGAAAAGGAATACAGTTCACTCACCAATCCAAGAAAAGCTATGCAAAGGAATACAGTCCTTATGAATAGCATAAAAGTGGGCAAAAACCCGACAGTAGACTGTTGACGGGACCGTGGCATCTTCCCACCTAATAAGCCAGCCTCATCGAACACAATATCCTCTTCAAAGGGATCGTTATCTTCTGTGTGGTCTGCCATGGCAACCCAGCGTTTGAACTGTCGGTAAATTGTGAAGTGGGCCAAGAACTCCTTCAATCAGACTTTAACCTCCACTGAAAGGGGATAAAATACTATAATGACAATAGATTCTGAAGATGTTGAATTAAAAACCACAAAAAAATTCATTGAGGATTTAATATAAAGTACATGGAAGTTCTTCATCCTGTGTGAAAGGGCCATTAGTATAATAGATACTACACATGTTCCTGAAGGTCATTAAAAAAACATCGTGAGACATTACCTAGCAATTACTGGCAAAAATTTCAATGTCAGTCTCTTAACTTTGATATCCTGAATAATGTCAGGTACAAATAATTTTTTCACATATTCTAAAGGTAGACTAAAATACATTTGATGAGGTAGCACTAGGAAAGGCCAACAAGGGCCACATTTGTTCACACTCAGTCTCTAGCTGTCGTGCATAATGCACCGAAACCACAGCTCCCTTTCCACATCCAGGCCCCACAAAACTTTCCATGGTTTACCCCAGACACTTCATATGCCTTGGTTCAATCCATTGACAGTACATCAACCCCGGTATACCACATCATTCCAATTCTCTCTATTCCTTGCACGCCCTTCTCCCTCCTGCATGTTCAGGCCCCGATCACTCAAAATCTTTTTCACTCCATCCTTCCACCTCCAATTCGGTCTCCCAGTTCTTGTTCCCTCCACCTCTGACACATATATTCTCTATGTCAATCTTTCCTCATTCATTCTCTCCATGTGACCAAACCATTTCAACACACCCTCTTCTGCTCTCTCAACCACTGTTGTTTGCCAATGATACAGTACTGGTGGCCAATTCAAGTGAGAAACTGCAGAAGTTGGTGACTGCGTTTGGAAGAGTGTGTGAAAGGAGAATGTTGAGAGTAAATGTGAATAAAAGCAAGGTCATTAGGTTCAGCAGGCTTGAGGGACAAGTTTATTGGGATCTAAGTTTGAATGAAGAAAAATTCGAGGAAGTGTAATATTTTTGATATCTATGAGTGGACTTGCCAGCAAATGGAACAATAGAAGTGAGTCACAGGGTGGGGGAGAGCCGTTTCCATCCTCACTACTCCTATCAAACACATATATCAATTCACAACCTAACTCAGACAAATGTGTAAAATCAAACATTCACTTACTGATTTATTGATGACAATCATGTTAAATGATTTCGTTTCCTGAATAAGAAGTTTCAAGTGAATGTATCAACAAATATTACATCAAATGATTTCTTTTACTTTATCAACAGTTTCAACGGAAGAGTTCCCCAGAAGTGAGCAAGGATTTGACGTAGAGCAAAACAAAACTGTGAATCTGAGAAAACACAGAGTTCAAAATATAACAAACAAAGCATGTAATCTGACTTACTGAAACTGAAGTAACGATTAATAAACACAAACATCTTCTTCAGAAAAATGTGCTTAAAGGACAACCTACATACACTGAATATAATCAAATCAGCCAAGAATTTTCATCATTTCGGCTAATTTCATACGGTCAGAAGGGATATGACTTTTGTCATTACAAATCAATAGTTAAAGGTGTGTCCATAAACTTTATAATATCCCAGATTCACAAGTCACTTCGTATGCTAAAAGAGGCTACCAATACAATTCTGACGAGACATGTGAAAACTAATTAACTATAAGTCTCGAGTTACTTCACATGTATCAACAAGAAGTAGTCATTACCACGATTAGAGTTAATCTCAAATAATCCTCAGAGGGATGCAAGAAGGTGAAAAATAGGTCAGATCAAACCGTTTTATGAAACATCTTAAAAAGTATGGTATGTCTTAATTAGAAAATGTCTATGACCCATCAATCACACAGGTTGTACGGTAGGTCACGCATAGCATCATCACTTCGCCATCACAGCCTGGCTTAAGCTGGAATACTTATTTGGGCTTAAAACTCCACAACTGTTATCATTTCCCCATGGATAGTAGTATAATCTTTGCACTGACAAGTAGTATATAAACACGGGTAAACATTAGAAAAACGGGAAATCAAAACAAATACCTGTCAGAACGGCAAAATACCATCCATCTTCCGAATTAAATGAAGAAAGTATGAAAAAGTACTCATTCCTTACACTCACTTGTACACTACTCAATACACCTTATTTATCTTTTAAGAAAAAAATTAAATAAACCTAACTTATTACTAGTTATATCTGGACTGCCTAACCCAAAACATAGATTTATAACAACATCCAAAGCTCAAACAAATACAGGTTAATTCACAAGCATTAACATGAAGCTAGACTCACCTACGCAACACAAAAAAATCCTAATTCTGGAGGCGAAGACATTAAAATTTGACCCACAACCCGAGAGAAACTAAGACGCCACTATCCTTTCGGTGGTGATAACGTCGTCTGCTGTGCACCGTTCGTGGAGATACAGGTCAAAATCCGATCTCCTACCGAGCCGCGAACGGCAACCATATTCCTTTTAGGTATATCTTTAACGTTCTTTTAACTATATATTTGATGGTCATAAACATTCCTCTTCTAGAACAGCTCTTATAAGATATATCAAATAAAGTGAACAGATGAATAAGAAAATAAAAGGGAAAATTAACTGAGATATAAATATATATGCTTTTTTTTTTTACTACTTACGATTTTGGTAAACATTATCTAGTTCTTCATAAAAATATATCTTTATTGCTACTTAATATTCACGACCTAAGAAGTAGACAGTGCTTTGTTTTATATAACCATACTGATATTACAATATTGATTTCATTGCATTCGTCTGTGCTTTGCCAATTTATGACAGATATCACGTAATGAAATATCACAAACATATGACAGTGGATCTTTGCAATTCATGGATATAATTAAAACGAAAAATACTTCAAAAATTATTACATAACAGCCACTTTTTATGTAAATAAACTGTTTCCCTGAGAGTCATATGTAATTATATTCGCAGGTAACGCACGTGGTATAAAAAAAAAAAAACTCGGTAAATGAACCATGTCTTAAATGTTTAACTTACAATAAAAGATCGGCTAATCTAGCCGACTCTCAAACTCGCCGAGAACAGCACTAAGACAGAAGAAAAAAAGAAAATAAAACTAACATATGCGGAATAACATTGCATCATTCTTTTAAAACTTACTCCATATAAAAAAAAGACTCAAGAATACAAGAGGATGACAGCAGGTAAGATGGCATCATCATTCTGAGATGTGTGTGTGTGTGTGTGTGTGTGTGTGTGTGTGTGTGTGTATCATCGTTATATAATCAATTATACAACAGTAGGACCCCCCCCCCCCCCACCTTTGAAGGAGCTTATTCTATTTCTTGGCTACATTCAAGGTAGGAACAGGGGGAACTAAAGGATTTCTTTGCAGCGATAAGTTCCAGAATAAGGTTATACTTCTATGACTTGCCTGACGACGATGTAGCCGTTGAGTGACCACACTCGCCGTGTACTACTGCAGGAGGTGGAGGCTGGATAACACGATCCAGTTATGTGGTCAAAAAGGAAACATGTCTTAATACTTTTGAAATTGTGTTGACTTTCGTCTTTCTTTTTTTTTTCCATGCAATACGAAGTTATCTTTGTGTATACACATCCTAAGAGGAAATAAAATGAAATGGAATCTGACGGTTTTATGAATTATATAGCAAGCAACAGTTCCGTCAACAACAACAACAATTATAATGATAATAATAATAATAATAATAATAATAATAATAATAATAATAATAATAATAATAATAATGAGCACCTATTTAAATTTCCTCCTGCTCATCAGTCAAAACTGGCAGTCGAAATGGTATGAACTCTTATGGCGTCCGCTGCGAGCATCGTCGAAATATATTACTTAAAAATGAAATGTCACACACAACAAATGCCTTCATACTCATGAGGTAAAATTACTGGTTTCAAAGAAGCAGATATGTGCTTCAAAGTCATTCTGTGCAGTACATAAGCCAACCAAAAAGGATATGGTTGGTGCGGAGTTTCTCTTTTACAACTTAGCTCTCCTCCATCAGGTAACATAATATACTAAAAATACGTTCAAGATTTACCCATAAATTATTTGATCAATATAAGATGCTTTGAGCCCAAATTTCTCTTCAAGACTTCCCTTCTGATCGGTAGAATGACTGGTCTAGGGCTCCCTTTGAGTCAACGACCAGGGTGGAGGAAGGAACCTGCCCTATGGACCACGTCCGTCCTATTGATCCGTGTCGTCAGTAATGGCTACGACCGGTCAGGTGCATGCCACTCCCCGAACACTCCACGTCATCATGCACTCTTCTGCCATATGCTCTTCCCCCTCTCCTCATACCTTACTGACGTCACTGTATTGTTCATGCTTGCATTACACAGGCTATTCCATTCAATAGGCATATTTCTACAATAGTTTTATGCCTAAAACCGAAACGAGACAAATCGATCAATGTCTTGAGTCTATGATGCGGGGTTAGGCTTCTGCATTCAGATGGTCAAGGCCCGCATACTCTGCGGTGAGTTTGGCTCGCAACGCATCGGTTTCTACTCGGAAATATATATATATATATATATATATATATATATATATATATATATATATATATATATATATATATATATGAAATAAAAGAGACAAGCACCTGCCTATAGCTCTCTGGGGTCCAACAGGATCTGAAGGTTAGTGTGCGTTGACAAAGGCTCTGTTGTTTTTAGCACCATTACCCTTGTATGGTTAGGCAAAGGTCTTCTTGCCCATCCGGCATAGGTAAGATATTTTTAACTTTTTGAACACGACCCTGAAGTACGATGGCCTAGCCTTTGACCTGACCCCTATGAGTCGAGTCAACATTTACTTGGTCACTCTGGACTGGCTAAGTGCCTGGGTCTAGCACTACAAACAGAAAGCTTTGTAAACATGTCTTCTGCTCAAATGGCCGGAGTGACCACGATCATTGGTCACTTCATGCATATCACTCACCAAATAAAGAGATATAGAGTGTTGCATAGAATCTAAATACTTAAAAGTATTCTATATATTCTAAAAGAGGCCTAGAATCTCTTACACAAATATAGAATATACACAAACATCTCCAATACACACAGACATCAACATGTATACACCTACACAGATATGAATAAACAAACGCATACTCATAATTATAAAAGAGGTGTGACTGTCCATCAGTCGGCAGCATATCATGCCCGTATATATACATAAGAGTTAAGACAAAGTTGATTCATACAAGGTTAAGAAGAGCTACACTGGCTGTAAAACTATATCCCTATTACATACAAACTGTAATAACAAGAAAACGCAGGGATACAGACAAACAAGCACGCGGGCTTACAATACACAAGCCTGGAATGGAAAAGGCAGAAACACAAATATGTAAACACTAGGAAACGGATTTGCATCTTTCCCCAAACTCAACTGATTACACATCTACATGTCTAGCTTCCTCTTTGGCCGGTCTGTCTCTATAATTATCGACGAATGAAACACTCCCTCGTTCGCTATCAATAGCGGTGTCTCACAAAGTTTCTGTCCTGTCCTTTTCACCAACGGCTTACTTATCTCCAGATAACCAAATGCACCCACTCATGAGCTGACGCTAACAACAATGCCGTCCCCACCTTCTCTTGTTCAGTCTACGTCTCGTCTCAAATGCCTCTCAGAACTTTAAGTTTTGACGTGAGGGAGTCGCAGTTTAATGAAGATTGATATCACTTAAAACCTAATTTCTTTCTCTATCTTTCTTAAACACCTCAAAGCTTTCCTGTCTCCTTTAATGCATTTGTAAGTCCATCACTCAACATATTTGATATCACCTTGACATCAAATCCCATAATCCCCTAAATTCCACAAACAGCCAAGCTGCCTGTACGAAACTAGGCGTCCTGTTCAAGATGCCGAAAATTCTTCTCCTCTCACATCTGGCGAGGTTCCAAATCCACATATTTTTTTAAAGGACTAGAGTCTAAAGCAATCTGATTCATCAAATCTCCCGATCTGACCTCAAAACACGACCCACTTGCCCTAACGCGCTGCCGTGATGGCTCTTTTACCCTCTTCCGTCATATATTACTTCAGTTTTTGCTCTTGAGAACTGGCTTGCCGTGTATCCCCGGTCCCCACCATTAGCTAAATCAAGTTAAGAGAGCTCGGCAATTCACTGTGTCACATGATTACTCTGTAGCCGTTAGTAACTCGAGGATGAGCCGCTGTGATGTCTATTTCTTTCCCTATACCGTTAAGCTCTGTAACTTTAACATCTTCATGTCTTCCCAAACAGCTACGACCTGCCTTTAGTTAAAGACGACCCCAAACTATCAAGATATTTCTTTGCTTTTTCTCTTTACTTCTCCCATTTTTGGCACTATGTCAAATCGGAATCAAGGCTACGATTAAAACAGACAAAAAGATAAATGCGTATCATTACCATCATCGGTGACACCTCCCAAACCGTTAAAATAATGACGATGGATGGACATATGACATATATATATATATATATATATATATATATATATATATATATATATATATATATATATATATATATATATACTTAGAGGGAACGTTTCTTCTTCCTCCTCACCGTAACCCACTTCCACCCTCCCAATGGCCCCTCAACCCCGCCCTTCGTGCGTGGCGCGGCGAGGGCGTCTCCCTGCCTGCTGCAATGCACTTGTTTGTCACTAGCCTTGTGAGCAACGGCGGCATCAGATAGGAGACACGGAAACCTAAAAACAACGGGAATGACAGTAAACCTAAATCGCATATTTACCGACTGTATCACAATTTTGATATATTTATATGATGTACAGTACAAAAGCTTGTAAGACATAAAGTCTAAGTGTAATTTCATGACAAAATGTGTCTGTAATGTCTTAAAACAAGTGCACATATTATGTGCTCATTATCTCCAATACTTCAGCAAGATAAGCTAACCTTGTCTTGTTTCCGAAATTATACTTTGCAAACCAATTTGAAACACGTCTTATTTTACCTCCACGAAGGTTGACATTTTTTTCCCCCCTCTCGAACGAATTTTCCTTTAGCACAACAGAGACCGGAAGAGTTCCTTCGTCTGACGCCAAGGTCGCTCAGTCAATATACTGTACACACCCTCTTTCCATCTTGACACATCACACATATAACCTCTCACCTAAGTCTTCCCCTCTGCCAACTCTCAATAAGTACTCCACTTCAAATCACTCGTAGTCATTCCTTTACCACGATTTTTCTCTTCTTATATCACATCAGCATTAATCAAATGTCATCATTCATGCCTATTCTACAGCTGTAATTTCTACCTTCCATCTTCGTATTTCATTTACTCCCTTAACTTTGTCTACATCTTTTAGATTTTAATGTTTTATTTTAGCTTGCAACTGGCACACCATTACTGGTTCCTCATCCACCTACATTACCCTTAAGCTAAGCTACAATGCGTATTACAGTGGGCAGCAGCATGCTCTAAAGTAGCAGGCAACAGAACTAACTAGGCTACAGCAGGCACTGTAAAAGGTTTCACTGTTACAATACGCGTTCTCATAGCCTTATAGGTTACAGTAAGCAATGTAAAAGGCTTCATGGCTACAATACGTACTCTTGCAGAAATCAAGACAGCAAAATGTGCTCTGATAGGCTCAATAATCACAATACGCTTTTTTTTTTTCCAAACAAAACTACAAAATACGGGCTCTGTAAGGCTTCAATGCCACGATACAATTTCTAATAGACTTCAAGGCAGCTCCAATACACGCTCTAGTGGGCTTCAAGGCTTGCAAGAGGAATTCGTCCCCATTTATTGCCATATGTATATATATATATATATATATATATATATATATATATATATATATATATATATATATATATATAAGTTTATCAGCAATTGCACAAATGGCCGCTAGGGTTACAAAATATGGCTGTCACACAGACGGTCCGGGGTTCGATTTTCGGGTTACTGTGGTAAACAGTTTACATCAGATATCATGCATATAATACATATTTGATATATATATATACATATATATATATATATATATATATATATATATATATATATATATATATATATATACACACACACACAAAGACACACTGCCGTTGTGCCTTGGGAGTCGATTAAAAAGCCCTCCTTTCTTATCTAAAAGCGTGAGCGGCAGAGTTTCCACCTCCTAAGGATACGCGTGACTCATCAGCGTGATCAGTGAATCATTGAGAGGTTACGAAGGAATTGTTTTAAGCTCATTGAGGCCCTGGGTGTTAGCCTACCTGGCAGTGAAAGTCAGCTATTATGTTTTAGGATAGGAACGATTGTGTCATGCAATTTGGCTGTCTTCGGTTCTGACACTTCAACTTCAACCAAGTTGACTTTCAAAACTATGTAGTCCCGAGCCAAAAGCTACAGATATTTCATTAATTTGTCGGACTGTAAACAGTGATGGCGTATCTTTTTGAAAGAACTCCCACAAATTCCCTTTGAGTAACTGCTGGAAATCTGATGGTTTCTCCCATCCGTTCACCTAAATTTTACCTCTCAACCTTCACTAAAATGTGAAGCCACAAGAGTGTAATAAATCAAAATGAAATAGGCAACGTAACAATGGAATACTGAAATTATCTTATTTTTAGTTTCATTATCTTATGTTCTGTAATACTCCGTAAGACTGGTAACAATCAACTAAAGCATCATATATATATATATATATATATATATATATATATATATATATATATATATATATATATATATGAAGACTTATCGTGGCAAGGGGAGCAAGAATACTTCCCACGTATTCCCTGCGTGTCGTAGAAGGCGACTAAAAGGGGAGGGAGCAGGGGGCGGGAAATCCTCCCCTCTCGTTTTTTTTTAATTTTCCAAAAGAAGGAACAGAGAATTGGGCCAGGTGAGGGTAGTCCCTCAAAGGCTCAGTCCTCTGTTCTTAACGCTAACTCGCTAATGCGGGAAATGGCGAATAGTTTGAAAGAAGAAAGATATATATATATATATATATATATATATATATATATATATATATATATATATATATATATATATATATATATATATATTCTGCCTAGTTCCAACCTCTCTAACCTAGCTCATTTACCACTTTATTTCAATAAAATTTAGCAGGGCAAGAATCTCAAGCAAAAACTCCTGTATAAAATTAAAGCCTATAAATAAGGTTAACAATTCGAGTATATGACGAACCCTAGAATTATTTACTAATGAGAAAACAATTTACGTAAACGTTACTTGGATGAGAACTACGAAAATATACACATACGCACTATGATCTTTGTAGACCGCTATACACACAACCCATATTCAGTACATTATCAAAATACGATCCTACAGTTACACTAAGAGGAACAGTAATGCATCGAAACCCGGCTCCATTATCCTTATGATATGTCCGGTAATAGTTAGCGGTGTATTCCGTTACGGACTTCCCCGAAGGACATCGGCAAGCAATGTCTAAAATAGAAACAGCGTAAGCCGATACGTCGATGCTACCCCACAAGCAACCTCTGTAACCACTTTTACCTCGTCACTCGATACTCACTTCCAAGCTTCTAGTGCCATGGTGTATGCGCACTTGTTTCATTCCTAGTAAATGAGATGGTTAATCAAAGTATTTTGGACCAATAATAATTACTGTACTTTACAGCATCTGCCTTAAACTGGATATCATAGACTTCGTTATTTTGTGTACACCCCCGTATCACTTTAGTGCGTCTGGCAAGGTATGCGAGAAAGAGAGAGAGGCACGACAGACAAACGGAGGGGAGGAAAAAGGATTCTCGGAAGGCCAGATCAACCCACCCTCAGCCACAACCACGCAAACGCAAACATCTATTAAGCTGCACTCGGATGATTGTTACATGCAGTCTCCCTATAATCTGGTCTTAATCGAGCAAATGTAAACCAGAAGGGCCACCACTACTGACTTCACAATCATCCTGTGTATACGATGTTGCCTAAGGGACACATGTAAAGCCTATACCTAACCAGACAAAAGGGCGCCTCAGGACCCCTGACACACACGGCTTCCCCCACTCGTCAGCGTCCCTAGGCCAGGGTCCTGGTACGATCATGACGACGACCGAGAGGCGTTGTGATGTCTGGAAGAGAAAGTAATTTCAGTTCTTACTCATGCCCACACCCATGCCCTCCGAACATCTTCAGGGTCAATGAGATGTACCTCTTACGAAACACAGTGTATAAAACGTCAGTTTTGTAATTATAGATGGGTTTAATGACTAAGTAAATCCTGCTATATTGATTGTTCTCGAGCTGGTGTGCGTGAGGAGACTCAATGTTGCGTCGTCATGGCCCGGGGCTGGAGCGGGGCGGGAGTCATTTTATCATCTGACTTGGGCCGCTGGTGTCCAGTTCCTGACGGGGAAATAACAGTTCATCTATTTCCGAGGTTGTCTGCTTTAATCTCTGCAGAATTTAATAGAATTAAGAGAGTTTCGCTGGCCAAAACTTGACCTTATGTATGTATATTTCTGCAGAATATATATATATATATATATATATATATATATATATATATATATATATATATATATATATATTCCAACCAGTTTCTATGAGAGTTCTGGTGTTACCCAGAGCCTTTCAAAAGGCTGCGCTACTTCCACTGGCAGGAAAATGTGGACTCCTTTGAAGTGAGAAGTTCCATAAAGAGACTGCACCCCCAATACTACAGCCTCGCTGAAGTTGACTTTTCACTCGCGAAGTAACCTCTCACGTGGAACCCAGTTACACCATAATGAATATATATATATATATATATATATATATATATATATATATATATATATATATATATATATATATATCCCTGGGGATAGGGGAGAAAGAATACTTCCCACGTATTCCCTGCGTGTCGTAGAAGGCGACTAAAAGGGGAGGGAGCGGGTGGCTGGAAATCCTCCCCTTTCTTGTTTTTTTTAATTTTCCAAAAGAAGGAACAGAGAAGGGGGTCAGGTGAGGATATTCCCTCTAAGGCCCAGTTCTCTGTTCTTAACGCTACCTCGCTAACGCGGGAAATGGCAAATAGTATGAAAAAAAAGAAAAAAAAATATATATATATATATATCCCTGGGGATAGGGGAGAAAGAATACTTCCTACGTATTCCCTGCGTGTCGTAGAAGGCGACTGAATGGGGAGGGAGCTGGGGGCTGGAAATCCTCCCTTTTTTTTTTTTCTTAATTTTCCAAAAGAAGGAACTGAGAAGGGGGCCAGGTGAGGATATTCCATCAAAGGCCCAGTCCTCTGTTCTTAACGCTACCTCGCTAACGCGGGAAGTGGCGAGTATTATGAAAGATATATATATATATATATATATATATATATATATATATATATATATATATATATATATATATATATATATATTTCAGTGTTGGACCTACCCTAGAAATCTTGCCAGCCGTAGATAAGGGTATCGGCAAAGGCGGGCTGGTGTGATACTGAGGTCATTCCCTCGGTGTTGAAGTAAGGAATTTTGTGTGTGTGTGTGTGTGTGTGTGTGTGTGTGTGTGTGTGTGTGTGTGTGTAATGTTCTGGTATTACCAGGATCTCCTTTTCAAAGGCTCTTGCAGCCTCAGGTTGCGGTACTTCTGGCAGCAGGGAAATGTGGACTCCTATGGATCGATAAGTTTGTTGGAGACTTGGCTGTGCTCCCAGTACTACAGCCTCCTCGCCAAAGGTGAATTTTCTCCTGCGGTGTAACCTCATACACACATTTTTTTTTTTTCTAACTTAATCGTCATTTCCCGCGTTAGCGAGGTAGTGCCAGAGACAGACGAGGAAAGGCCACAGCTGACGACATCCATTCTCTAGATGTCATATGTAATGCACCGAAACCACAGCTCCCTATCCTCACACACATACTTGATCGTACTTTCCCGCATTAGCGAAGGAGTGCCATGAATAGACGATGAAAGGTCACACTCACCAGACAAACACGAGTCACACTTTTCCAATTTTTCTCTAGACATCATCCATCACCACAACACGACAAACATCGTTTGAAATATCCCAAGACCCTTCATGCCCACGAAGCAGCTACCTGAAACATGACACCAAGACTTACCACTCAGCTGCCCAGCGCTCTCTGCACACACACACACACACACACACACACACATCACAACAATATATAACCTGTGGACGTGTCTAGCTTCCTGAATGGTGGACGAACTTCATAAGAATAGAAGGGAATTTCTGGGGCTTCAAGAAGTAACTATTGACCAACTTGGCTCGGGCATATATACCTTAGTCATTACCATCGTAGGTGAGAAGAAAAAAAAATAAACAAGAGAATAAAAAGAAGAAATACATAGGGTAATTACATTCACCCACATACCGAGGAAATAATCCCAGAAATATGCGAAATGTTTTCATCACAAAAGCATCACCCGCGAGCGTCAAACAATTAAGCGACGAACTCTAGCCTAGCCCCAACCCTGGACGCTCCGCCACCCTCATCCATACAACACAAGACACTACCTCTCATGCAACTGTGCGTCTCTGTTCCCGTCTATGTCTTTCCTTGTCTTCCACCTTTCCCCGGGTTCCCTCTCGCTTCACCCCATGATAGTGTTGACAGTGCTCTTCTCTGCTTGCAACACTAGGCATCCCTGACCCAGAGCCTCACACACAAGACACCATTCCCACGGACCGACTCATTCTTAAAAGTTCTCACGAAATTCACTATCAATAAATAGCCGCCATTCTTCTCCAGAAACCGCAGATTTGAAGTACACTCCTCAGGCCGGCAGGCACAAAAGACTCCTACGTACATCTAGACATACAGGCCTGTATGCATGACATACGTACATGCGCGGGTGTACAAGTTCATGCATAGTCACAGAACGACGGTTTTTATAACTTGAGCAGAATGATTCGACAATTGAGCCCTACGGCATCATCCTTAGGTATGATGGCATGACCTGTGACCTGACCCTTAAGGATCAAGTTAGTCGTGTTCCAGAGTCATACTGTCGTGCTCAATGGTCGTACCGTCGTGCTCAAGGAGCTGATAAAGGCGACACAAGCGAGGCTTCATCCCTTCAAGGATAAATACCCTCTCAGGGCTAGGCTAGTTGACCAGAAACACAGAGGAACATTCTACCAATTAACTTATCCATGTATCATAAATCCTGACACAATCTTCCCTAACCTAACCTGTATCACGATTCCATGATATAATTTTCCTTACCCTCATCCTGCATAATAATTCCCTGGCACACCCAACCTTCTCCTCCTCTAGTCATATCCTCTCATGTCTACCAAACACTTTCACCTTAAGCCGTGAAAAGAAGAAAAGGTTCTCTATTCTCTATCCCTACCACCTGCTTTCAAATCTTATTGCATCGGATTAGGTTACTTTTTATATTTATCTGTTATATAATTCACACCTAATTTTTAAGGGGGGTTAAGCGCAATGCTCAGAGAGAGAGAGAGAGAGAGAGAGAGAGAGAGAGAGAGGTGGCCGCTCATAAGCCTAGCTAGCTAGCTTTGGGCAGCGGCAGTTCCCTTACTATCACCTGACTTTACAATCGCACCTGATTTTCTCGACAGCACAATATCAGGGACCAAGTATCTTATCTTGCCGTCATACCCTAATGTAAACCGAGGTCCTTTTAATTCTATCAGCGGCTGTTTAGAGATATTTGTCTTGATCATTTTTTTTTTTTTCTGCGACATTTGACCAAAGTGTCGTCTTATCTGTCTGACTCCATGGACGGGTAAAATTTTTCTTTCGTCAGTCATTCCTTCACAGTCGTACTCAGTCAACTATTCAGCGTGGAAATATCTTTACAATTTATGTAAAACTTGTTTCTAAGCATTTTTCATCATCCTTACGTCTCCTTTCCTGTACCTAAAGCTTTGATGTTTTTACAGCAGAGTGTATATCTTTATTCTGATTCGTACTGTTTTTCCTCACTGAGTTACAGCTGCTATCTTTAAACCTGTGGGTGTTTTTCGGACTGTTAGTGAAGCAACTAGTGTGTGTGTTTCCAAGTGTTAATGAAGCTCAACTAGTGTGTGTGTGTGTGTGTGTTTCGGCCTGTTGGTGAAGCAACTTGTGGGTATGTTTCGAACTGTTAATGAAGCAGCCTGTAGGTGTATTTCGAGTTGTTAATGAAGCAATTTGTAGGTGTGTTTCGAGTTGTTATTGAAGCAACTTGTGGGTTTGTCTCGGACTGTTTGTGAAGCAACTTGTGGGTATGTTTCGAACTGCTAATGAAACACATCTGTGGGTGAGGTGGTAAATTTGAGGATATAAACATTTGGGAATGTAAGATGAAATCTCCAAGTAGTTTTGGAGTCAATCTTACGGGTTTGCCAGAAACCTAACTTACTCAGAGGCCAGAAGTTACTCGGAGGCCAGAAGTTAGCTCTGTGGGTGTGTCGGGGTCAAACTGTCAGGGGTATATATATATTTTTTTTCTTCTAACCTAAACGTCAGTACGTGACTTTGTAAGCCACTCATGTTCTAGGGAGGTCTAACTTAAGGGTGGGTTAGTGTATGAAGAGACCAAACCTAAGCTGGTGTCAAAGGTCGAACTTAACGATGTGTGAATGTTCAGAGGTCAAACATCTAGTAGTATCAGAGGGCTTCACTGTGTGGGTGTGTCACTCATAAACCTTGTGGGGTGTTGGCGGGGTCAAAATGGTGCGAACTCGTACGTGTCACAGTGTGTGTGTGAGTGTTGGGAAGTCCCCGAACTCGCTGTGGGGTTCGAATTCAGACTTGAGTGTACATCACAGTTCAAAGCTGCGAGGACGTTAGACGTAATATCCATTGAGTGCGTCAAGGGGCTGGCTCTGTGTGTGTGTGTGTGTGTGTGTGTGTGTGTGATTTTATGACTAAAACAAGTTGGTCATAACGATATATTGTGCCAAAATATCTGTCGCAGTAATATACTGAACCCAGTTACATTTGGCTAGGACGTCAAATGGCGTCCTAGCTTCGTCTCTTCGATGTATATCAAGTGACTTATATTTCTCTCTTGTGTCTCCCCTGATGATGTGATTATTACACGAAAGTGCACTAGGGAACTTATCGTGTTTCATTTTCCCCGTGGACTCATAGGAATATATAATCACACTAATCCGTGATGAAAATTATGAAGGTGAAATCGCACTTCAGTAGGAGTTCATATAATTCTAACATGCAATTTTTCTGTATTGGTTGACGCTAGACGGGGGTACTCCAGTATGATGTTGGGTTTTAAATAACTTTGTTAAGTACTGGCACTTGATGAGGCGGACTGTCTGCACGAAACATGTCGTGCCACATGTATAGAAAAATTGAATGTTAGATAAAAATTATATGATCGACTGGAGGGCGATTTGACCTTTATATATATATATATATATATATATATATATATATATATATATATATATATATATATATATACATATATATATATATATATATATATATATATATATATATATATATATATATATATATATATATATTACGATATTATCCGTCAATTCATCCAAAGGTCTCTATATAATCAAATGTCTCCTTAATCTTCATTACCGTCATATTTTCCCTTACCTCACTCGCATCATAATCATCACACGCTCCTCAAACCTCTCATTATCATCATGTCTTCCTCTCCTCCCCATCTCCTCCGACCCTGACGAACAGGAGGTAGCAATGCACCGAACCATCCGCTGCTCCCCGGAGAGGTGTACGGTGGTGTACACTGCGTTCTATGGTATAACCGTCCTCTAACCTAACCCACGTCTTGAAATCAGCGTCAGCGTAACTTTTACGCTTTATCGTAACCGTACTTTAACATCCTTACATTACCATCGTTAAGTGTGGCTTACATGTCTTTCGTACGATGAGTGTGTGAGTCTAATAAGTACATGTTAAGTGAATTTTGTTCCTACGCGTTCGCCCATAAAACACGGTGGGCTTTATTTGACTGTACTTGAGGGCTACAGCTGTCAGTGTAGTGCTGTAGTACAACACACTGCGTTGCTGTACAGCCGAGAGAGAGAGAGAGAGAGAGAGAGAGAGAGAGAGAGAGAGAGAGAGAGAGAGAGAGAGAGAGAGTTCCTACGACGCGATCTTGTCAAATGGCAGCAGTGCCTAGCGCATATCGCTTGAAAAGAAGAAAAAGAAGAAGAAGAAGAAGAAGAAGAAGAAGAGGAAGAAGAAGAGGAAGAAGAAGAAGAAGAAGAAGAAGAAGAAGAAGAAGAAGAAGAGGAAGAAGAAGAAGAAGAAGAAGAAGAAGAATCGAGGGCGTGTGATGAGTGGGCGTGGGGCGGGCATGTGTGACGCCCGGAGAATGTAGGTATATAAGACTGACGACGCGAGGCATCCTGCACTCCCAGCCATGGCGCTCCCTCTGGTGGGTTCTCGCCTCCTTCTGCAGGTGGGTCTCTCCCTCGACAGTTGGGTGTCTCCTCTCAAGTAAGGGTTTTCCCCCTCCTTCTGCTAGCGTCTCTCTCTCTCTCTCTCTCTCTCTCTCTCTCTCTCTCTCTCTCTCTCTCTCTCTCTCTCCAATATAATATCTTTTCCAACCTCTTAATTGACCCTACTCTCTACTTAATTAGTTGCATCAAGAACTTTCTCTTACCACACCTTGACTCCACGATGTATAAGGGGCCTATCTGCATTTTTCTTTTTCTTCTTTTTACTGTGCTACTGCACATCGTCCAATCAGCGAACCTCCTCGTCACAATACGTCGCTGACGCCAGCCATCAGTGATGCGTCTTATGGAAAGAGAATTATAAATCCCGTTGTGCTAAACAAAATTATCGAGAAAAATTGTGATAATATGCAAGATTTTGTTAAGCCGACTCCTAAACAATGGAGTGTGCAATACATCTTATAACTAAACTGAAATTCTCTGCATAAATGTCAAGTTTGCGGTGCATAGATAAAAAAAATGATAGTAATAATAATAATAATAATAATAATAATAATAATAATAATGATAATAATAATAATAATAACAACAAACTGTGAAAAATGCGATGAGTCTTAAGACCAGACTGAAAAGTATCAAAATTATTTTCAATATCTGAAGTTAATAAGCATATTCCGATTACTGATTATCACTAGGCCTTATTGAACCTCTTAGTAATTAGCCTTAAATCACAGATGAGCACAGGTTTCGACTCATTTTTTATCTACGTATATTCACATAAAACAAAAAATGTGTAAGATGAGAAATATATCCTTATGTACCAGCGATCTCCATTGAAGAAACACATGCTTGTGTATCAGCTGTTATTCGGTATCCAGCATTTCCACATGCTCTAGCTAAGTAAGGGTAAACAATAGACGCATCTACTCATATATCCGTACTTGATATCTTTGTTTCCCTAGTGTATTAGCGACTGTTCTATTATCCGTAATCAATATTCGCGAATACTCTTAAATTCGTATTTACTATGCGAATGTGCACATCCAATATCCGAAAGTATCCTTTATGTCCGTAAAGTAGATTGTCAAATACCTAATGCAAACCAGTACACTAATGTCTACTGCAAATATTCATGAAACTTCTAATATTCGTCCCCGATATTCGCGAATACCTTAGTGCCCGATCACAACCTACCATCATCATCCTCACCCAACTGATGACGATGATTACAGCAGAATAGAAAAATCCAGAGTGATATACACGACTTGCAATTCACCTTCCTCACTAGTGCTTCTAAGGTGTCGACCGCTGACCTTGTATTACCTGCTGGGTTAAAGGTCAACCGAGTCACGAGGTGTTATTTTTGGATTGATAACCCCGGCACCGCTCTTAATAAGCAGGTACAACTGACTATAAAACAGTGGAAAATGTGTTTGTGAATTAATGGCTCATAATGATACTGTCAGACAAGGATATATATATATATATATATATATATATATATATATATATATATATATATATATATATATATATATATAATACATATATAACATATATATATATATATATATATATATATATATATATATATATATATATGAGACAGTTCTTGTATTCAGTTATGCCTTAATCAACTTCAGAATTATACATAAAATGAATGTTCTATGAGAGATCCCTATAAGCTAATCCGCCTTTATTCGTGTAAAAGACGACTTAATTACCTTCAGTCTCCCCGGATTGACACTTTTAAGAGACGAACGACCTTACGTGTTGTTTGAGGATCGAACATGGGGTCAAAGTTCAGTTCTCTGAGGTAAATTACAACCCTGAGCTGCAAAAAATAACAGGGAAACGCCATTAGTTTTCAGCCAGTGGGATTCAAAAAGTTACACTGATTACAAACAAGCACAGATAGGCATTTTTATAATATGCATCCAAACAATAAACATCGTAACAGATAATAGCATCATAATCTAAGTTTATCAGAATTATAAAGATATGGTGGATAGAAAGGCGTTATCATAACGACAACGGGGTGAGAAACGCCACTGATAATCCAAAGGAACAAAGGCACAAACACACTTTAAGTATCCAAACAGAGAGCAAGCATAGCCAAACACACCAAACACAAGCTAAACCAAACATTAGCCAAACACGACAAGTCCAAGGACACAAAAGCAAGAACAGTTGCCCGTAATTCCAAACATGAGTACAACTAATCACCAAACGTTTACACAAATGCAATACATATTAAACTAAAAATCAGGCAGTCAAACGAAGGCAAACTAAATGGCGGACAACCAAAAGGGATAACTAAACACGACATTAGCAATCATATATATATATATATATATATATATATATATATATATATATATATATATATATATATATATATACAGAAATGCAAGCACCACCATCAAAGGCTACAAGGCCCTACACAGGCGAAAGCAAGAAACAGGACGATCCAAGATCAAAGGTGTCTTGCAAAATAGCATTGTTCCAGCCGACGCGCGATTGTCGAATGCCATAACCTGCACATCACCTCCATTACCAATTTTCCTTCTCCCTGCTTAACGGTGAATTAGTCCCAGAATAATACCCAATTACTTCTTCCTGAAGGACAAATTCCTAGTCATTTACTTAAACCTATCGATCAAGCGCTGATTATTCCAATATTTTTCTATGAATTAAGCGGAAGCCAGGCATGCACCGTCGTCCCGGGTATTATATCAACTTTACAATAATTATGTCATTGGTAGGTGTCGTGGCCCACTTTCGGGCTGGTGCGGACACGGAAGTCACGTCTTTCCACCTTCCCGACTAAGCTAGGTAGTATTAACACCACCCGTCACAGACCCCTCCCGTGGCTGGCTGCTCTGTCCGTCTGCCATGACAGCTTCCCGCTAATTTCGTGTGCAGCCACAAAGACCGGTTAGCCAAAGTCACACTTTCGTTTTTCATCTTTTTTTCGTATCATCATCACTCACATCTTCACCTCCATTTTGGATATAAAATGACACGACGCCGCCTTTAATATTATACATTCTTTTACAATGATCACAATCCGTTATGCAATCCGTTATTTTTCATAATAGAATCGCTTTAAAAAAAGAAAATATTCACGATTAACGTCTCACGAATGGCGATCAGTTACTGAAGTTGCAGGAATGATTGGAAACATTATTCTTACGCAATATAAAACATGACTATTATGAAGTATTTTTATCAATGCAAATATTTCACGAATCTTTAATATAACAATCAAATACTTGGTAGCTCTCATAAAGCGCTTTAAGATTTATTTTCACACATAAGAGTGTCATTATAACCATGTCCACAAACTGTGATTGTGATAAGAGTTATTTCCCAAGGGCCATATACAGACTGAGAGTGTAATGTGGCCTTAAAATTACCTTAAAAGAAAATTACCTTAACTCCTTCCTGATGATGAGGGTATTCTAGATTTTTCGGATGGTCAAGGTTTTAACTTGACGGCTTTAATGATCCTGTTACCTGGTAGGCCTAAAGTTCAATTAACCCACTAACCATTTCATCTAGTTAGGACCGTATGTGCTGGGAGATCGTGTGCTGTCTTAAAAGTGATCATCTACACTTGACAAAGACGTCCAGGATTTCTGGTGGGTGTTACAACCTTAGATACTTGCCGGCCTTAATGACCGTGGTAGTCGATAGTCTAGAAATTCAAATAACCAACCACCTATCTACTTTGGTTTCACATATTACTACGAATCATCATAACGATTCATTATTTAAAAACCAATCATATAATATCAATATCTGAAACCTAGTCTTATTTGATCAGTCACTTTCTTTTAATAATAATAATAATAATAATAATAATAATAATAATAATAATAAATAATAATAATAATAATAACTATAATCTACGATCGTCATGAATAACGACTTAACTAACTAGTTGGCCTTGGCGAATATTACTTTCCATCATATTGACAGTCTATAAATCTCGTATATCGTAACTCATGCAAAGACAATTTCATGCATTCTTTCTCGAACTCTGATCGGTACGGTAATTTCTTAAACGAACTATACGAAGGCAAAAGATTCATGAAGGTGACTGTGTGCCAACTGTACAACACTACACATTAGTGAAAACTGCTGTTGTACACATCTATGCACATCGTCTGTGGCTCGGTAAGCAAGGAGAATGTGAGGGCGACGATGCGTGTGTAGCTGCTCTAATGGGAAATTCTCACTCGCGTCGTCTTTTACAGATGAGATGATCGGCATTCCTCAAAAGTCTCTACTAGCAAGTAGTGGCTACTACGTAGTCACCAACCAGGAAGGATCATTACCGGTATTAATTACATTTGGATACCGGGAGTGTTAGCGATGGCTAGGCAGTGATCCAGCACTTCATTTGTACGCAAATCTCACTCCTTTGTCCTATTGTAGCTGTCTTTTCAATTTGCCTCATCCTTACGCGGGCTACTGGCCTTTCAGTCCACAAACATACAATCTCTCCAAGTAACAACACCTGACAAGTGATTCACAAGACTCGTTCTTAATATTATAACCCATCCTGTATTTCCATGATGTTAGGCTACGCTCTAGCCCTGCGTTTTGGCAAAATATCGTCTCGAAGTTCTTTTACATAATAAATCTATACGCGATAGCCCTTCCTCCAGCAGAGACAAGAGTGGAGAAGAGCAGTTTTCCAAGCAAAAGATAGGCTACGTATTCGTCGTTTCACCCGTATACCACAGCTCATATAATTGTCCTGTTCCTCCTACAAACATATCATGGCCTGGATGATATATATACGTTGCTCCTCCAACCATAAACAGAAGCCTAGGTTACACCGTAACAACACCTTCCAATGAGACGCTTGTGGGTTAGTGAGAAGAAATGAAATCGCGATCTCTTGAGTAACCCCTGTCATTTACACCACTTCCGTAACTTACACTCCGAACCATCAACGAAACGGAACGAAAAATCACGCGATCCATTTCCTTCTAAGAAGCACGAAAAATACGAGAAGGAAACTTTCAGAAACCCTGAGGAGGGGACGAGTAATGTGGATCTTTAAGGGTCTTGGTCTCAATTTTGAGCAGCTCTTTTAGGAAGACAGATTTTCTGTTTCCTCGAAAAACTATCATTATCTTTCCTCCTTGCTTTATTTTTTTTTCCCCCCCCGTCTTTCCAGCCCCTTTTCTGTGCTGGATGAGGAGGACCTTTGGATGTGACTGAACCTTCAACGTAGATAAAAGTAAAATGATGTGTAGTTCCTGTCGACTGTAACGTAGATATTAAACATGAGGGAGGTTAGGACTCCGCTGTTATGTACTCAGCACCACCTTCCTCACATGTACCGTATCAAGTGCGTAATTTTGCGCTATTTAGCAGTATGTCTTGCTACTCTTTGCGTTGTTATGTGCTAACCATGGCGTATGCTATGCCCTTCGCTCTATGTGTGCCTGCGACTGTATGTTACGCCACTACGTCCATAGCTGCGTTATCATGCCTTACGTTATGGTCACCTGACATTACTATGCGTTACGTCATGGTCTCCGTGCGTTACTATGCGTTACGTCACGATCTCCGTGCGTTACTATGCGTTACATCATGGTCTCCCGACGTTACTATGAGTTATAACATGGTCATCCGACGTTACTTCAATATCTAATAACTTCATCATGATGTTGCGATGCTTGAACACGACGTCACGACGCTTAAGCATGACGTAACGACCCTTTGGGTATTAAGGTGTAGCCTTGACCTGGTCATTAAAGGTCAGGTTAAAGGCTGACATTAGCCCGTTCTCACTGTCGTGCTCTAGGTAGAGTCGCACCTTCATGCAGAGGAAGGATACAAAAATCATTACAGTCAATTGTTTGCCTTGTCTACCTAACCTTAAACGTCATGTGACATCTAACCAGCAGTGTTACTGACAGCGTGTCTCTTCATAACGTGTAGGTTTTTTCCTGTTTTTCATCCACCTTGTCACACAGCACTCACGTAACACGAAACAGGAAGCGTTAGTAGTATAACCCAGATACTCCAACGGTGGTAACATGGAACAGCAGTAGCAGTGACACTGGAGTGTACAGCACCAGCACCACAGAGACAGAAAAGCAGCAGTAACACGAGAATGAAACACCAGCAGAAGCAGCAGTAACACGAGAGTGAAACGCCAGCAGAAGCAGCAGTAACAAAACGGTACAACAATATCAATCCCCACGTAACTACACCAACAGTAATACCGGTGAGGCCAGACCCCAGCTGCTGCTATGAAACCCACCATCCAAGAGAGGAGTTTCCCCACTGGTGCTTCGAGAAGCACGCGAGAGCTTAAGCAAGCACAGAGGCATACAACCATTCGCACGCAAAAGCACTCACAGGCAGCCAGGAAAAGGAAGAGCGCTTTGATCGACTCCCAGGGTGGTTTTGACATTAACGTTTGAAGGTTTACATAGCAGAGCCTTTTGACGTACACCACTCACCGATGTGCGATTCCGTAAAAGATTATTTTGATCTTGGTAGAAAACGAACCTCCCTAAGGAGTCGAATCAATGTTTCGCTTCTCATCCTTGACGTTATGAAACGGAACATTGCATCTGGCATGATCATTCAATACTGGATATGTTCGAAGTGGGAAATTAACCGCAACGTATTACCGACTTCATCTTAATTGACAAACTGCGGCTGTTTACATGCGTTTTGATGTTTGTCTGCATTTGAAGTCGATCATACGTGAAATCTTTTAACTCCTAAATCATTCAATTTTCACCAAATTTCTCCCACCTTCATTTGCACTGCTAATAGGTACCACTAGACAAGCCTAACTCACATTTCACTCTAAGTTAAATATCTTAATTCCCCCTTTCAAACTCTCGCTTGCATACACCTATCTAGATAACGTTTCTTAAAACCATCTATAAACTCAGTTTATTGAATGATATACACCTCTCATTTCCCCGTCGTTCTACTGAGCCCTATATACAAACAGCCATTCATCATGTTACAGCAAGAACATCACCTCCTCCAGATGGCATACGTAGCAGCTACGGTGGCCGAAATTGTCCTTCTTCCCCACATAGCCTTATCCTTCTCCAACACATAGCCTAGGAAGGATCGTCTAAGCAGTCTTTTTACTCTTTCCTACCTGGACTGTAGCAGTATCACACCTAGTAACCTGGGGAAGTGTGTGTGTGTCCTCTCGGTTCATGGTGGGTTTAAGTGTTCAGCTCCTTCAACTTCTTCAAATAAGTGACTTAACATTTCAGCTACACTTACGTCAGACCTCTCTTCTTCCTCACTCGTGTTTGCTCGGGTTTTTCTTGGTATAGTATACCTGGTTTCCCTCTCTCCCCTCTCCCTGGGGTTATAATCATGAATTAATGGCACACACACACACACACACACACACACACACACATTCTTGAGCACAGAGACAAACACGCCACTTGCTTGCCCTTAAATCACTTCCTCGCGTGACAATTCGAATTATGATGGTATAACTCACCTTTACATATAGTTCAACAATGAGATGTGTTGATAATCTTAAATGCATGAAGATACTAATAATCATTTCCAAACATAACAGCCCGAAGTTTTTGAAAAACTTACCCTACCCACTTTAGTTCAAATAGGTCACTACACCCATTAAATTATTTATGTCCCAAAACATTTGTTCTATACATTACAATACTGTATATCTTGTTACCAAATGCGCACTTAATCATCTCTTGTCATGATTTTCCCAAGTGTTAAACAAACAATTCCTTCAAATGGATGGAGGACGCGGAGGGTTAGGCTGGGTCAGGGCCTCTGTATTACTTACTAGAATTGCTTGAGAATCTTGTTGTCTTCAGGACTCCGTCGTCACGGACTCACACCTCTCTCTCTCTCTCTCTCTCTCTCTCTCTCTCTCTCTCTCTCTCTCTCTCTCTCTCTCTCCTGTACATAATGATGATAAGTGGTGGGTAAATGCGCATTTCTTCTTGTAAGTATTGCATAATAATGATATTAATAACTACATTTATATTAGATACTACTTAATAACTACATTTATATTAAGCTTTATCACTATGAGTTAGAGTAAACCCTCGCTAAAACTCTGTCTCTACCAAATTATGTACCTATCCCTCGATAAATGATCCTCAATACTGATTATGGATTATGTAAGACATCTGTCCAGATTTACGCATTTCCGTTTTCTTTTTTGTTTATGTATTCTATACGGTGACATAACATTTCCCTCTAATTGTTCCTTACTTTACAGAATCCCCTTTCGTAAAACATTTCAACTTTGCTTACTTAAACTTATGGTTTAAACTTTCACTTCAGCCTTTATATCTCTAGAAAGTGAATTTTGATTGACATCAACTTGTTTATCTTATCAGTCCTGTACTCATCTTCCACTCCCCTGGTACGACTGACAGCTGATCTTGCTGTTGCTGGCAGCGGCGACGAAGGCGGGAGCGAGCGGCCCGCGGGTACTGCATGACCCTTATTACGGCATCATCGCTGCCTACAACCTCCATGAATACCCTCCCACCTCCCCTGACTCCCACTACCAGACACCCGACCACCAACACTCACCAGTACCACCACACTACCTCCAGGGACAAGTCTATGAGGTAAGTTTCAAATATCAAAACTGTCTGTCTTACATAAAATCGACTTCAGATACAAAGTTCTCATCGCCCCTTCACGGCGTTTCTCTAACGTGAACAAAAATATGTTCACAGTGTCTACCTTAAACTAATCTTATCTAAGTTTGGCAGAGGATTAATGGGTACTTTTACTAAGAACTAGAAACCTAAAAGCTTATATATACTAATATGTAGGATGTATGTTAATTAATAACATTCTTTGAAAATGGTTATTTCTATCGATAATTGATAGACGAAAGTTGTATAAACGTATTAGATTCGTTTAGATAAGAGGTGGGTACTCTTACATATGATTCACATGCTTTAAAGTATCGCTTAGGTTAGACTAACCCACCTCCTCTCAACAGTAAGACATGTAATCAAAGCTGATCCAGTACCGAGCGATGCTACGTTAAGGCTATGCACCGACGCACACATATGCGTACGCTCTCACGACACAAACCTGGCCAGATTTTTGGACTTCAACCCCTAAAGGACGACGGGTTAGTTGGGCAAAGGTCACGCGGTCGTTCCTTCGTGCTTAATTTAAAGGTTAATTTGACGAGAATGCTCGACGAAGAATCCGAAGGCTGACCTGCCACTGACCTTCACCTACACTCGACCATCGATCGACTGGGATATCCCATGAATTAAAAGCAAGTAGTGCTGAGAGAATCTGGTAGACGCAGCAGGATGACTTTGCTCCCCTCTGAAGAGAATGAGCTAATAAAGTAAGAACTTCCTAAGCAGGATATCCAGTACAGCGATAAATCATGTCCTAAGAACATGACACAATACACAACTAGTCATCCATGTTCGCCTGCTGTTAGGGATTTCTTTGATAACATCCCTTTGCAAGATATCAAGAAGAACATACTACGCTCACTGAATAAATCTACTGCATCGTCCTAGTTCTATTACCTGTAAACTCTATCAAATCTCAAGTGTACAGAGAACAGACATACTAATTACATTTGAGCCAAGATCCGAGATACTCTGTATTGCCAGATACATCCAGACACGACCTAATCTTAACTTTTCAACTTTTCACCTCACATGCATCCCGAAATGGGTTGTGGGGTGGAGGGACAACGTAGATTTATGAGAGAAAATGAGAATACGAAACTTAATACATGAAATGATCATTACAGTGAATGTTAAAAATTGGCCTGAATTATCCAGATGTACGATGTTCCTCCTGGGTGTAGTTCCAAGATCCACCACCTAGGTGCTCAGCGGTACATGCCGGGTGATGGCAGTTTAAAACAAGTTTTAGTTTTTTACGGTATTGACTGCTATGCCAAGACACGCGTCAACAATGTATTTCATCTCTGAGGTTCATGGTTGGGCTAGGTCCATCAACGGGGAGCAAGCTTGAAACAGCGGAAATTAAATCAAAAGCTACTGATGAAGTAATTGGTCAGATAACTGAAAATATATACAAATCATATAGAACTTCATCATCTGTTGCCATCTTCCCTGTTAAGTGGAGTCCTCCAGCCCCCCTTAATTGACTCCTGACTCTGATCTTTTCTCTTCAGGAACCCAAACGACCGTCCGCTTTCCAGTACAGGGTGAAGGACCAGTACCACGGAACGGAGTTCTCCAGGCATGAGTCCAGCGACGCCACCGGCACTAAAGGCCAGTACCAGGTGCGTCCAAGCCTACCAAGTCTTTCTTTGGTCAAGTTTCATCATCATCCAGCAAAATCTAGACAAATAGTTTCAGACGTTATCTCTAGCAAATTAAAATTGGGTGTTCTGAAAGTCGGACTACACCATAATTTCTAAATTCCTCAGTTTTCTAATTACGCACCATTTCAAAAAAAAAAAAAAAAAAAAACGAAGCCATCAAGGGCATCAGTTGAAGCTTCAATTGGCCCCATTCCTCGAAGCGTTTTTGTAAGCTAGGCTGAGTTACGTTCCAGTACGTTATGTAGTTCCATTAGGTCATGTAGGATTATGTTAATTAGGTTAGTACTCTAACCTAATCTAACCCAATCTTACCCAATCTCCCTTTTCTATGCTAGGCCATCTTAGGTCAGATTAGGTTATGTAAGATTAGATTAGGTTAGTACTTAAACCTTTTCTGATCAAATTCTACCAAATTTCCCTTTTTTTCAATAATTCTGACATTTATTTGTGATTCGTATTCATAGGTTCAACTTCCTGACGGTCGGCTGCAGACAGTCATATACCACGCGGACGAGGGCGGCTTCCACGCCGAGGTCATCTACGACGGGGAACCCCAGCACCCGAAACCCCAGGACGACCCCCACTACGACCCCGAACCTCACACACCACACGGCGCCTAACTCAGTCGTCTATCTTTCGACACCAGAGCCAATCTATCATTCGACACCCAGGCCAGTCTATCACTCGACACCAGAGTCAATCTATCACTCGACACCCAAGCCAGTCTATCACTCGACACCAAAGCCAATTTATGATTCGAGACAAGATTCAATATATCATTCGACACCAAGGCCAGTCTATCACTCGACACCAGAGCCAGTCTATCACACGACACCAGAGCCAGTCTATCACACGACACCAGAACCTGTCTATCACACGACACCAGAACCTGTCTATCATACGACACCAGAACCAGTTCACCACTCTACGTCTCGGTCAACTTACGATTCTGCATCGAGTTCTGTACATCCTTCTACGTCCGAACCACTTCACATTACTGAGCCTAAACCTGTCTTTTCTGAACCTGATCCACTTTACCATTCTCCACCCAGGCCTGACATTCATCATTCCACATCCGATCAGTTTCACCCAGTTCACCAAAGCACTCCTAAATCAGTGTATCATTCCACTCCCAATTCAATCCTTTATTCTACGTCTGAGACTGTACTCCATCACGACCCTAGATCTGATCCGGCCCACCGCGCAGCCTCTAATCCAGCGGTCCATGGACCTTCTGACGGTGAACACGGACATCGGAAAGTAGAGTACACGGTCCAAGAAGTCGTGCGCTCTCCAGATGCGTCAGCGCCTCGACGCGCGGGCGTGGGTCCAGCCTACAGAACGTCTACCGTCTACAAACCATCTAGGAACGTCCATGGCTTCACTGAGATCTCTGCTGACCTACCCCCTGGCCTGAGCCAGTCGCCACCCCAACCAGATTATAAGCCTCTCTTCACATCACCTCAGCCTGCGTACGAGGTTGTCCACTCGTCCCATCCGGCGTATGACTATGAGATTGGTCCCCTTCCGACGCAGCACAACTCTCCGGTGCTGTTCGTTCTAGCGGACGGTCGCTCAGCGGAGTCTTTGGACTTGACCCATCCTCGTATCTTAGTGGCTTCGAAGTCTCACTCCGCCATAACAGAGAGGTCCACCAGCACTCAGCCTCCGCCAGTGAGCACCCAGCTCTCCTCCTCGACCTTATCATCGACTAAACAGTCACGGGGCTCCCACTCCGTTTTGGTAAAGCCTGAGGACACTAGCCCGAAACCCATCATCACCTCGCACGCCGAAGCCAAACCCAAGGACGAACATCTGAGTTTAAAAGTCAATGTAAACGAACCGCTCTTCCGCTCAGACACGCCGGCGTTAACGCCCGCACCGAAGATCACCTTCGAGGAATCGCTCTCCCACCCCAAGCATCAACTCTAGCTAGACCAGCAACTAATGCACTCCTTCTCTCCCTCCACAAGCTGGCTACCAACACCACCTGCACATCACGAGACTGTCCTTCCTAACGTCGACGGAAGAAGCCTTTTTTTACCTAAGGTTTCGTTCCACTGCTAATATAGTCAGTGTGCTTGAGATGGAATGGGAGAAACCGACCATCACCCGATTCAATCATGGTATTTCATCTGTACACTTTTAATTATCTATGTGAGAGACAAAGACGTTTATTAAGAACAATATTCCTATAGTGATTTGATGGAAATTCTATTTCTTTTTTAACCCTTTCCAAAAAAGAAATAGTAATTTCAAAAAGATATAATAAAGTTTGTAAATTCTCATATTGTTTTCTCGTTTTTTAACCATATCTTCGTCAAGTTACCACAACAGTGTGATTAAGTTCCTCCCGTTACAGCAACTATGCCAACTAAAATGTGCACTCACGAGTATCGATCTTTAACAAAACTGACGAAAACTTTTGACATCAAGACGAACCGTTTCGTAATGCTCGATGGGCCGTGAAACTGACCCAACTTCTTGAAAAATCGGCGATAACTCGGTCAAAAAATGAACACAAAAGTCCTAGTGGGACGCAGCCTTAATGGTTAATTTCCATATCGAAACCTGCCACGCGCCTATACCATCAAACGTTACTGTACTAATGCAAAAGCTGATATTTCAGACTTATTTTCTTAAAAGGAAAACCCAACGTTATTCTCAGAAAGAAAAAATGGAACGTACACGAAGACTCGCATGAACACAATAAAGTGTGAAGACGTTAATGGTATTGCTAATTACTTTAGGTTATCAAGAAACCTTTGCGGCCGCGGGGGAGCAGTAGACCATAGACCAATGCATATTTTACATCGAGAAGTTTGCAAGAAGAAACCTTATGCCTGGCCTCTCGGATCAAACTCGTACACACTGCCCTAGGCGTAAACTGCTCCTGAAAACATTTCTTATTGTCCTCCCATTTCATAGACATTTACTCTAATGGTAGGTAAATACATGAATATTCATATTGGTATACTCGATGTTGGCGAGGGTAATGCAACTATCTACGTGGTAATATGCCTCCCGCTTATGTATACAATCAGCAACTCGAACAGGAGTACATTAACAAGAGAACCAGCAAAACCTAAGCAAAGAGAGGAATTAGAAAACAATAAACATATATATCTCCTGTACTAAAGTGCTGAATGAATGAAACAAAGTGAATAAACGCAATCATAATAACATTAAAAGCTGATAAAGTAAAGAAATTCATAAATAAGGAAGGGTCATGTATGCAACACCTCCCTCCCCAAAATTCACACATTTGGTAAACGTACAAACATAATACACAAACACAAGCTAAAGTCATTTGGTTAATTCGGCGGGAAGGAATATAATAGAAAAATCAAATAAGTATATAAAATCCTAGAAATAGTTCCCGTAACATAAAGTAGTTAGCACCATCTTCCTACCCGCTAGGTTAACTTAGTTATCTCCTCGTTTTCTTAACAGGACAGTGAAGGGGAAGAGGAAATGAAGTGATTGATCAGAGGGCACATTTTTATTTAAGAGAGAAACAGTTTTTTGGTGTATGGTGAATTCAAAGAGAAACAGTTGACTTCTGGTGTATGGTGAAAATTTTACTGGGATTTGAGTGTGAGTTTTGGTGCCTTTTCAATATAATTATTCCTGGTATATTGAAGGAAGAACGAAAAGTATAGGAGAAAAATAGCCTACATGTGTTTGTCTGAGAACTCAAACTTGACCTTTGCATCATGGTTAAACCTACCGCGGAAAAGCAAATCCCGTTGCCATAGTTCAAGCCATCACTTCTCCCAACAAACCCAACCAACGCGTTAAGGTCGAAGTAGATCAGTGGTACAACCCCTCGACATTCACCCTAAAACCAACCGTTGCCTAAGACCGACGCCATGCATATATCCCAACTAAGGACATATTTAAGTAGCGCAATTTTTACATTAGTAACGCAATTTTTTATTTTATTTTTGATAGATTCTTGTACTGTAAATGCCAAGAGACTAAGCTTAGCAGGTGAAAACGTATTGGTCTACCAAACGATACTGTAACTGCTTAGGTTTCCCCGGATCTTAAATGTTGATATCCATTTCGTCAGTTCATGGATCATATCAGGAGACGCCTATAAATGCCCAGTAATGATAATAAACTCACACTCACCCAAAATTAAGCGGCCCAGCACCATCGACATAAATACACATCAATGTTGCCGTTGATATCCTTTTCTCTTGGTTTAGGTGTGTCTGCCAGGGTTGGTTTTTAAGTTCCTTACACCGATTAACTGCCAAGTAATAACACAGTTATGTTATGATGCTGATTTTAACTCGGAGATGAGTAATACAGTAACTTAAGACAAAGAGAGGCAATAATAGATTTTGACCACTCTAGCGATTGAAAGGGATACTACTTTGTAACAGAAAACGAATACCAGAGATTGTAAGAAAATGATACGATTATTAACAAGGACTATTTTACTTTTTATCTTTATTTCTAAACTGTATTTTTTACATTTTTTTTCCACCTTAAGTGGAAATGGTCAAGGATACTAGCTATTTCACTCGTTATTTTATCTAGTGTACTCTCACCCACTTAAGTTGGTCCAGTAATCTTATACATTAGCGACCACTGAAGATGGGGTTGCTGTTTTCATTTGATTTTACTAAGGAAAGTGTCAGAGCAGAGAAAATCTTTCATGCAATATGGGATATTTCCTCTAAACTTTATGCACTTATTCAATGAAATGAACACTAGAATGGAATACATATGACTGACAATCATATACACGGTACTCATCATCATCATAAGTTAAGGAAGAACATAAATACTGAAATTCTCTTTATTTCTTGCAATAACTAACTCAACATTTGCAATGCTCTCATCTTACCACACATTTGCAATGCTCTCATCTTACCATACATCAAAATCTTATCATGTTCTTTAATATTCAGCTATTTATGATAATTTTTCATTCCATATTCTTTTACTAATAATAGTTCTATTGTCTTTGAGAAATTTGAGTTCCTAACTACAATGAAAGGCAGATATATCATAAATCAACCAATTAATAAATCTCCATTGATAAATCCTTTATCAAGAGCTCTGGAATCATTCTTATTACTGAAAATTTCTCTCATTATTTGGTGTATAAAGCTTTACAAGATCAGTGGCAGCCTGGAAAAATATAAAAAGGAAACATATGCAGTATTTCTGAGTCTTTTCGTTACTTACAAAATCATTTTGCGTTTGAAGTTATCCTTGATATCTATCAAAACACTCTTGGACCACAGGATTGAAATGCAAACAAAACCACACTATGGAGTAATTTTCAAACACTGGGAACAAAAGGTGATTCTAATTACTAAAGAGGTCAGTTAGAAATTCATCAGCTCCAGCTTACTGCAAATTACACTTTAAAACACCATCTCAGATGCCTCATTCTTTAATTCATGTCTTTGACAAAACGTATTTTAAGTGGCTACTCAAATGTTAACATGATTATTATTAAAGAACCTACTTACTATTTTTTCTAAAAACAATGAAGAGGTCCTAATGTATTTCTGAAGTAAAGCTTTATCATCTAATCTATATCTTAGTCAACAAATCTATAACAAATTAGAATCTGCCAAGGTAAGAAGTTTACAATTGTTTACCAAAAGTATCAACCTCCTCTTACAGTATATGTTAACCAAAGACTAACACAATAATCACTAAATACTGGTAACATCCTACATACTGATGGTTTAACACCTAGGTTAGTAAAGACCACTAGGTCCACATTACACATCTACATATTTAAGCCAAGTGCCATGGACTTCTCTTTTACTTATACATCATGAGCTTTTCTGTATGTCTATGGTACAATGATTCATTCCAAGTCATCTCGTGCTGGTTACCAATAATGAAGAATAATAAAAAAAATTTTCTCTACCAAGGAATTCCCATAATTATCAAAAGCAGTTCCCTTTTACTCACTATAAATGAAGTAAAACAGTGATTGTTAATTATCATAAATAAACTCTATAGTTTTGCTTATTTAGCAGCCCAAGGACACTTGGCTTAAACATCTGGAATAACGTAATTTACTTATGATTATAGTAATAGACCACTAAATTATGACTAATCACTTATTTTCTTGATCAACTACAATAATTCGATAGACAATAAATAATTTTATGGTATGATATCTGACAATCTATAATAAGCTGCTCTGGCTGGTCTTCAAAGTATACATCATAAGAAAGAAACTGTAAAATACAATTTGCATGGATAGTTTATGATTAGATGTTACCTTTTAACAGAGAAACTACAAATTCATAAAGAGAGGTGGGAGGGGGAATCAAGTTCTAAAATCATGAGATGACAATTCTTTTTAAATGTCACTAATATTTTTTCTCTAGGTGACTTAAGTTATACTAGCAATTGGGGAATCTAATAAATTAACCAATATCAGAACCAACCGAGGACCATTTCAATTTGATGAATTTGTAAGGTTGCAAAAATCCCCAAAAATAAACTGTACCATCTTGAAGGAAAGAAATAACTAAATCACAAAAGAATCTTCATGCACAGACAGGACAGTGAAAATCTTACATTTTTTCAAATGATCAAAACAAATATACAATTGAGGAAATCAATGTCACCCTCTGGAACATAAGATTTGCCTTGAAACTAATGGATGCTGATTATTACCAAATAAATACATGGTGTTCCCAATGCAAATCAAACTCAAATAAAAATCATCATCTTACAGGATCAAATTGTTTCTTATGATAGTCAGATCCTTTTCCAATACTGGCTTTTTAGCATGAGATATTTGACTTGCACACTCTTCCTCATTTCTATACAAAACTTAAGGCACTCTTGTCTGTTCATAGCAATAGAAAAATAGTTTAAACTCTATACAGCTAAGCTTTGGTATAATAAAATTTTGTTCCTCAGTGCTGTGAGGGCTTTATGTCAGTAAACCTAATCTAGTCATATATGAAATGGCCATCATAAAGCATGCATGTGGTCATAGAGAAACATTCTTAAAACAAGTAATATTCATGTATACAACATATTTCAACTGTGGGATTATAAATAAAATTGCAGTATTACACGAGCATAAATTATATATACGTATTTGCACACATATCAAGACTTTATGCAGAATATCTAACTATATATGTCTCTGGTTCCCATTTCCTCCAAAAACTCCTATTGAGGGTGGCTACAGCAAAAGAGTCTCTACTTATCCATACTCTTACAATCACCATTCCACTCATTCTTCCACCATTTCTTTTCATCTAGTACTCTTCCATTTTATTTTCCCATATCACAGGTGGTCTGCCTCTCACACCAAGCCCTTTAATCGTACTATCATTCACTCTCCCATTCACAATTCATTCACTTTGCATTCCCTGCCATACCAAAACTCATGCACAATACTTCCTAAAAATTATAAATTTTAATTCCAGTCTTTTTACACTGTTTTAATGACTAATACATTATTCATGAGTCCAAATTTAAGTTCAGTACACTGAAATTTTTATTTAGTTTCATGGTATATAATGAACTCCTACATCAGATGTGGATGTTGTGTACTGAAATCAAGGCAAACTACAAAAATAACACAATTTCAAGAATACCAAATGATGCAATCGTTTGCTTCTAAAATCAATACATTCCCTTATTTTTTTTTTTTTTTTTTCATACTATTCGCCGTTTCCCGCGATAGCGAGGTAGCGTTAAGAACAGAGGACTGGGCCTCTGAGGAAACATCCTCACCCGGCCCCCTTTTCTGTTCCTTCCTTTGGAAAAAAAAAGAAAAAGAAAAAAAAAAAAAAAAAACGAGAGGGGAGGATTTCCAGCCCCCCCGCTCCCTTCCCTTTTAGTCGCCTTCTACGACACGCAGGGAATACGTGGGAAGTATTCTTTCTCCCCTATTCCCTTATATCTCCAAATAAATAAATATATAAATATACTTAATAAGGAACTATATCAAATACCCAATTGCTAAATAAGAGTTTAGTGTACAAAGCCCTGTCAGAAGGTGTCAGTCCCTGTTTCAGGCCTTCTTCATAACCAAACCAGGTTATTATCACAGTAAGTATACCCATCATTCAAGGCAGACAGGGACGAATGTACTATGGATTTCATAATTTTAAAAGGATTTGTTTATTTTCCTTACATGAATATTATAAGCTGCACCCTTATATAATTTGCTGATAAAGTGCTATGGCGTTACTGAAAATGAATTCTTTCCAATTTCTACCGAGTTCGTTTTTCTCCGCTAAAACCGAAGTGACACATGTATAGTCTTCCCTACATATTTTGGTTACCAACCCTTATTAATCTCAACAATGAAAAACCAAAAGCAGCAGTTGAGACATCTGCTGAAGATTTTTGAAGGTTGGTTTAAGCATTTCTAACAAAGCATCTCCTTCCTAAAATTACTCTGTAGTAGTTTTAGTGTATGTAATGTATTTACATCTGTGGAAGCTACTTTGTTGAAACTTTCAATTCTGGTACCTGTGCAAGAAATCTTTGCAATACAATTTGCTTATGCTGGCATCGTAATATTCAGGATGCAACAAAAATACTAAAGAGTTTTTGAGCACTATTCCCTGAGTAGCTTTCCATCTCTTAGGTACGACTACAGTTACAGTCAGCATTTATGAACAGTACATTTTGCAACACAAAACTGCCTACATAGCTTTGTTTGTCCTGTTCAACATTACTTTCAACTTAAAAATATCTAATTTCCAGGTATAAGGTAACCATGATGCTATTTTTGGGAAATGATGACTTTATTCACCAGAGGCACTGTAACGGGGCCGGTCGATTGATGCAATTCCAGGCTGTGTCAAAAGAGCTTGCTGATAGAATGCCGCAGGTAATGCATAAGGATTCAGACTTTCATATCCTGCAATGGAATAAAAATTTCAATATGATACATGCTCATGATATATAAACTTAAGAATCTGAGATTTTGATAGGAAACAAAGAGTAAAGGAAGCTTAAAAATGATAATATGATGTTTGATGAGAGTGTAACGCAATGGGTGAATGGAAAATCTTGAATAAGTATTCTCAGTAGATAGGAGTAAAAAGTGACACCAAGTGATAAAGAAAAAAATATTAGTAAAACAACAGGTGTGTCCACCTGGAGAATGTAAAGTAAAGGAATGTAATAAGATATTTATCATTCATGTTAGAAGAGCATGAGAGGGTTTATGCTTTAAAATATGAGAAAGAACTCATGAGAAAAACATTCCAGTACCTAAATGCATACCTGTCAAAGGAGCAGAGGGCACCAAAAATGTCCCTGGAGACACTGCCATACTCTGAGGATTTGCTGTAGCTACAGTGGGTGTCATAAGTGGTCCCATGTTCAGTGGAGACGCTACAAAGTACTGTGGTGCAAGAGGAGGTCCACGTACAGCCTGGCTTGTTGGCAAAATTCTTGCATTAGCAGCTGGAAAACGGAAATGGCTTTGTAGTACATCTGCAACATCAATTGATGCCAAAATGAGAGTGGGATCAAGCATACACACATCATCAAAGGAAGAGTGTTTCTGAGGAGGAAACTGTGGTAATAAGTTTTGTCACAAGATATAATTTTGTGCAGTCAAGGCTACACTTATTTACCAATTAATGCAGGGAACTGTTATCAAATATATGACTTATCATTTGTATATATCAGCACTAATATAGCTAGATACATTAGGAATGGAGTGAGACTTGTTATATTTCTTGGCACAGCATTCCTTAGTTGAAAATACATCCAACAATACCTGTGATAAAACAAATACTGTTAATAATCTGTATACGTGACAGATCTTGGCATAAGCCTCATGGCATTCAATGGTTTACTTGATGTTACACTTTCGGTTACAAGTCACAATATCAGCAATACTGGCAGCCACACAATATACTTAAACTGACAACTGCTCTGCACATCACAGACAGTGAACAGTAACAAAGCTACACTACACTTTTTCATTCAAGCAAAAATTCACAGGACCTCTAAAATATCAAGCTTATTGCCCTGAGAATGTTGGAAAACAATGGTTTCCAGTAAAATCATGGGCTATAGATATGGTGGTGTAGATAAGGGTGGATGTGTTGGAAATGAAATGTTTAAGAACAATATGTGGTGTGAGGTGGTTTAATCAAGTAAGTAATGAAAGGGTAGAAGATAGCTGTTTGGAAATATAAAGAGTATGGTTGAAAAAGCAGAAGAGGGTGTGGTGAAATGGTTTGGACATTTGAAGAGAATGAGTGGGGTGAGGTTGACAAAGAGGATATATGTGTCAAGAGGTGGAGAGAACAAGGAGAGAAGTGGGAGACCAAACTAGAGGTGGAAAGATGAAGTGAAAAAGATTTTGAGCGATCAGGGGATGAACATACAGGAGGGTGAGAGGCGTGCAAGGAATAGAGTGAATTGGAACAATGTGGTATACCGGGGTTGACATGCTGTCAATGGACTGAACCAGGGCATGTGAAACGTCTGGAGTAAACCATGGAAAAGTTTATGGGGCCTGGATGTGGATAGGGAGCTGTGGCTTCAGTGCATTACACATGACAGCTAGGGACTGAGTGTGAACGAAGGTGGCCTTTTTTTGTTTGTTTTCCTGGTACTACCTTGCTGAAGCAGGGGGTAGCGATGCTGTCTCTAGTGGGGCAGGGTGGTGCCAGGAATGGATGAAGGCAAGCAAGTATGAATATGTAAAAGTGTATATGTCTGTATGTGTATGTATATGGAAGTACATGTTGATATGAGAAACTGCAGAAGCTGGTGACTGAATTTGGTAAAGTGTGTGGAAGAAGAAAGTTAAGAGTAAATGTGAATAAGAGCAAGGTTATTAGGTACAGTAGGGTTGAGGGTCAAGTCAATTGGGAGGTGAGTTTGAATGGAGAAAAACTGGAGGAAGTGAAGTGTTTTAGATATCTGGGAGTGGATCTGGCAGCGGATGGAACCATGGAAGCGGAAGTGGATCATAGGGTGGGGGAGGGGGCGAAAATTTTGGGAGCCTTGAAAAATGTGTGGAAGTCGAGAACATTATCTCGGAAAGCAAAAATGGGTATGTTTGAAGGAATAGTGGTTCCAACAATGTTGTATGGTTGCGAGGCGTGGGCTATGGATAGAGTTGTGCGCAGGAGGATGGATGTGCTGGAAATGAGATGTTTGAGGACAATGTGTGGTGTGAGGTGGTTTGATCGAGTAAGTAACGTAAGGGTAAGAGAGATGTGTGGAAATAAAAAGAGCGTGGTTGAGAGAGCAGAAGAGGGTGTTTTGAAATGGTTTGGGCACATGGAGAGAATGAGTGAGGAAAGATTGACCAAGAGGATATATGTGTCGGAGGTGGAGGGAACGAGGAGAAGAGGGAGACCAAATTGGAGGTGGAAAGATGGAGTGAAAAAGATTTTGTGTTATCGGGGCCTGAACATGCAGGAGGGTGAAAGGAGGGCAAGGAATAGAGTGAATTGGAGCGATGTGGTATACAGGGGTTGACGTGCTGTCAGTGGATTGAATCAAGGCATGTGAAGCGTCTGGGGTAAACCATGGAAAGCTGTGTAGGTATGTATATTTGCGTGTGTGGACGTGTGTATGTACATGTGTATGGGGGGGGGTTGGGCCATTTCTTTCGTCTGTTTCCTTGCGCTACCTCGCAAACGCGGGAGACAGCGACAAAGTATAAAAAAAAAAAAAAAAAAAAAAAAAAAAAAATGTTGATATGTACATGTATATGTCTGTATATGTATGTGTATGGGCATTTATGTATATATGAGTGGTTGGACCATTCTTCGTCTGTTTCCTGGCACTACCTCACTGACGCAGGAAACAGAGATCAAGTATGATAAAATCAATAGAAAAAATATACATATATGTATGTGTGTGTGTGTATGTGGATGGATGTGTCTTTCTTCTATTTCCTGGCACTACCTTGTCATTGCAGGAAATGGCAATCAAGTACAAAAATGAAAATAATATAATATATACATCTTTTTTGGTAAAGTTTAATTATATAGCTAATGTATATAGTGTTCAGTGGGGTGCTGAACTCTGTCCCAGCTTTAGTATGACTTAAAAATTCTCACAAGCCTTTTTGTTACTCTATTATTTGTAAGAAATGGTAAACATATGAAAAACAACCAATTTCATTATTCTAAACAACTATTCCTGTACCAAGGTATTTTGTACCATGCAGGTCAAGAGTTTATCATCATGGTTTCATATAATCATTTGCATTAAATGTTTGTGCTTGTTAAGGGATATTACTTTCAGTTTTCATGTATTTCAACAAAAGCTACTTTAAAAGAAGCAGCACAAACATTCATATGAAAATAGACATTACAAAATTATCAGAAAAGGCCACCTTTTGTTTGCACACATGTCATGGATCATTCACTGTCACACAAAACCATACAATTATGTAAAAAAAAGAACAAAAATACATATCAATATAATTTTTTCTGAATCTTTGCACACACTCCAATAACTGACCACCCATTAAGTCTTAAGACCTCAATAACCTTGCATAATAATTCCTGAAAATGCCTGCATATTTGTTTGGTTCTCAAATGAGTGAAACATTGAGTCAGCAAAACAAGAGAGAGAAGGTAAAGATGAATGAAAAAAGACAAGTAGAAGCCAGGGCAAATGAGGAAAGAGACAGCAATACTAAATGAAATTTACGGCAAAACATTTATCATACTATACATGCTTGAATTGAACTGATTTTGTTAACAGTCTAAAACAACTTGACTTTCATCTTTGTCATGAGTTGAGACTTCCCATTTGTCCAATACAGTACAACCTAATAACTGATAAATCAAGTTTTATCATTTACCAATATGGATCATTAAAGTTCTAAAGCAATGGCATTGGAATCCCCATTTCCTAAACTGTTCTCTGCTACTCCTCCACAGACTCTCTTTAGCAAGAATGAGCTTTTCCTTTAACAATTGGTTTTGAACACATGCTCACATAAGTGTGTTTTCTTGCTAATTAAGATCTACAGGATCAAATACTAGAAAACCTCATACCTATGTGTTGCAGGATGTAATCAGAAGTCACACTTCGAGTGTCTTCTGCAGTCTTCTCAGAGTGAATTTGAGAAATACCATTTGGGATACCAGGAATAATTACCTACAAAGAAAGTATATGAAAATCATTTTATCAACAATCCTCAAAAAGCACAGCTTTTTATATGACTTTTTGTTAGCACATAATCAACAATGGATATAAACCAATAACAATGGCTTTTGATTTCTGAGATATTAATTTTTTAACCATGGAAGGAAATCAAAGACAGTGTAGCTTCTAGGCCCTGTCTAAGACTTAAATATCCAAAAGGTTATAGGAAAATTTCTATGCAACAATTATGGAAAGTCCCTTACAAAAGTAATTCTCAAGGAAATTTTCCCTTAGGGTGGTGATCCTATATTATTTCTCCAAAGTTGGGTGGCTTACCAGCACTCTCTTTCACAAACACTGGTGTAGTTAGGTCCATCAAAATAGAGGGAACTCAAGGGACAACAATTGTTGAGGGGGAAGGGCACACAGTATCTTTCCCATTATATAATCATCATATATCACTATTATTACTATTATTATTATTACTATTCTTTTTTTTTCTTTTAAACTATTCGCCATTTCCCGTGTTAGCGAGGTAGCGTTAGGAACAGAGGACTGGGCCTTTTTTTGAATATCTTCACCTGGCCCCCTCTGTTCCTTCTTTTGGAGAAAAAAAAAAAAAAAAAAAAAAAAACGAGAGGGGAGGATTTCCAGCCCCCCGCTCCCTCCCCTTTTAGTCGCCTTCTACGACACGCAGGGAATACGTGGGAAGTATTCTTAATCCCCTATCCCCAGGGATAATTATTACTATTATCATCATTATATCATCAATATCATTATGTTATATTTCATTATAATCTTGTTATATACTATAATTATTATCATTATTAATATTTCAAGTAACAGTGATTGTGATGACAATGGTTGTGCAGTCGCATTTATTTGTTATTGATCCTCTTACCTTTATCTGTATCATCACCATTTTTGTTATTCTCATCATTACTATCATATTTATCATCACTATCATTACCATTCATACTACCAGTACAGGTGCTACAGAGTTAAGTTTATAAAACAATGGTACAGTCCCTTAAAATATCAAGCTCTTATATTATCTTAATCTTTAAAGATATCAAATTGCATTTCATCCTGCTCAAATTAATTTCTTCAATGGCAGAAGCTATGCTTCTCTACTCAAAATGAGCAATGAACTCTTTGGTATTCATCAAACTGCACTCCAGTGGCAGTAGTGGACTTCTGTACTCACTGGGAGCAAACATGTTGCTCTACCTGTGATGAGCACTGGACTCTAGTGCACTCAACCTATGAAAGTCTGCAGATCACTGGCTCATTTATGTATAAATAAAAAGATAAACAGATGAATGATATTTCGCTTTTAATGAAGTTAAGTTACTTCACTGTATAGCTAACAGTGTTGCTGAAGCTGAAACTTGGTAATCACTAGGTGTCATCATTACAATTAACCATTTTACACTGTATATCTAAAGAATTATGAAATTTGAAATCTAAGAGTCCAGTGATATTTGGATTTGGGTTTGGTCTAGTCCTCCCCACAATGTAAGTTAATCATTTGCAGTCCCCATCATGGTAAATCATATTTTACTGTGTTTCACATTTTGTTCACAAACTGTGTAATCAGCAAACATGAATTATGGAAAATCCTAAATTCTGAAATACATTTGATATTGTAAGGTAATATATAAATTCCAGTATTTCAATTAGGATAAAAACTGAAGACACACATTAATGAGGTTTACCTGATTAAAAGATTTTAAGTGTGAAAACAGTCTGCCATATCAAGAAAAATTAATCCTTTGTACAACTGGAGCATCTATTAAAAAAAATTAAGATTTTTGGGAAGCTGAAGGAAGATTTGGTTCTGTAATGTAGGGTTTGCATTACAAATTACATGTTATAATGATACAAAGCATGAATAGCTTTGTGATACAAAAGTTGTCAGGGGCTTTATAAAGAAACACAGGTGGATATTGTGCACAACATTAAACTTAACTAGGTTACAAGTGTCCTGCCATCCTCATGAGTTTAAAGAGGCAATTGTGAAAAGATGAAATGCAGACTGAGCCAGAAAAGATGGAGCAGATTTGAAAAAAGTGGAGGAATGCAGTGTGGCATTGTCACTGTAAGTGTGCATGTGGTCAACAACTGAAGAAACATTTGGTTAACTAAAGAAAGAAAACTTTATAAAATGGAACAAGAGAACAGGAGACAGGAATGCCAAAAGATGGGAGCCTGGAGATCAGACCCTAATGCCAATCCGTCAAAAGCTTTTGAAGGCAATAATGAGGATCAGAGATAGGACTGTGATATTCAGTCTATCTAAGGAAATGGGAGTTGAGAAGATATTCTAAGATTTTGGGAATGATACAAATCATGACAACAGGGCAACAGCTGGAAGGGTAAGAACAGTCACCATTCTATATCAAGGACATGAGGGAAAAAGTTTGAAGCAGAAACTCATTTCTGTGTATTGAAAACTCCTAGAATGGAAGGGAACAAAGGACTCATACCACAGATATCTAATCTAAAATCTTTCAATGTACCTTGTACAAGAAACACACTCTGCTGACACACTGGCACATGTCACTGGTTTACATGAAACTTCTTTGCTTTGTCAAATATAGTACAAGCATACACCATTGCTCTAATACGATTCACTGATTAAAATAATAAATCAATCTACCTCACTGGGACTTTTGACGTGTGTTTCCTGTGCAACTAACACTGCAGGAGCAGGGATTCCAACAAGATGAGTCTGAAAATAAAGAATACAAGAATTCATCCAGAGGATCACACTAGAATTTTTCTTGAAGCATAAACTTTCACACAGTATTTTGAAAAATTTAAAACTATAGAGACAAATCCTTACAACCCATCCGAGAGAAAGGATGTTTAAACATTGATGAAACTGCAAGGCATATTTCTAATAGAAAAATCATCTTCTCAAACTCCCATGAATTAGGTTTTTTTTGTGATCATGTTTCTTCTTTTCTTTCTGTTTTCTAACATAAGCAATTCATGTGTTCCTATCCTTTCCCCATCACTATTTTCTCTTCTTTCAGGTAAATGTTCACTGCCTTCCACTGGGCCTTCTCCATGGTATTCCAATGTTTCTTTAAGTCAAACATTGTATGCCCTAGTTATCTTACTGATTATTTTCTTCATAGACTTGAAGGCAATTTTGATATCAATTAACCCAATATCCACTTAATTCTCCTAATGTGGTGTTCCAGTGACAAGTTGTATGACAACCTCTAAGTCCCTTTCATGTTGAGATTCCAGTAATTTGTTCCCAACAAGGTGATGATATGAGATATGCCCTACCTTCAACATTTTGGATTTGGGTGTCATCATGTACACCTCTAGGCAGAGCAGGTGGGAGCTCTTTGTTAAACTTAGTTTCCAGTTCATTACCACTTACTACTAACCCATAAACATTTAAATACATCACTTTCAATCTGATGTTACCATCTGCTAACACTTCTGCCCTCTGTGTGCGTGCATGTATGTGTGTGTGTGTGTGTGTGTGTGTGTTGTAAAATGAGAAATTTCAGCAGGAAAAAAGAAATCTGCATGAAGAACAAGTAGTTCACACCACCGACAGAATGTTTTAATAGCATACATAGTCGGCATGTCTATATTCAAGCTTTAAAAGTATTCAATTAAGAGATGGTTGTCATTACTTCAGCAGTTCTGGATCGTGGCAGGACTCCTCTAGATGAGACATGTTGCATTCCTTGGGTACCCGCTGCACGGCGTACATGTGGCATTATCAATGGCTCCCTGAAAGTGAATTGCCAAGTTAATATAACAGAATATCTATTATGCAGATCACAAGAAATTTACTCTGTAATAGTTTAATCTTTGAAGAATGAATAGTGATAAATACATATGCAATTCACCTTGTTTGCTGCATCCTCTAATAATCACTATATATATATATATATATATATATATATATATATATATATATATATATATATATATCCCTGGGGATAAGGGAGAAAGAATACTTCCCACGTATTCCCTGCGTGTCGTAGAAGGCGACTAAAAGGGAAGGGAGCGGGTGGCTGGAAATCCTCCCCTCTCGTTTTTTTTTAATTTTCCAAAAGAAGGAACAGAGAAGGGGGCCAGGTGAGGATATTCCCTCTAAGGCCCAGTCCTCTGTTGATAACGCTACCTCGCTAATGCGGGAAATGGCGAATAGTACGAAAGAAAGAAAGATATATATATATATATATATATATATATATATATATATATATATATATATATATATATATATATTTTTTCATACGATTCGCCATTTCCCGCATATATATATATATATATATATATATATATATATATATATATATATATATATATATATATATATATATATATATATATATATAAAAGCAAAACTACAAAATTGAGCAAACTGTCAAAACATAGTGTTGAAATTTAGTAATCATATGCAGACTAACAACCCATGATAGATGCAAAAAAGCAGGAACTTCAGTCTTTCCTTATCTAAACCTAAGAGTATGCCCTCACAGTTTGGAATAAACACTAACAACATATATCTCACCATCATTATAAGGACATGGTTATGTACTGGACATAACATTGTGGCAGGGATGGGGATATGTGATACAAATATGTGGAATATGTCTTCACAGCTTAAGATATACACCCATAGTATATATCTAAACTTCAACACAAGGATGTGGGAAATGTACTGGACATAACATAGGCAAAAAGAGTGAATGACTGCACAAAGATGATCCCACTCATATATTCGAGAAGGGGAAGCAACAGCCCTCTGGAGAAAGAAGGACACCAAAATGATGAACAAAAAATGACCACAGAAGGAACAGCGTCATATTGAAAACAAAAACAAGGAATGAGGTAATGAGTCTGTTCCGCTCAGGCATTCTAGCCACTACCATTTACCCTGCCCTGCCATTTGCTGGTCCCATCCCCCCCCTTCACATCCCAGGTTGGTAACATGAGTAAGTTAAGATACCCGTAAATGATCAGAGCCTTTTATCAATTATGTTATACCCAAAATCAGTAGGTACAAGAAGGGAAGAAAGAGTTCAGCACATGGGATATTTTCCTAGAGGAAAGTTTTTTAAACAGTGATACTCTTGATGTGTGGAGAGTAGAGAAAACAACTGCAGAAATTCTCCCATCCATTGGATTAGAAGTGGTTAAAGAATGTAATGATTTCAAAGGAGGATAAATCTATCCCTAAAAGGATACTACAGAAAGTTAAGAAAAAAAAATCAGCATTATGGATCTACAACCACATACTACAGTAGATTCTTGTAGCATCAAATTAAAAAATGCAGCAGAACACTGTGGGCCAAGAGACAAAACTGTGAGATTCCATATCAAATAACAAAGATCAGTAAATAGAACTAAACTGACGAGGAAGAAAGAGATGGATTTAGGCGCATTTATTAAACCTGATAGCACTATGGAAACTACCTAAAAACAGGCACAATATATAGATAATGATAAAATATCTTTCACAAAAAATGTGTCAACCATAAAAAACATACACCAGAACTGGGGAAAGTAGAACTGTAATAACAGTGGGGTCCACAAATAATATGGGCCAAGTAAGGGTGGAAGATGTAATTGGGATATTATCCTAGCTCTAAGAGAAATAAGTGTCCTGCCACTGACAGAACTTGTTGCTGATGTAATTCGTTAAGAAATTTTTCAAACACATGTAGGCAAAGCAAAGCAAAACAAATCAAAGTAGAGGTTTAACAAACAAAAGCAACAAATAAGTACTAGGATATCTCTCAAATATAGCAATGATACAAGTACCTAAACAAAGAACAAATTATGGTGAATGTGACCATAAATGGTTAACTCTTGCAAATGCACCTGAATATCACAGCTGATGTAATGAAGATATCAGAGATTGCAAAGCAATTCCCTAAATGCACACTAGACCTCATTCCTACAGTGATTTGCCCTTACCTACACTCAAAGGTGACTGTGATTCATTGTTTGGCCTTAAATGGGTATGTATCATTCCCCTAAAGTGGCCATCCCTATCCCAGGTTGAAGCCTAAAAGGGTTTCACTGACACCTTATTAGCATACTTACAAAATGTTTTCAAGAATGGTTTGGGGGAAGTCCAAAGAACAAAAACCCATCTCCAACTGAATATGAACAACTGGGTAAAGGTCCTTCCTTCCATGACACTTGCATTTACAATTAAATCGATGATAAAGCTGGAACTGCACAAGTTAGAGGCCAGTGAAACTTGGGAATGGGTCACATACTGAGAATGGGGCACACCCACAGTCCCCATTTGTTAAGAAAGATGGTACCATGCACATGTGCAGTGAATGCAAAATAATGATCAGTTTTGAGTTGTGAGTGGCTTATCATTCACCAGTGAAACATAAGGGCATGTCAATAGCACTGGCAGGATATCAATTCTTCACTAAGATTGGAGTGATACAAGCATTTCATTAACTACCTAAGGACATAAAGTTTCAGAAGTATTGCACCATCAACACCCAATACAGTCATTTTTTGGCCTAAACTTCTAGGTTTACATATAACTATTAAACATCTAGCTGTAGCACACCACATCATCTATTTTGAGAACATTATTTCGTTTACAGGTATGACTCAAGAAGAGCAAAATACTTGACTATGTGAAGAGATAAAAGAGGTCTCAAAGAATGCTGAGGTATGTGTTTTTAAGTTCAGTGCATCTCAAACTGAAGAGCTGGGGTTTTGCACTACTGGTAGTGGCATTCACAATCCTCAGCAAAAAGTCAAAGACATCATGGAAGCCAATACTCCACAAAATTCTAAGAAATACAGTGACCCATTACCCCTAATACTCCTAAAATCCAATCTCAGCAGCAACACAATAAAGATGCAAGAACACTTCATCTGCGTATTCTCCCTCTGGAGTTGATGAGATCAGGATTTGTGAGATACACACTTGAAGAATATACCTTCATAACATGAGATATACATCAATCATATATATTTACCATTCATCACTGGAACATGGTGATCAGCTGGACATCATAGAAGGTATACATATGATGACTGCAAGTTGGTATACTCAGACTAACATAATCAAGAGGCATTTTCATTGCTTTAAGTCCCATCAAGAGTAAATAAAGAAAGCAATGTTTGAAAAAATTTGCAAGCTATCTTTTTTGCCTAATATATAAAGTACATTACTAATATGAAAATCCCATCACTTTAGTACTTCTAAATCATACCTCTTAAAAAACTAATTAATATGCAGATTTATGCAATGGCTTGCCCTAAAATCTAAGCAGTTGGTGACCTCCACAGGGAACTTACCTATCATGTACGCATGAAATTTCATGTATTTTTCTTGAGTTACTGTGCTAACATGTAAGTGTACACAGACATTAATAAACAGTGACACACGGATGACAATATATATCCTACATACATTACACTTCTGATACGATGGGTCTAAAATTCTCAGCACTACAGCTGTGATCTTTCAATTCTAATTTCTATATCATAGACTTTTGTTTAAGGTAATGTACTGTAGCACTTACCCTCCTGGTGCAATATGAGGGATAAATGTATGTGGTTTCTGTCCTGCACTGACCATGGAACGGCCAATAGCCTTACGCTGGTGGTACTCTTCACGGTTCTTTATAGGCTTTGCCCATGTTATTTCTAGTTCACAACCATGAACAATTCGTCCTGTGAGATGATATAAAAGTCTGTGTGCAGCAACTACTTGTGTCTTACATGTAAAAAAAAATTATTCTATATACATCCTATACAACAAATAAGACTGATGATATAAATCAATATATCTAAATTTAGTCAATATTGGAAAGCAAGAAGCAAAGTATGTGATTTAATAATTGCTAAGGAGAAAACAATTAATCCAATTTAGCTTTATACAAGGAATAAATGGCCCAAATCAATATTCTAATCTTTAGTCTGTCCAACTTTATACTGCTAATTTAAATCAAAATATATGCATCAATCAAGTTTTCTATAAATCAGTAATAACATATGACCCCAACTAAAGCAATTAGCAGAGACAAAATCCCTAGGTGATATCCAAAGTCAGCACCACAACACTTGTATCCACAATCATTTCCTTCAAATATGGAAATCTAAAATGAGTGCCTGTGAAGCACAGGTATCTTATAAGAAATTAACATCCTTGAAAAGATGAAGTACGCCAGTGAGCCAAATGATTTCATGAAAATGCAGTCATGATATATGGTAGTACTGTATAAAGTGGTTTGTTGTTAGTGAATATTAAGTGTATAAAAGAATAGTAAACCTTAATTTGCTGAGAAACATGCTTGAGGTACATGACATGAAATTCTCTCAATCTTTGCTGAAATTGATGTTAATAATAAATGCGAAATGTTCTATTAATGACATCCCATAACATACTCCCCGAACGAGGTCAGGACACATTTAAGGTAGTGAGAACCAACAATGTTCTTCCATTTCTGAAACACCAGCTATTGATTTATTCCCTTGAACTTTGATACCACACACACACACACACACACACACACACACACACCACATGGGGTGGTAGGATCACAAATGACCCACACTATAATAATGCATCAGCTAATAATGTACTACACTTGAAAGATTTTCAGATGAAACAGCTAAGAGAGGGATACTTACAGGATAAAATCTAAACAAACTTTTTGACATAATTCAGTATATATATCTATTTTACTTATTCATATATATATATATATATATATATATATATATATATATATATATATATATATATATATATACACGAACAGAGAAAAGTACATGTACCGCAGCTCTCCATTCCAACTCTAATACTAATAACTTGCATTTTCTGTGAAAGTACCACACAATAATTTCAATGTACTGTAATCATACTTGCCCTGTCAACTTACCATTCAGGGATGCTTTCACAACTTCAGCTTGTTCCCTAGTAGCAAAATGGACAAAAGCATAGTCTTTCTGTTTCTTGACTCTCTCTACTCCATTTGAGCTGTTGCAGAGACGTCTGATGTCATCTTCCGTTGTACACAGTGCTAGATTGCGAATGTACAGAATCTTCACCTGAAATGATAAGTACAAGGTCTTCAGCTACTCTTTCAGGATGAAACCAAAGAGAGACTCCCTTACTGCCTCAGTCACTCCATTCACTTATCTTCCTCTCCTCTCACTCAACCACATAAAATTATCACAAGGAAAAGCATCCAAATACAAGTAAAGTATTCTCATTTCTTCTGTATGCCAGAAATGAAAAATACATTCTTCGCTTTCAAATGAGCCTGTGGATTACATTGTGCATGAATTGATCAGCTCAATTGCTCATACCACTGCAGTTTAGTACAGTATGAGATTTTGACTCATAAAAGAAAGATTATCATCTACCTCAGAATTCACAAGCTGGTGTAGACCAAAGGCTATGCTATCTCTGGTTAAGTTCAGTTATGTCCAGATAAGTGGAATATGATGGTTTCAGGAAAATCCTTTCCCAGGAAGAAATTTTACTTTTCCTTTTCTTTGTACTCTATGGATGTATCTAAATAGTCCTAAAAATTCTACTAGTAGCCAGAATAATTACATATTCAATCCTTACATGTTCTTTTTCTAATCATTCAATCAGTGAACAAGTGAATTAGGAGGAATGAGTCTAGGTTAATTCTCCTATCCAATTTTTAGTAGAATCTTTTCTAGTTATTGATATGTTGCTCTGAATACAAACAAGAAAAGTCGTAAATATTCTTCTCGTATTACATAAGATCTCTGAACAAAGATACCCCCATCCTTATGTGTTTGTTCAGCCAATGCTTTCGTGTTAACGGGAGAAATAAAATCCCACTGAAAAAGAATAACTAATGGGTGCATTCTTTTGTATAAATGCCTAAGCAATCATCAATGTCTTCCACAACGATTATTTTCTACATCCAAAAGGTTTAAATTACGTTAAAGTCATGACTTTTTCATATGGTGTTAATCCAAAAACGCTTCCTATCCCTACTCATGATGGCAGTTTACATATCTTCATTGAAGATGCACACTTTTGCAATATCTAATCAACGTAAATGGTGCGAATCTTGATCACCTTACTAGTAAGTTCATTTACACAACTATCAAATCAAATATCATATGTTTACATCAGTTATATATCCCAGCTAAGCTGTAATGATGCATTTCTTTAAACGTATACATAATTACTTTCAATGGTGTTATCGCACCAATCTTACTTATCATCACTTAATTTACAGAAACATATAGTCCTAAAGTCTTAACATTATTCATAAACATGAGAAACTGTATTCTGTTGTTGAATGGTACACTGCTAACATGAAACAGTTGTTTAACTCACTGAAGAAAAGATGCAGACTTTAGTGTTCATTGCAAAGTAGAAAAAAAAAATAGAAATGTGGAATGATGATGGTGGTAGGGAAGAGGTGGGGTGATGATGGAGTTGAGGTGCAGCCTTGGGGTGATGATGGTGATGTACAGTAAGGTTGACATGTATGGCTTCGGCGGTGGTGGTGTTGTATATAAGGTGCTGGTGCTGATAGTAACGATGTAATTGTAGGTGGTAATGATGGTGACGTACGGCAGAGGTGGAAACTATTATATAAAGGGCTGGCGGCAACTGTGGCACTAGTACGGTGGTGGCGAGGGCTTGTGTTGCAGATACACATCTAAGATTAGACAACAAATCTCATCATTGTTATGAACGAACCATTGTCAAATGCCTCGGGATGAATATCCTCCCCAAAATCTGAATTTCATGAAGTAATAAAGGCGAGCTGCAGTTAAAAAACTTATAATTGACAAAAATCAGAGTACTGGAGAGCCTAGTTACCTACTGTGTTATTACCTATTTCTTATTACTGTATGTGTGTATAACTACCTATTTCTAAAGTCCAAGGAAGGACTCGTGAGGCCTCATCTCTTGTGAACTCTCCACAATCATACAACAATTCACACCTTTTATATGGTCAGTCTATAGTGTGTGCGTGTGTGTGTGTGAAAGTGCGGGTCCCTGTATGAGAATGTGAGTCCATGATACACGTGCTGGGATTACGAAGTGGTCATGTGAGCCAGCCAGACAGCTACCTACGCTTTCACATACCACTGTCACAACACACTCCTCCTGTGCCGGCACTTTCCCAACAACCCATTACCTATTATAAATTCATCAGATCTTCCTTACTGCATTCTATTATTAGGCATATACGCCTCTGAGGGAATAACTAATGTAAATTCAAGAGGAGAAATATCCTAGACAAGGAAAAGTGTCGAAGGGAGGCAGAGCCTACACGTACACCATATGACATTCTTAATGATTTATTCTTCCGGTACACCGATAACGGTTATCAGTTTACCTCAAGGACATTTTTATCTTATGGGGGAGAAGAGAAGGGGGAGGTAGGCGTTATAAGGGGTTAGGTAGGTGGAGCAAGAAGTATACAGGGAAAGTTTCATGTTAATCAGGGAAGTTGCACGGGAGTAAAATCAAAATATGGCATCATAACTTATCGTAGCATACCAAAAAAAAAAAAAAAAGAATTTTGTAGAATGAATATACCAACAGCCAACCGATCTAGCCGCTTATCGCAGCTCTTGGCAAGTGTGTTAATCAGGTGGGAAGATTAGGTTTGCCCTCCCTAACCCTGTAGCTAGTGTCTATGTAGGCTTGCGTCACTTCCCTCCCCAACCCTATGGTGCTGGCTTGGTTTGTCTCAAACACAGTGGTCCAACCCTCACCAGAGAAAAATCCAACCCGCTCATCACACATACGTCGTGTTATCTTAAATTCCATTAAAAAAAGAAAAACACTGGTAGTAATGAGTGACAGGGTCTCCAGAATATGAAGGGAAAAATGAAGCGCGACAATATACACTCTCAGACCTCTTCCAGGTGCTGAGCTCCTCCTCCCGCCACCCCGTGATCCATTCAGCAAACACTCCACACGATTCTCCCCATCTCGCCTTGTCAAGGCTTTAGAATGATCAGACAACGGTATACCTATGCCACCCCCCAAAACATGAATTCCTTTATTCCGATTTCCCTACAAGTCTACATCGACGTGACAGTTATTTATCAAACATGTATTCAGGTTTAGTTGAGAGGTCTGTGTGCTCAAATGCACAGACGGGGTAGATGCCCTTCTTCCACATCGGACACACTACTCTGTAAAGTTGTTACAGTACCACTTTGTTCATTCTTACATCCACAATTTCCTCTTTCGTAAAAGACGTCTTCTGCGGTAAACTGCTCCGATATTCTTATCTTGTTACGATATTCTTATCTTCTGTTAACCAATATTCATCTGAGAAGTTCCTTTTACCCTTCGCACCATCTTTACCGAATATCGTGTACAGTAATCGACAACCTCCATGACTAGAACCATTACAACTTTTATTTTGGTCAAATTACAGACAACCTTTACTTTAATACTGATTAACGAAGGAATGAGAATCATAAATATTACATTTTTATAGTTAGGTTCTGATATAACTATTATAATGCTGCGTTTTGTATGGTTCAAGGCAGATATTATTCATAAGCGATATTATCATTATTATCATTATTATTATCATTATATAATCCCACGATCAATTATATGAGAGTCCCGCAACACTCCACTTAAAGCGAAGTCCTTAAAGATGCAAACTAGAAATCGAAATCGGAGGAAGGGGGTTGGGGGAATATTGACCCCTCCCACAAATACATGGAACCTACGGAAATGTGGTGTCCAGAGTGAGTCATGTAAAAAAAAGATATATGTACTTTTACTTTTACATACCTAAAGCTTTCAAGTTCTAATTTATTCGAAAAGCGAGGCAATTTACGGCCAATCTATAACTTTGGCTGAAAAAAAAAAAAATGCGATAGCGGAACTCATTCATTTGGCAACAAATTTCTTCCCATTTTGGCAAAATTTGAAGACCAGTTTGGCAGCCTTCTGTCAGGACGGAAAGTTGGTTCAATATTGGACTAAATGTACGCCAATGACACGGAGTCTCCCCGAGTCAAAAATTAAATGAGGAAATATAAATACATGGAAATAAATAAAATAAACAAATTGCTCTATTTCGAAAGCTGATGGAGCCTTGCCGAAGCGGACTTTGCTCTCCTTGGTGTCACCTGAGGCCAGCGAAGCCCGGTAACATCAGACAGACACTACAGTAACCATGAGTCTCCGCCCAGGGGCGAGCCCGAATCTCAGGCATGGCAATGGGCCCACGGTCAATCCCAGATGTTCATCCCCCCTTCAGGATTGGTCGATAACATGGTACCTGACTCAAGCTGGTGTGTTTGTGCGTTGGTCCCGTAATGGGAAGGAATTTTACGCTCGTGAGGGCCCCATCTCTTGAACACTTTACTATCATACAACTCGAATTTACATATGCTGTCTTGATTAACCATGTCCTCAGTCAATCTGTTCCGTTCATCTACCACTCTTATACTATTCAAGTTATTTCTTTACGTTATTCTTACAAGTTTTTTTTTTGCCTAATTTCGTGTTATGTCCTCTGGTTGTTATTTGTCTCAAAATACTGTCCACTGCACACTTCGTCGATCATCACTTACTCTTCTCTCTTCCAAGGAAAGTAAATCTAAAACTTTTAGTGTGTGTGTGTGTGTGTGCGTGCGTGTGTGTGTGTTCAGAAAGAAGTAAAGACACGATACACATAGCGTTCAAAGACGGACAACAAAGACGTAAAACACAAACAGTAATCACGTTACACATTTATCAAAGTTCATTATAAAGATGCTCTCTTTGCACCGGCATTGAAAATCCCCTATTACTGTCGATACAACACCAATTCACAATTCCACTGTACTGTAACTTTAAACCGTTGGAGTATAATTAATATACCCTACAATATTAAGCTTCTTTGTCCGATTTAATGGTGTATGGTTGGCTGGTGGCTTTAAGCCTATCAACTGCCAGGTTTATTAAGGCCGTCAACGTAAGTTACATCCACCAACCGAAAAATCTTTAACACCTTCTTCAGGTGTTAAAGATAATTCTATGACCACTTACACTCTCGCTATGCACGTGGCCCATGAATAATAGTGCGTTCTCAAGTAACGAGAACCTATGGAAAAAAAAAAGTGTAAAAAAGGACTACAAACTTAATCGCTTGAGTACACTATTTTCATGCAATTTCAAAATTGTTTGTCTTCAATCCACATTTCAGGCTTCAGTTTTTCGACACAGCTTCATTCTTCAACATTAATCATATGTTAACACTAAACATCATTGCTACCGAGAAACAGGTAATCCGGCAAGAATATCAAGGCGGAGAAAACCTTGAGAAACCACTACCTCCTGCCAGCACTGAGGAACAAACACCCTGTGTAGAGTTTTGACGCGAAGGCTGACTGAGAGAGTAGCACCTCGCTCCTACCACGTACCGTGGGATGAAACCAACCCGTCACCAGGAACCAAATGGGGCCTCATCTAACACAGGAATGGCCGTGGACTCGCCTAATGTATATATATATATATAAAAAAAGAAGAAAACACCGAGAGATCTGTAATGGATTTCCCTCCTTCACTCTAAGAGCCACAGGAAGATAAACTTAAGTACCTCGGGACTTAAGTGTGGACTTTATAACAGTATACCCAGGGATCCTTTGCCATCATTTTTATCGGCAGCGAGGTGGTCGGGGACCTGTTAGCCAGGAGAGGGTAGACGGTAACCCCCTGTCGCAGGGGGTGGTGCCGTGTTATCAACAGCTGCTGCCGGCAGGGACTGATACCGGTGAATACACAGGGCTTTGTTCAACACCAGGACGACGCTATCTGAGCTACTCCATGCTCGGCCACGCCCACCAACACATGCTTGCTCACCTCTCATACCACCATACTGCCTTAACTGGGCGCTGCGCCAGTTTGTGAGTGGTTCTGTATTTTCCATAGATGAAACCATGGAAACCACCCCTCCCCCTGTTTTATAGGTTAGGTTATAATATGACGGGTTCGGTTAGAATAGGCTGGGTTAGGTTAGAATAGGTTGGGTTAGGTTATAATAGCACGGGTTCGGTTAGAATAGGCTGGGTTAGGTTAGAATAGGTTGGGTTAGGTTAGATTAGGTTGGGTTGGGATGGGTGATGTTAGATTAGGTTAGGTAAGAATTGGGTGGGTTGGGTTAGTTTAAATTAGGTTGGAAGAATACAGAACTAGTAATAATAAGTAATATCTATAATTTCGTTCCAAGTTTTTTTTTTTTCCATAAACACAGTTTGAAACTATTTTTTTTTTTACTTTCTCAAGCATGACGAGTCTGACCTTTGACCTGAACCTTACAATTCAGGTCTACGTCAGACCACCTTTACCAAAAGGGCCGTGCCGTCGTGCTACATGTCGTAAACATTGGTAGAACAACAGCAAACAGCCATGCGCACTCCAGAACAACGTTGCTACATTTAACAGCAAGAGCGACGAAAGATAATAGAGAAACATGGAAGATAAAAAAGATAAAACCCTAAAAGCTTACAGGAGATAAAATGAAAAAAACAGAAACAAGCCTAGTCTATCTCCCCCGCCTAACAAACCCTTTCTTCATAACTACGTTTCTCCACCCCTCTCGTATTTCGCTTTCTTTTCCTTAGAAATCTATACACATCGATACACTTAAGTGCATTTCCTATTCCGTTACAGCTCTATTGTACACGATAAAGCCAAGGTTAATCTTGGGAATGAAATCTCTTTATCCAATGTGGGATAACATAGTGTAAAACAACTTTTCACATAAGCAAGAGCCGTCCTTGTTAAGCATTGGACTGTATGTGAGTAGAGGTTAGAACAAAATTCATGCGCAAAGGGAAAATTAACTTTCATCAAAAACCAAGAAGAACCATTCAAGTCAAAAGGAAAGGATTTGATCAAAAAAAAAAAAAAAAATAATTCAAAACAGAAAATGTAACATTCAACTGTAGTAGTGTGAATTTACGAAGTCCTTTAAAACAAGTCCAATATCACGCACAAATTGTGTCAAAAGACTTTTTAGGTAATACCGTTCACAAGTGTCAAAACGGAAACATGGACACAAACAAATATGGCGCAAGTTAGGGTGATGGTGGACACGCTTTGCCATGTAATGAAAGCTTACTTTGGATGTAATTCTTATATACTTATCAAAAACGAACCTGACCTACACTTCACCACATAACCTAATACAACCTAGATATATTCACCTAATCCTTAAACCACATCCTTTCACGATACTATAAGAAACCCTCCAGTATGCTGGGTAATGCGTTTGCAGCGGGCTCTTATTAAACCCAACCATAATTCACATCGTAGCTACGCTATCTATAAGACAATGGATGTTAATCAGAGGTGTTGTGAGAGGAGTAAAAATAAAGTCAAATGTCTAAATTAGTCATGGATTGTGTATTTTTTAAAAAAGCTTTAAAAGCTGAGATATATGTAAACAAATTATTGTTTTACTATCTTTTGATTTTTATGCGACAAACTGAAACGTTTGACGAAGTTGGCGAAGAATGAACGGAATTACTAAGGTCTTACGTTGTAAAGTTATACACACAGTCACATAGTGAGGGGGGAAAAGACGAACGCAGCCAAGTTGACCGTCGAAGGCTGAAGCCGCCTACAGGCCAAGCCTAGTAGGTTCAAAAAAAATAAACTTGAAATCAAGGTGAAGTCATATGAAAATATACCGAATAGAAATCCCCTCATGAAATATATAACTGGTTATGATTCAGGAAGCTTAGCTATGTATGAACTATGGGATATTGGCTAATTTCTTTCGAATGAGGACACTAATAAAAGGGTATTCCTTGCTATCTATACTTCAATGGCAGTAAATGATATACATTAATGGCAATACACTTTCACTGTAGTTATGAGTACACAAAATGGTTATTAGTAATCCATGTTTTCATGAGTATTTCTCTTCAACAGGATTGCTCACATAAGGAACGATTTGCCAATAAGAGTGGTAAAAAGCAGAACAAATGAGAGGTTTAAGAATTGACGATAAATATTTCGCTTCAAGTCCATGACTTAATCATCTGCGCCTCCTTTTAGTCACACTGACAAGTTACAAGCGATTCTCTTCGAATTATCTGTATACCTTCTAACTTTTCCCACACTGACCTGTGAGTTTCCGATCTCTCCATTATCACAAGCCTCGGCTAGCACCCAGTCGTCTGTTGCTGTTTGAATTCCATTGTATATGAGAGTTACACAACCAGACTGGAGGCAATAATGTCATGACGCTCTATCTTAATCCACTCCTTCTCACCAGGAATATTATTATTTTCTTCCTCAGCTGGAATACTTAATGTATCAGTGGTGAAAAATCTTTTAAACTCTTAAATGAATAAAAGGCATTCAAAGCTTAAGAATGTGTTAACATTTTGCTGAGGGATTTAAACGCTATCATATAGAATATGTGAACGATTTAAACGCAATTATACAGAATATGTGCACGAGGGATTTAAACGCTATTATACAGAATATGTGAACGAGAGATTTAAACGCAATTATACAGAATATGTGAACGTGGGATTTAAACGCTATTATACAGAATATGTGAACGAGGGATTTAAACGCTATTATACAGAATATGTGAACGAAATCGAAACACATCAATTTCAGGTTGTAATTTCAACGGCAAAAAATTGTATTCAACATTTTGATTACACTGTGTAGACTTTGATCGGCTCTTGTGATGTATGTGATGCATACGTTTGATGTTGAGGTGGAGGAGGAGGAGTCTGGCAAGGGCAGTGTGTGGGGGGACACCCTCCCGAGGCGACCGAAGATTGCTATATCTCGTCTGTCTCGAGATTCTCCCGTTCTCTCCAGCCCTACGACAGCCAGCCGGTCTGCCAAAGTCTCTTGTGTCGTTCTCCTACCTGATATTCTCTCTCTCTCTCTCTCTCTCTCTCTCTCTCTCTCTCTCTTAGGCGGTGAGGCGAGAGGCAAGGCAGCTATCGCGAGCCGCTACCTTGCCTCTCACACCAAATCTCATCGTCAGAGTACACAACAGGATCCTCTTTCTCTCTCTCTCTCCTTCTCTTACCGGAGTGGTTGGAGAGCAAGGATGTTGCTCTACCGAAGAGGAAAAGTGAAGATTCAGATGTCTTGTGTAAAGATGTATGGCGCAGCGTTATCGAGGCGTGTGAGCGGGTTATTGATGATGTATTGCAAATGCCTCTTACGCAGATATCTCCGGCCTGCTGGGACCCTATGTATATGAATATGCATGTATGTCTAGTGCACTCTAATATACCCCGTGATGTGTGTGTGTGTGTGTGTGTGTGTGTGCGTGTAGCAGTGATACTGTGTTGGTTTAGTAAGGAGTTCAGTTATGCTAAGTTGCTCATGATGTGATCGAAGGGTTCGCGGGGGACCGAATGTGTTTTATTGTTTGTGTTGCTGTCAAGATCTTGCAAACGACAATTAGTTTACGTACTCTTTACGTCCATCGTTGTTTTCAACCGGTTTGTGTTGCTTCTCTGAATCTAGCGTCAATTTTCAGGTATAGTTTTTCTTATTTTTTTTCATCGTGTTTAATATTTTCAATGAGCGGGTATGTCTCATTTTGTCTCCCCCCCCCATCTTTTCCGTGTGACCCCTCACGAACGCTATCAACGATACCCCCTCCACTCCCACCCCCACCCCCCTCATAAACACACACACACACACACACACACACACACTCACACCCTCCTCTCGACACCTCAAGCTTGCCCCAGCCGACCTAATCCCCCCTTTCCCTCCGTGTCTTTGACTGGGATTACGAAGTTATCATAATCTCCCTAACTCCGCCGTCACTCACAGCGTCTGGTCTGTCGCTACCTCGGTGCTACGCTCCCTCCCACACTCTCACTCGCGCTCTACTGAAACGCTCAACTTGTTCTTCAGCCACGGTGTTACCTCGTAGTTACCTGTATTCTCCCACACCACCAACTTGCAGTAATCTTTTCCTTAAAGGACAATGCAAGTTCGAGGGACCGAAAATGCCAAAATGTCGTTTGAGATACTGTAATAACACAATATTCTATTCACATGCAAGTGCTTTTTATGTTGTTAGATTTGAGGTAATGCATCTAAGGTATACGGTATCCAAGAGATACTGTACCAGGTATATTCAAAGCCTGCGATGGAATACAATAAAAAGAGACACAATAGAAAACGGAGCTCAAATTAAAGTATCCTATACACATTAAATATCTCTCCAGTTAGCTTTCTTGAGCGAAACTTCGACGACATGACTTTATCAAGCGCTTTATATAAATTAGAGCTATTCTTTTTTTTTGTAAATTTCAAGTCATTATTTCTCTTCCTCTCTCACTCATGCATGGAATTCAAACAGATTACTTTATGTTTCCGATCATGTTGCCGCTCTACGATACACTTTGCAGTGAAATTACTCGTCAAGGCTGTAGTACAATCATACACCTGGTCCATCGTTAAATCATCTTATCTGGCGACTAACATTAACCTCGTGTGATAACATGTGACGTAGGTAGTTCATGGGCCACGTACCAAACAGGTAGGCGACCTTCGCAATGGGACGAGCCGTAATGTACTTGGCGGCCGCGCCCACACAACCCATATATATATATATATATATATATATATATATATATATATATATATATATATATATATATATATATATATATATATTTCTTTTTCTTTTAAACTATTCGCCATTTCCCGCGTTAGCGAGGTAGCGTTAAAAACAGAGGACTGGGCCTTTTTTGGAATATCCTCACCTGGCCCCCTCTGTTCCTTCTTTTGGAAAATTAAAAAAAAAAAAAAACGAGAGGGGAGGATTTCCAGCCCCCCCGCTCCCTCCCCTTTTAGTCGCCTTCTACGACACGCAGGGAATACGTGGGAAGTATTCTTAATCCCCTATCCCCAGGGATACTATATATATATATACGGTATGGCCTTGATTAGGGCCTCAGCTAACACTGAAAAACAAAGTGACAGGACAACACCGTGAACGAATAAAGTACAAAAATGTAACCTGAGGAAAGAAAAAGATAATCATAAAGATAACCAGAGAAACTTAGGGCAAGAGGAACCTAGAGCGAGGGGTAAGGTCTTCCCCCAACCCCCAGCCCGCGTCTGACACGCACAAATTACATAAATTTCGGGGCACAGCATCAGCCAGGGGCGAGACGAGAAGTCCACAGAAAATTCTGTATTGGTTTAAAGATTTGTTTTTTTTTTTATACGGTGGGTAGAAATTTTACCCTCCCTAAGGGGCTATTAGGAGAGTTAGGAAGGAGTTGTGTATCTGATTCTGAGAGAGAGAGAGAGAGAGAGAGAGAGAGAGAGAGAGAGAGAGAGAGAGAGAGAGAGAGAGAGAGAGAGAGAGAGAAACAAATTGCCTCCAATTTTGACAACACGACACGGAAGTCATTCCGGAAATACAGCGACGAAATCAGACGAAAACTTTTTAATAATAATAATAATAATAATAATAATAATAATAATAATAATAACAATAATAATTATAACAATAATAATGATAATAATGTAATTCCAACGCCGAACGAATGAAAAACAACGTAGCGCCTTCCAGAGAACGTCAACCAACCCGAACTTCTAGCACCCTGATACCACCCGTCATCGCTCGCTGGCCAGCCATACAGCCATCGTCAACCATATTGATTAGAACGTAACTTACCCTTAACCCACATCGAAGTCACGATCCCTCCGAAGTCAGTGCAGTTCTTCGAGTACTTCACTCGATCGTGTAGTGCTGATGTACTTAAACATAATACGACCATCAATGTTGACTAATCACTGTGATAAATAGTACACACATCACCGGAAACATTGCTCCCATCTGTAAATAATACTCATCTGAGTATAATATGGTCCTCAAATCTTTGTATACTACCCACATCACTGCAGAAATCACTCGCATCACTCTATCCAGAATTTATACACATGTAGACAGTATCCAAATCACGCTACACTATCTACGTACATCACTGTAGACAGTACTATAATTTTACTGTACTAATATCATTGTAGAATGTTCTCATATCGCTGTAAAACGCATATATCACTGTAAGGTACTCATACCACTGCAGACATCACTCATATCATTTCGTATTACTGCAATACTCCCATCACTCAACAGTCCTCACTGCACTGTACACTAACCAGCACTAGACCGTCCTCGTATCACCCTAAATAGACCTCATAACACTATCAGAACACTGATATCACTGTAGACAATACCCATGTCACTTTAAACCGCGTCCAGATCGCTGAAAAATGTTTCATATCACTGAAGACGACATATCACCGTTGAGAAAACTCATCAGCGAAATTCTATCAGGTAAAATAAAACTTAAAGAAAAAAATATCCATACACTACTATGATGTTTAGAAATCAACTCCTTGCCTAAGACCCTTCGGTATGGTGACCTGGTGCTTAAACGTGACCCCCATTAAGTGTTGGGACAAAGGTCAGCCTATCACATTCAAGGGTCGTTCGTACCTTTGTGCTCAAAGATCGTACAGTCGTGTACAAAATACCGATGGAATTAAGAAGAAATACGGTTATATTTCCAAGATATGATTCAGTATTGTCAAAAAGAGAGAAAAAAAAAGCGTGTGGAGTAGGTACAAAACAAATATGAAACTTATTACATTTGAGAAGTATTAATTCTAAGTGAAAAAAAGAGAAAAAAAAATGCGTATGGAGTACGTACAAAACAAATATGAAATGATTTACATTTGAAAAGTATCAATTCTAAGTAAAGATTAAGTGCAAGGATAAGTATTGGGCAAGAATTCTGGAAACGAAAGAGGATAATTGTATGTAGCCAGAGCGTAAATCACGCTAAGTGAAAATGATAAAAGTGGCGAAGGTAAACTGACTTACTCGTTGTAAATCTAAATCACGTAAACCCTTACATACTTGTTTACAAGAATTCACTGTAAAATAAAAAAAAAAGGCTCATATATCCCCCATTGACAAAGTTATCTTCTAACCTTACCGCACATTATGCAAATTGAAAACTGTATTTACATAAGACAGTAACGAAGAACGTGCGGCCTCCTTAGAACCTGTCAGTGGTGAAAGACGCACGGTAAAAATGTAACACGTAGCCCGATAAGAGATAAGGATTTTGGCTAGCGAATGATAAGAGACGATAAGTTGAATTCACAGAAAACGGTCTCTGAAGAAGAGAGAGAAAAAAAAGTACTGAAGAAGGCGAACTACTTTGGGCTTCAGGGAAACGAAGAGATATATAGATAAGTGGGATGTGCTGGCGATGGTATATAGGAAAGGGATGGTGGTGTTCATCAAGGGGAGGACTTGCGATGACACATAGGCAAAAAAGCAGTACAGTCACTAAGCGTTCACAGAAGGAAAATCTTGAAGTCATGTCAGTTACGTATTATTATAAGTTTTATGAGCAGTGATGAAAAGATTGTAAGTTTGTGGACTGGACGCCTAAGTAGCCCACGAGTGGGTAAGGTAGTGATTTAAGACTGACATCAAAGGTAAGAGAAAGAAACCTGACAGACACTGAAATGATGGCTGAGAAAAAAAGAAAAATTAAGTAAAGAAAAACTGTAAACGAGAAACTCTAATAAAATTTGATGTCTCGCCATAGCTGGCTCGGTTGTTGCAAATGAATCTGTCACAGTATATGACTCGTCTACATTTTTATAAGCTAATGACGTGGTTCTCCATAAGCACCGGAAGCATGACAAGACATCCTGGCCAATTCCTGAAAGCCCAGGCGCCCTGGTCGTGGGTACATCAACGCTGCTTTGCATATCGTAATAATGCACATTTGTCTCAGCCAAGCTCACATCTTGCTTGCCATAGCATAGCTCATTCTTACTGCTACTGCCTTACCGCTGCCCATCCTACCTCAACACTTTCTTATCATAGGTTACAAATCACCTTATTTGTCCTATCTTCACTTGCCTCTAACCTTGTCCTAGCCTAGCTCGCTGTTTACCTTGTTCTAGCCTAGCTTGCTTCTTACCTTGTACTACCCTAGCTCGCTAACTACTGATTCTTTACCCTAACCCCAAAGACCTTTGGCAACCACAATTGCCTCATCCTAGTCCGCCGTACTTATTCTAAACCTAATTCAAAACGTTTATCTTCATTTCAACTTTCTCTTCATTAGTTCACCAAACTTGTCCTATCCTCCATATTCAACATTTCTCTTACCCTACTTCAACGCTTTAGTCCAACATTAATTCAACCTATGTTCTATCCTAGTTCAACATACACATTCTGCTTTGATTCAATAAATTCGTGTATCTCCGCATCCTTGTTCTATGCTAATCCAACAAACTAGTTTTAATCTATTTCAAAGCATATTTTAATTAACACACGTGTTATAACCCAGTTCAACGCATTAACACTTTAACAAAATGAGGTGTCCTAATACAGTTCATGTTTTCCTCTCATAGTTCAACATTTTCCCTTAACCTTACCCAACACATAGAATTTGATGACATCTCTACTGTTTCATGCCTTGCATTCCTCCCTTCTCGGCCCTTTATTGTGTTCATAATTTTCAAATTCTTGTTCAACTCATCTACACTGCACTTTTAAGCCCTGACGAAGGAATAACACGTGTTCACAGCACTTGTCCCGAGGCCTCCAGTAACTCTCACTTATATCGTCTTGTTCCAGCGAACAAGAAGTCCCTTTCCAATTGTTACGAGGCTTCCAAATCATGGGGGTCTTTATAGGTAAATATCTAAAAATCACGAGAACATATGTAAATATTCAATCCACAAAAGTTTGGGGGGTTATTCATCGTTGTTTTGTGTCGAAATAAGCTACACCTGATGTATAAACTTTGATGTAAATAAAGCTGAACAATGAGCGATAACGTATCAATGGCTAGATGTTAAACACCGAACCTGCCCATACGTAGTGATAAGCTGTTATTCATATAGTGAAAATAAAGTTTATCTTTCATTACAATCACCCTATAGTTATATCTTACACCTTACAACTCTACGGCTTGTGAATGTACCTCTAAAACTCTGAGCATTGCTGTGAGACCAGGAGGCGTGAGGCAAGGTTAGCTAACACAGGGCATTACCTCATCCTAGGATAAAGGGGTGGGAGGTGGGAGGAAGATTAACACAGCACTATGAAGGCCCTTCTCACAAGAGAAAATGACATGTAGGAGAGACCCAACCATCACCCCAGTCTACCCCCAGTCTACTCCCTAGCTACAGATGGGCTCAAGACTTACCTTAGACATAGTGTCGTTGTCGACGATCAGTTCGGGTTCGGCCCAGTCCACCTTGACTTCAGTATTGCCCCATGGCTGCACGCGACCGGAGAAAAGCCGCCTGCGAGCCATGGCTGCGGCCTTGTGGCTCGTGTACTCGACGAAGGCGTATCCCCGGTTCTTGGTGCGGTCGTTGATGCAAGGGTATAAGATGATCTTGACGACGCCCTCCGTGACGCGCTTCATCTCTTCCTGCACCTCCTCCCGCGAAAGGTTCTTGGGGATGCCGCCTACAAAGAGGCGATTATTGTCGACGCTGCGGGTTACACCCAGGTAACGGTTAGGACGGATTTCATAAGAGTTGAGGGTAAGGAGCGCTTTCTCGGCCTCCTGACGGTTGGAGTATTGGACGAAGCCGTAGCCACGGTTGACGCCAGGGGCGTCCATCATGAGCCGCACGTCGTAGATCTTGCCAGCTTGCTCCATCGCCGGCACCAGCTCGTCTTCAAACAAGTCTCGTGGGATTTTGCCGACGAAGACTTCACAACCCTTAGGAGGTGGTGGCCCTTCCCAGCCGGGTGGTGGCCCGTATCTCCGCTGGCCGTTTTCCTGCACCAGCGGGTAACCCGTGTGCTGCAGCAGCCCCTGCAGCGCCTGCGTCATGTGCTGCACGCTGATGGGATCGACGGCGTCTTCGGTGCCGGAGCTGGTGCTGCTTTCAGGTCCACTCGTCATCCTAGTTCCAGACTAACTAAGAAGTCCGCCGTCGCTAACGGTATGCTAACGCCCTTATCTTATCGCCACAACGATAACACCATCCGCCACCATGACCAACTCCGACGTTTTCTACCACAAGAGAGGAAAACCTCAGAACTATCTTTTTTACTACGAGGTTTTTGCGACGCCCCTGTATTGCTTGCTAACAGGGTGGTGGTGGCACCCTACCTCCCACCCATACTGCTCGCTTACAATTCCATTCCAGCGACCACCATAAACTTGCCTCCGAATTCTCCTTACGTTTACATCCTGCTGTTTTCCCTCCAGCTGTCCAGCAGGAACTGCAACCGCAGGTGCAGCCATAGGAACAGTAACAGAAGCAGCGGCACTGGAAAAAGTAGCAATCACAAAGCTATTAGGGCACTTTACTAAGTGTCAAATTCATAGTGACAACAATGACAGAGAAGCCCCCTTTTGGTTGGTGGTTCTGGAAGTTTTTGCCATGAGCGTAATCAACAAGTCTGTGATAACAGTGTTTGTTAGGTGGTGACTTGTAACAGTGGCAACAGTTGTAGTGACATTACGTGCAACATCTTTAAACTTAGTTGCAATAGTGGCAAGATGTATGAAGCGGCAACAACAGCGACAGAGTTGTGAAGTCCGTGGTGTACGCGGTCAGCGTTCCTTGACGCATAAGTTTGAATCGAGGGTGCGGCAATCGGCCCACAGTCAAACCCAGCTGTTCATTCACCCCTAGGGGGTGGGTGGGTTGGTCGAGAGAGAGAGAGAGAGAGAGAGAGAGAGAGAGAGAGAGAGAGACAGAGAGAGAGAGAGAGAGAGACAGAGAGAGAGATTAAGGCCTCCGTTGCCCACACCGTCTCAACATAAATACACAGCGGCAAAAGCAGCAGCAGCAGTAGGAAGTTCAGTATCAACAGCAGCTATAGAACACGAAAACACTCATGAAAACAACTCTCTCTCTCTCTCTCTCTCTCTCTCTCTATATATATATATATATATATATATATATATATATGAATATATATATATATATATATATATATATATATATATATATATATATATATATATATATATTTTCTTTTTTCTTTCATACTATTCGCCATTTCCCGCGTTAGCGAGGTAGCGTTAAGAACAGAGGACTGGGTCCTTGAGGGAATATCCTCAATTTTCCAAAAGGAAGAAGGATATATATATATATATATATATATATATATATATATATATATATATATATATATATATATATATATATATATATATGATCCCTGGGATAGAGGAGAAGGCACTCTTCCCATACATTTCCTGCATGTCGTGGAGGGTTACTAAGAGGGACGGAAGCGGGGTGGTGGTGGTGGTGGAAGGAAATCCTTCTCTCCTATATTACTTTCAGAAGGAGGAACAAAGGCAGGAGCCATACGAGGATCATTTCCAATTTCCTCAAAGGTTCAATCATCTGTTGTGGACGCTACCTTGCTAGAGCGGGAAATGGTTAGCGCGTCAAAGAAAGTGAAAGCTAAAGGACGAGCGGTAACTGTGAAATGTGGTGGATGGGGAACAGCAACTGGCTTAGACAATACATTTCAATCCTACTTCAGACATTGTCTGGAAGTCATTTTGTTACAAGTCTTTCGTCTACTCAATTTGTTACAAGTCTATAGTCTACTCAAATCATGTACTCAAACTATACTCAAAGCCTCTTGAACACGACAGTACGACCCTTGAACACGACAGTACGACCCTTCTTGAGCACGACGGTTCGACCCTTTACGGTCACGTCAAAGGCCAGGCCATCTTACCCAAAAGCTTGTACCGCCCAGCTCAAGGGGGTACGTAGAGTTCAAGGGGAACGTACCGTTGAGTTCAAGGGAGACGTACCGTTGAATTCAAGGGGTTCGTACCGTAGAGTTCAAGGGAGTACGTACCATAGAGTTCAAGGGAGTACGTACCGTAGAGTTCAAGGGCCGTAGAGTTCAAGAGGAACGTACCGTAGAGTTCAAGGGGCTGTGTACCGTACAGTTCAAGGAGGACGTACCGTAAGTTCAAGGGAGTGCGTAGTGTCTAGAGTTTAAGGGTGACGTATCGTCGAGCCCAAAAGACGTACAGGTACGCACCGTCCGTCCAGCTCCGGAGAGAGAGAGAGAGAGAGAGAGAGAGAGAGAGAGAGAGAGAGAGAGAGAGAGAGAGAGAGCACACCGAGTGGGATGAATGGAAAGCTATTGTTGGGGGTGGGGAGGAGGAGTTGACGGGGGAAGTCTGTCTAAGTTGCCTTAGAGAAAGGTCGCCTTCATCTTATCAGTGGTCCTTATCAGCTCGGTGTATGACATCACAGCTAGGAATTACACCCGCCTTGGCAATGGTAGACCAATGGTTTACTCTGGCCTTCAATTTCCTCTCACCTTGAATGTGTCCAACAAACAGCAAACCAAACCTGTGTATATATATATATATATATATATATATATATATATATATATATATATATATATATATATATCGTGTATACCTTTGTGGACGCCAGAGATATGCGTTGAAGTGGTGGGCGTCACCAGCAGTCGAGTGTAAGCTTTATGTGACGCGTGACGGAAGAGGGCGTGACGCATCACTCACCTGGATAACGCACCCCTTAAGGCCCAGGTGTGGCCGGCTTCCCCATGCGTACAACGCTCACGGTACTTCTGTCTCGACCCCCCTACATATGGTTCTCTACAGAACCCGACCCATCGTATGTGTTTCTTCTTTCTGGTCTTTTTCTCATTTTTTCCATATCATTATTCCTTGCCTTCTACCACCAAATTACCCTTACCTGAACCATCCATCACCTTGTTCCATCTGAAGTCGTCAGACCTCTAGAATTTGTGTCTAGGTGTAAAATATTCTTCTGTCAGGGACTGTATCAATGTTGAAATGACTCACTAGATAACCTTACGTCTCCTACCGTTTTCCTGGCCTCTACCACAGCCCGAGTAGCCTCCAATAACCTTACCCCTACTGCCACTTTAATGACCGTTAACCATCATCGTCATATGGGTGTCTATCTCCCTCACACTACACCCTCAGACGTTGGGAGGATAGCCCCGCGAAAACCATCACACTAGCCACCATTTCTTGTAACTGTTTGAGAGTCTTTGTTTACAATGATACCCTCTACTACCTATTTATGATCTCTACCATTTATTATGCTGCATTCTACTATCATTCTCCACTCCTGCATTCTACTATCGTTCTCCACTCTTCCACCTAGAGTGCTTCCCTTCTACCATTTATATTATGCTGCATTCTACTACCTATTATGCTGCATTCTACTACCTATTATGCTGCATTCTACTACCTATTATGCTGCATTCGACTACCTATTATGCTGCATTCTACTACCTATTATGCTGCATTCTACTACCTATTATGCTGCATTCTACTACCTATTATGCTGCATTCTACTACCTATTATGCTGCATTCTACTACCTATTATGCTGCATTCTACTACCTATTATGCTGCATTCTACTACCTATTATGCTGCATTCTACTACCTATTATGCTGCATTCTACTACCTATTATGCTGCCCTCTACCACCTATTATGCTGCCCTTTTCTAACACCTACTGTGCCGATCTTTACCGCCTGATTGGCCTAGCTTCTGCCGCCAACTATCACCTCGGCTTACACCATCTACTACGCTGAATACCACCGCTAACTATGCTGACCTGCCAACCTGACATCTATCATCTACGAGGACCTTCACCAGACCTGTAACACCTGTCATCCTCAACACATGCATTACATACACTCTTGACTTCCTCCACTTATCTACTTCCGCCATTACTATCAAAACCGCCAATATCAACCGTCATACCACACACCATCTGCCAATATCATTCTGTTTTATCATAACTGGTAGCATCGGCAACTCTAAAGGGGAATCGCAAGCTGCTTAAATCTGCCCAACATGTTAAGAGAAAAGAGTGAGGGGTGATCTGATCACAACTTTTAAAAGTTTTTGATTCACACTAATGACGTAGACAGTGACCAGGTCTTCGAAAGGTGCAGGCGACTCAATAACCAGAGGTTAGTACAATGCGTTCACCACAAAACTAAAAATCAAGGGTTAACGACAAGAGAGAATAGGGCCCAAGAAGTGTACAACACCCTCCCCGTACTGTACAAGTACGTAATCATAAGCTGTCGGCCGGCCAGGGTAATCATAGTTATGGTGCTCTGTCCCAGCCAAAATAAGTATCCATTTCCTTACCAACGGAAAGATGTCCCGCGCCGAGGCATCGAACCCAGGCATGTGGATTTTAAGTCAGTAATGCTACCCATAACACCACATGAGATGGCGTTTTATTGAAGATTTATTCATTATATTTTTTGGCTTCTACAACTATTCTGTTCATAACTAAATCCTCTTCTAATCTCTTTATCTTTTCTTACAGGAGTCACGTGTCTTATCACAGACTACTGGATCCCCTATCTCACTCATGATTCACTTCCATGTAATAAAAGTTCGTGATTACAAACAGTATAATCCCAGTGGGGCCAACACTTTATCTCTGCTTCGTAAATCATCCTAAATCCTATCAAAAAATAAAAAAAAAAAATCCCGAAAAAGATTAATAAAATTGAAACTCAACTTGTAATCTGGCAAAAGAAAAAAAGCTCTGGTGTGTTTTCCGTTCGAAACGCCTCGCCAGATATAGACACTAGTGTATTCTATTCTCATATTCTGACGCTTATTGGTGTGCAATAATAGCAAACCTTTACAAATCAGGCAACGTTGGAATTCTTCACTTTTCCAACAATATATATATATATATATATATATATATATATATATATATATATATATATATATATATATATATATATATTACGTACTTATACTGTACGGAGAGGGTGTTCTACACTCCTGGGGCCCCGTTCTCTCCTATATATATATATATATATATATATATATATATATATATATATATATATATATATATATATATATATATATCATCCCTGGGGATAGGGGAGAAAGAACACTTCCCACGTATTCCCTGCGTGTCGTAAAAGGCGACTAAAAGCGGAGGGAGTGGGAAGCTGGAAATCCTCCCCTCCAGATTTTTCTTTTCCAAAAGAATGAACAGAGATAGGGGCCAAGTGAGGATTTTCCCTTTTGGGCTCAGTCCTCTGTTCTTAACGTTACCTGGCTAACGCGGAAAAAAGGAAATAACATTCACATTTGAACTTACTGACATTCTAACTTTCCCCGCCTCTTGTTTTTAAAATACCCAACCGACTTATCGTATCAGAAATCGCCTACAGGTGTCTCTACCAACGATAAGAATACGCAGGAGAGAGAGAGAGAGAGAGAGAGAGAGAGAGAGAGAGAGAGAGAGAGAGAGAGAGAGAGAGAGAGAGAGAGAGAGAGAGATCTAACCTAAATAGCCCTACAACCTAGATAGATGGTCGTCTATCTTATGGACGTGCGTACACGGTAACCCAACAAATATATATATAGTCGTCCACTTCAACTTTGCGCGTACACGCCCACCCCTCGCAATATGTGTTAGGCTTCTGAACGTCCTTATTATTAAAAGGGAAAAGTTAATACATTTCAGTTGTTGAGGAAAGTGAAGAAGCATAACATGAGCAATGTGAGGAAATAGGTGACTTAAAAAGCATGAATTCAACGGACGATTGCATTAAGGAGGAGCCTCTGAACTTGTTCGTAAAGACAAATATTATGTAACACTTCAGCCTGCTGTTCTTTTCGTAATCTTGGGGTACCAGAGGCCTATAGTAAAGATGATATATGATAAACAACACGAATTCAAAGCAATACTCCCACTTAAGCCACCCCAAACAAGGTCAGGAGTTGACATACCTACGTAGCAAAGTGTTGGGGGGGAATCGAATCCTCTGACAGCAGATGGTTAAAAGTTCGCAAGGGAATGAGTTATTTTGTGGATGTGGCATTCAGAGATTGGATGGTGACACGGGCAAAACCCTCATCGCATCGCGTTTGAAATAATAATAATAATAATAATAATAGTTATACTAATAAATTAGCAACATTTAATCCTGGTCCAACACAGTAACTTTTACATCAAATTGTAGATTCATCTATATAATTTAACGGTTACGTCAGCTTCAACTCAGGAGCTTACACAATCACCGATTCCATTCTATATCGTACAATAAGTGTTTGAATTTCTTATAATAGTATTTTTTCACCTATGCTATCTTTATCTTATTCATATTATACATTTTTATCATTTTATCTGATCTATTCATCTTATCTAACATTCGATGTATTCAGTAACTACGCGAAATGGAACATTAATCTCTTTCGTGTATCTTGGTTATAACTATACGCTACTGAAAACAAAACTCAAAAAATAATGAGTCATCTAACAGCATTATAGTCAAATACGATGGCACAAGATATCCCATTCCTTACGATTTTCCTTTTGGGAAATATAGATACACACTTTAATGCAAGTTAAATAAACCATGCCCATATGTCACTGTCAAACATTATGGTCTTAGTTAAGACAGTGTATAATTTGGATAAACAAAGACGAGATTCCACAACATAGATTTCTTACATATATGGATTAAAGAACTTATACATAAGCTTGCCCTAAAGTAGTACGCATTTTCTTTCATGAACTATTGCTTTAAATTATTGGTTTAGACTAAAATATTTTCCTTCTGTTCTTTAAAAGTTCTCCTTGGTAGTCGATGTTACTCATTATGTCAGTTGTTCCCAGCAAGAGCACTAACAACAGACTGTTAAGACACTAATGTTGAGAAACTTCGAATAAAAGATGCTTGAAAATCATTTATCATAAAAGGTAAGCTCTGTACACCATATTCACTCTCCGTCACTGAAGACCGTCGAGGTATTTGAAAATTGGTTTATCTTTTTATTGATAACCAGTATATAGACCACATTTGTTATCGTTATCAGTCTGTATTTTGATATATATGCTGAATTAATCTTTTAACTTCACGTCTTTACTTTGTTTCGGTTGCACTACTGACTTCTTATTCACCGTCTGCTCCTTACTCACTCATTACCCTCACAAATTCTCTTCCGTTACCTTTTACTCACAATGTTCTCAGCTTACCCATGAGTAATCTCTAACTTAACCCTTGCTTGACATAGAAATAATCTATCCCAACGATTCAACTCCTAGGTACTAAAAACTCGTTAAATTGATCATGATCCATCTCTTATCCTACTTATATTCTTCACACCGTAGTTTACTATCGACCTACAGTTCTTTTTTAGTCCCTAATCACAGTCTAACCCTTACCTTTCCTATCATTCTTTACCCTCCTCACAGTCTTCTACTTAATCTTCAATCTACGGACAACTTATTCATCATACTAATTAAAAAATGAATCTTCGTCAAACCAAGGCCTTGCTTTATGTAAGGAGAGACGCTTGCCTTACCTATAATCCCTCTCTCGACCTAACGTATTTTCTCGTACTTACCCTCACCCATTTTACCCCATCATCTTACCTAGCGTTAACCCTCCTCCCGCTATCTCACCTGAAACCTCATACGTGCCTCTCCACTTTCATCATCTGTCCCTTACTTTACCTTAACTTTCTTACTTTCTCTCAACCTCATTTATATTATGCACTTCCTCATTATCCACTACTTATTGGCTTAAAGGCTAATTGTCCGCCACTTACCTTCTCATCCGCTATTTACCACCACTCACCTTGTTCAGTCTGATGCTATTGTCCTCATCCATCATTGGTTTGGCCCAGTCGACGGTGATGTCACGCAGCCCCCATGGCATCAGATGGGAGAACAGCTTACGGCGCGCCATGGCGGCTGCTCGGTGGCTTTCGTATTCGACGAAGGCGTAGCCGCGGTTCTTGGAACGGTCCTTCAGTCTCCCGTGCATGATGACCTTAACCACCCCCTCGGTCACCTGTTGCATCTCCTGCAGCAGCTCCTGCTTGGTACGACTGACAGGGATATTTCCCAGGTACAGCCGCCTGTTGTCCACGCTTAGCCTGACACCTATGTAGCTCCCTGAACGGATCTCGTAGTTGTTCAGCATCTTAACGGCCAACTCGGCTACCAAGGGCGTGGCGTAGGTGACGAAGGCGTAGCCGCGGTTGGTGCCCGTGAAGGTCATCATGAGCCGCAGCTGGTACACAGTGCCAGCCCTCTCTACCACTGGCAGGAGCTCATCTTCAAACAGGTCCCGAGGTAACCTCACGACGAACACCTCGCTGCCCCGTTGGGGCACGGGGTTGCTCCACCCTGGCGGCGGCCCGTATACTCGCTGACCGTTCGTCCGCACAACCAAACACCCTTTCCACTGCCACACTAACCTGGCTGCATACTCTGCCCGGTTCCAGTTCTTCTGGTAACTACAAAGCGACATTTGTAACAGATCATCAACCTCAAAGACTCTTACTGTGTGGTCTGCGAGGCACTAAACCCTGGGCCCCTACGTAGCCTAGTCTCGCCTAAGAGAATTTCAGCGGCACCAAATGATGAGAGGTGATGACACATGTCGAAATAAATCATTAAAAAAAACTCAATAACGCCAATTTAAAGATATATGATACGAGTCGTTGTTAAATCACATGGCATTGCTTCAAAAAAAGAGACACTTTTGTTCTAATCTATTGAGTTTAAACAATAAATAAAGAGGAAACACGAGCGCGCGTTACTTTGATAACAAGAAAACAGACGAACGTTGGAGGAAAGTTGAGACAAGTCTGTCACATTTACAAATTATGCCTAACAGTATTCCTCTAGACTTAGGAGCGAGTACTACACTGCAGTATCGGCCATATCTCTCATCAATTCTTATTAGTTTAAGAAATAATCATATCACAAACGTGCTAGCTATGTGCCGTAGACGGTAAAGTATTTCACGGTGTACGGCGCAGTGGCTGAGATCGACTGAGAGCAACAAGCGGGGGACATGTTCCTCCAGAACCACAATGTAAACAAAGTGTCATGACGTGATCGGCGAGACGCTACGCCTCACAACTCCTCCTCTTCCATCTTTTAACTCCACGTCACTCCCCAGGATACACTCCATTGGTTGCAATTTTTCCTGTACTTCCTCCACTTTTCTAGTTACCCAAGTCATTACTTGGCAATGCGTGCTAGAGTAAGTGAATACGTGTTAACGGAAACCATCTGTGGCTTTATTTATCTTTATGTAAGCTGGGTAAACAGCGTACAGCCAGAAGACTGACGCTTATTCTTATGTAACAAAATAAATTTGCCATAGTTGCTCACGATGAAGTAATACAATCCATAACAGAATATTTTCTTCGGAAGAGCTATTTCTTCAAACGCGTATATCTAACCTAACTAAATTTTGAAGACTGTTCGTCCATTTTCTTTCCATTTGGATTACGAGTCAAAAACGGAATATTCGATTCTCTATGAACTTGCGTAAAGATATATCAATATTCTCTTAAAAACAAAAGCTTATAACTGTATATACTTTTTTATTCTTTAAATATATTAAAATTATGCATAATTAATCCTTATAATAACAAAACATGTTAACGCAACAACTGACCCATGTTTACACGGGTAAAAAAAACACTTTTTGTCTTTACACATTTCTCAAAGAATTCCTTGTTGTGAAACAGTCACTTCAGAACTCTAAATATTGGACACGAAGTAAAGGATTATGAACCACCGTATACATGAGTGATTATTCCCTACCATCAGAATGTAACTTTCTGTACAAATAATTCAAGGTCTACCTACATGAAAATAATCAATTGTATTAGACAAACTTGGTGATTTCAGCTTACGTCACAGCATGGATACCCAAGACCTCTGACGAAAATTGATGGTGTCAGCCCATGTGCTGAGCTATTAACACGCGTACGATAGGGTCGAGTTCTCTATATAGTATCGTTGCTGTGTCGTGGCCTCACACCACCACATGTGATGACGCATGGCAACATTGTGCTTTGTAAACTGAGGCCAAAGACGTTCAGTTCCACACCTTGGAGTTATCACAAAAAGTAATCAGAGCTAACCCACACAATCGAACCACCCAAAACTGCTTGAATGTACATATTAAAAAACAAATTCCTTAAATTCTACAAACATGGGGTTAACTGTGTTCAAACTTGGATCACAAATCAGATTAACAAATGGTTCACACTGAACAATGGGGATGAGGATGATTGAAATGTTCAGGCCTGAACTTTCAACATGGGGTTTTCAAAACTCCCCCACACTAGATCAAACTGAAGATGGGGTTGAACAGAACTAGTAAACAGAACTAACATAAATGCTCACCAATTAGCACTAAACAAAATTTAACATCATATTTGCATATGAACTATGAATAGTTTATGAAGCAATCTCATCTGAACTAGTCTGAACATGAAGGATAAAGAATGTTCACAATTGAACAATGATCTTGGAGTTAATATATCATTCACACCTGAGCTCTGAAAAATGTTCACACACTGGATATGGATATGTCAAAAATGCTCAAAATTAAACACGACTACGGAATGATCACATCGTAAAAAACGCGTCCACACTATAACTGAACATTTATTTAAACGTCCAAACGTGAACAAAGAACAAATAACGTCGACTTAGGAAGACACGGGGCTGACGAAATATGACCATGGATTTGAATTTATCATGTCAACAACGAAACAAGTATATACCAAACAATGAGCACAGATTTCACAAATGTTCATCATGAACATGGGGTGGCTAAGACGAACGTTCTAGCTTGAGAGTAACATAGGGTATATAAATCTTTTACTGTTGAACACGGGTCACGAGGTCAGAACATTAACATCTGAAACTCTAGATATAGGATTAAAAACTAGACGAACAAAAAAAAAAAAAAATCTGAAGAGTGAACATGATAAAATGCTTGGAACGTAACAATGAACGAGATGAAAAAAAAATGTTCACAACTGAACAATGATGATGGAATCAATGAACCACATTTGGACACTGAGCATGGGGTTAACAAAATGTTCACATTAAGAACAATGAACACGGTCAACATATAATGTTCACACCAAACAATAAACATTTACCAGAACGGTAAATGCAGGATTAACACAAGTGTTCTCACCTTGAACCGTGAACATGGGGTAAACAATATTTACATATCTGAACACTAAAACATAAAGTTAACAGAATATTCACATCTGAACATAAGTTAACAAAATGATCACAGTAGTTGCCTTCGGGAACCAAGGCTACTTTACATTTACAATTTCTCTTACCCCTTAAGACTTTTTTAAGTTTTTCAACATCCTTAGCACCTGAAATTAAGGGTTTGGGCTTCTTAAATATGGCCAGCGTTTGAAATGATAGGTTTGACCTCTGAATATCAGCAACGTCTGATTTCAAAGTTTTTACAATGGCTGCCGATATTTTGACGTCAAACCTATGAGAAATCTTAATAAAATAGCCTTTTACAATCCATCGAGGCATATCGCCATGTACACCAGGAATCTACAAAATCGAAGACTTACACTTCATTCTACAAGTATATTCAAAGATATACTGCAATTATCAATTAGAAACTGTGAGAACTACAATCAATATGATTCATATTATGTTTATATGGCATTGTATAACATACACGTCATACGTATGTGCAATTGTGCAATATATTACAGAAGGCAGTTCATTAAATGAAATCAACACTTGCCGAACACCCGCTAAAATTAGTTAATACAAAATAATAATATTCAATATTTTGTTTTACAACTGTTGATTGTATATGATGAAGACTTAGAGTTTTTCCTGCACGTAAATAGTTTTGATTTTGTTCTCCTGATCTTACTATATTCGTTTCTTTTGTCGAGTACACCAATGAGTAAAAACATCAGGGACGTATTACCTAAAATACTACCTAAGTTATATTGGGTCTGCCCCGCATACCAAGCCGGCATCGGATATTAATGTTTCAAACGACTAATTCATATCAAAACCTGTAACGTTAAACAACTCAATTCTTCCCATATCGTTGTGGATTATATCATCAAGTTTGTAAAGGTCGACTGACTTGTAGTATTAGCAGGGCAGCCCCTAGAAAGACAATATAACGTTTGATAACACGCCCTTCAGCTTAATTTTCAGTCTCTTCAATTCTGTGAGCCTACGACACACCAGAGCTTGGAAAGACCTGTTTCGAGACCATTGTTTAGTCTCTAAAACCGTGTTTATATGTCAGACAACTTTTAGGCAATCGTGTGTCACAGAGCAATGCAATCGAACTCTGGTGTGTCTTCGGGTAACAGTTACCAGGAGAGCTGGTGGGTTATTTTGGGCTTAAGGCCTCTTAAGTTTTGTATAAGTTGAGGAGAGTCCTTAACTAAATGCTTCGAGCTAATCTATTTCTCACTTAGGACGCTTCTGTTCCCGGTTCGTCTACCGGCGCGTCACATCGTGTGTGAGAGGGGAAAGCCTAGCTTTATCGCCCCCCCCCATAAATATTGTAAAGACTTAATAAGTGACAGCAATGTGGTGACAGAAGACAGCGACCCTGCTTATGGCTGCCCCAAGGTGTGGAGAATGGCAGTATGTGGTGGCACTAACAGGGCTGTCTGTACCTAGTGCTTAAATATTAAGGAAACGAAAACCTGATATTATCATACTGTGTGGTATGAACGACGCCTACCCAGCCGGCATCATCGCCTAAAAAAAAAAAAAAAAACGGCCGTTACAGTAAAGCTAGGCTATAGTTCGGGGGTGATCTATTTTCTTTGTAAGGGACTCTAAAATCAGGTCTTAGGCTTCTAAGAGAAACTTCGAGTCTATTCTATTTCGTCTAATAAATGGTGGTGAAGTTAATGATTAAAGTGAAGAAATCCTACGTGTCGAGTGCTCTCTAGAACTCCTGCCCTAGAGTACTAGGTAATATAATACCTACATCCTATCCATTAATTGCATAACAATGTTTAAACTAACTAACTCACACTTCCGACCAGTTGAGCTTCGATAAGATTTATTTAAAGTCTAAACTCACAAAGTTCCGTGTGTCTTGACCTTGCGACACTAACTACAACTTTTTTGTGAGTATTTCTCCCTACGTCTTGACCTCATGACATAGAATCACTGCTTTTCTATTTTTTCTGTCTACTGGAAAACGAAGACTGACATGAGCTAAATCAAGTCAGTAGTTACGTGTCAAGATTCCACGATTCATTTTGAAATTGTCTCGGTGTTTACGTGCATGCAGGAAGCGCCTGTGTGTCTCCAACAAGCAGTGGTCTCTGGCATGTAACAAAGAGATATGACCCGACAAGCTGGAAGATTTCAAGAAACCCAGCTCAGCATTAATAGAAAACGCCTGCCAGTGGTAGTGTTCAAATTCGTAAAAAACACAAAGCAAAACAAAACGGAGTGAAGATTCTCGTGACACTCCACTGGAACTACTGTGATACTATCTTCTTTTTTTCTTCTTCTTTTTTCCGCTATTTCTCTATTACCTGCAAGCGTCCTCCCATTACAGTTATGATGAACTATACAATTCACAAACCTTTATATATTTTGAATACGGAAATATATTTCTAACGCTTCCTAAACAAGGCTGGAGAATACACTAGTATGTGCATGTCAATTAATCTATTCCCTTTCGTCGTGGCCATCGAAAGTGTAAAAGTTGCGAAGGATTTGGTTTGGTGATTTACACAGCACGTAACGAGTGTAAACAGGTAGGTGCTAAATATAGCAGTTACCATAACTGAGAACAGCAGTTTCTAGAACTTGGAACTGCTGAAAATGACGATATATATATATATATATATATATATATATATATATATATATATATATATATATATATATATATATATATATATATATATATATATATATAGATAGATAGATAGATAGATAGATATAGATAGATAGATAGATGCTGAGATATCCATGACAGACAACTGTATTGAACACTTTTCTGTTTTTTTTCAGTAAAGTTATATAGGGATGTAATAACGGTATATCAAAACTACGCTGCAAGGGAAAAAAGAGAGTTCCCAAAGCGCAAATAATGGAAGGTAACTTGACGGATGGGAATGCCAAAGTACCAAGTTAAGCGGGTCAATACGAGGCTATTTTTTTGAGATGATCACAGCTGCTGTTTACCCTTATCTACTGTTGGATACTGTTTACTCCTATCTACTCTTGGACGCTGTTTACTCCTATCATGGTTTTAAGAACTTATTATCAATACAAACTCCGATAATAGTGACTCAGTGACCCGCTGCGTTCCAAGGTGTCTGTCTGTACGTGCTAAACTTTAGTTTGGCTATTATGATCGACCTTCGGCTATTTTGCGGAGCACGGTGGCTAATGACGCTATTAGTGGCGGCTCTATTATTAGGGTTTAAATCACCATGCTAACTATCTGTCCTAATGCTAGTAGTTATGTTACCCTCCACCTGTTGATTACTAGATTTCTAACAAGAAATCTGAAAGTTCTGAGTTTATATATATATATATATATATATATATATATATATATATATATATATATATATATATATATATATATAACCAGAAATAAAATTGTAGGCAAGTCTATTTGGAATGCAGGCTAATAAGGCATTTTAGGATAGTCTTAGAGTCTAGAATTAAAGTCTATATCATTCCGAAATGCCACTACTAACTTCATTACTAACATTACTATCAAAGTTTAAATTACATACATAAAGATTTTTTTTCTATATCCTCTCTTATCTGTTGCAGGAATATACAACAAAATAACCTGACTGTTTACATGTTAATTCTATCAATTTTTCTTAACTCTAATATAAGTTTTGGTAAAAAGTTTGTACAGGTTGCCTTTTTAACATCTACTTTCCTCAAGGGATTATGAAAGCAATATATATATATATATATATATATATATATATATATATATATATATATATATATATATATATATATATTCTGCCTATCACTATTTCTCTAACGACTGCGGATGCCAGAAGCGGCTTCCACTGACACTGAAGGTGAGTGAAATCCTATGAAGGACGATTTAACATCAAATTTAAAAAAAAAAAATGTCAACAAATTAGAACGAATAAGTCATGCACAATTATCATAAACAGACACATTAAATTTACCATGAAAGACTTTCCGTTTCAGTGATGGTATCCAGAGAATATCAGGATATTTACATGAGAAAAGATCCATAGATGACTTTTCTTGATATTAAAAAAAAAAAACTAAAAATCCAGAAATTTGTGAATGGATAATTTTAAAAAATCACACTAAAATTATCTCTATTCCGTATGTACAGAATATATCAATACTTTGCATACACATTTTTTTTTCTCGTGATATTATCATTATAACTATATTTATCTATCAGTGATTTTGTAAATAGTGTACGATAACAGAATCGACTACTAACATGCACACATATGATACAGAGATAAATCACACTCGCATCAAACCTTTCCTAGAATTAACACATAGTATTCAAAACGTTGCAGTATCCCCCCCAAAAAACCCAACACCATGAATGGAAAAAAAAAGGAAACTATATATATATATATATATATATATATATATATATGATTTTCAAATCATCAACTTCTGTATAGCCTCCTCACTCACTCACTCCAATGGCTGTTATTCTAAGGTATCTGACACACATAACAGAACTCGAGGAAGATCACATCCCCCGAAGTGCCCTGGCCGCGCTGGGCCAGAGACTCTCTGCTTCACCTGGCTACTAGACCCATCCAGTACATCTTTGTATGCCTCAAGCCTGGGTCGTCCTTCTTACTGACCTTAGTGTTATCCTGTATTCATAGGCTTTCCTGTTCGACATCTCTCCTAAGTGTGACTTACAGTACAGTATGGACTGTACCCTCACCTTCGGTAAACGTACTGTAAAAATCAACCAGAATTCTTCTTGAAATGTATTATTATAACTGGACATGATGTGAAGTTAACTTAGCCAAAGATGAGTTTCATAAAAGAAAAAGAAATTCAAGAAGTCCAGAATAGCATAAGACGTGAGACAGAGTTTATCTGATCTTAAAACTAGATTTCATTTATTGTGAAAAAAACGTTCATTTTCTTTTTCTTTTCCACCTCTTTCAAGGGATATGCTTCATCTGTCCCGATTCTTCGGAACAGAGAATCCTCAGGGCAGAATCCTGAGCAGCCGACACACTATGGATATCACAGGAATGTTCAACAAGACAGGAAAGCATCAGGTAGATTAACGTCTACATTATGCACCAGATTAACTTGCGTTGTGTTGGCTATCACAAATTGGCAACCTGCTCATACCTGATCCCCGGGGTCCCTCCCTCGCCAAAAAAAAAACAAAACCCTGTCGTTACACCGTGTCTGTCAACGTTGCATCCTTTACTTAAACGTCTAAGCAGCAGCAGCAGCTGGCAACTGCTTCCTGTTCTGATCCTCTGAGAATGTAATGCACGAACTCTATTTGACGTCCACAAGCAAACAAATTGGCGGTAGCATTCGATGAACATGTCAGAGCTGTATCCCTTCCAGTCTAAGCTGACCTGCTTCTCTGTGCTTATCGAGACCTAACCAATACAGAATGGGAAACATTAACATATAAAATTCTCTGTTTTAAAAAAATAAGACAAAGGAATATATCACAGGGGAACACACCTAAATTCTTCAGTGCTATTTCTATATGCCATTCATCTATATGTCATTACGCGATTGCGTAATTACAGCCCTAAAAAAAAAAATCAAATCACGTGATGCAGTCACGCTGGTTTTACCATGCACCAACACAGCCACCTGTGACTCAAAAACACCACCAACGGTGTAAGGAAATGATGAGGGCGATGCATGGACCAATGCTGACCTCAAGACAGTCATCCATCTACATACGTCTAGCCGTAAATCCTCTTGGTCAGTAGGCTTTTAATGGGTCGAGACTCCTCATCATTACTGACGGTCATAGTTTTTCTCTTCGTAGCTTATGGCATGTCCTCTTGAGGTGGTAAAGAGATTCCCGCGTCTCCTTCACACAAATGAAGGTCTTCACCCTAAGTTCGTCTCCATGAGTCTTGTGGTCCAGGATATGCTTGACTGGCTGTCAGTTGGTCATACGACCGACTGAGGGGGGTCGTCCTTCATGTGATATCGGTGACGACGAAGGCCCTGGGTGGGTTGAAGGTCGCCGGGTGTTCCCTGGTGGGCTGGGTGGGCGAGGGTCCAGGCTGGGTGGGCGTGGTGAGTGGGCGGGCCATGCAGGACGACACCTCACGACCCGAGCTGCACGACCAGGTGGAGGTGGTGGAGAGGGCTCTCTTGCGGGGTCGTCGGATCTCGCCGTCCTCCTCCTCGAACTGTGGAGGATGCGGGTGTGAGTGGCGCACCACACACTGGATGTGGTAGCGGCTCCTGCAGCCGAGGGGCCACCCAAAAAAATAACACGCCAGTTAAAAGGAAAAAGAAAAAATCAAATCTTTTTGGCAAGGTAAAAGTTCTCCTCCTCTGAACCTGGTAGGACAAAAGCAATCATTCAAAATGTCTTCCTTCTTTTTTTTAACCCCCAGCTGACGATTATGACTCTAGCGATATCACCCTACGACCAAGACAAGAGCTGCCCAAGTTGTACCACCATTATTAAAGTATATCCCATACAGAAGCTCCCACGCCTAGCACCACCGCTGATCAATGGCGAACTCACTCACTCACTCACTCTTCTCTCGTGTCTTCTGTGCATCACGTTGAACCCCTCTATGGCTACACCTACGTACCCTTCACCATGGCGAACCGATCTTCCCAAACGGTTCCATGACTGGGTAAGAAGGATCAGTGACCAATTTTCAAATACGTGTATCCCTTGACAGTCTCCCCTTATGTTGTCCCTTGAGCTGACTAGGTTCACCTCTCAAGTGACTTTAAAACTCGTCAAGGATTTCACTCTTTCAGAACCTCAACTTTGCTACCCCTCTCCTTTTATTTCTAGCTTCAGGTCTATCCAGGTCACCCCATCAGCCTGTTGCTATATAACTTATAACCCAAATGGGTTCATAATGTGACAACCTTTAGAGTTTTGACCCCCCCCCCCCTCACCTCTTGTCACAACCCACTGCCTATCTTTCCACCATAGTGACCTGAACCTCCCACCAGAAACCTCACTCTAAGATATGCTGTACGACTTTGAAAACACGTCTTTATCTGATGTCTCTCGCATCTCAATGAGATTACCATATGTCTGTTTACCCATGTAGCGAAGCACCAACTGACTGGCCAGCTGCTGGTTCCCTTCCTCCCTCCTTATTCTTATCTAATCTCTTCCTTCCTCCCTCCCTCTGTTATCTATCCTTCTCTTCCTTACTCCCTCTCTTTATCTGTCCTTCTCTTCCTCCCTCCCTCTCTTTATCTGTCCTTCTCTTCCTCCCTCCCTCTCCTTATCTGTTCCTTCTCTTCCTCCCTCCCTCTCTTTATCTGTCCTTCTCTTCCTCCCTCCCTCTCCTTATCTGTCCTTCTCTTCCTCCCTCCCTCTCCTAATCTATCTTTCTCTTCCTCCCCCCCCCCCTCTTCTTATCTATATCCTTCTCTTCCTTCATCCCTCTCCTTACCTATCCTTCTCTTCCTCCCTCTCTCTCCTTACCTATCCTTCTCTTCCTCCCTCCCTCTCCTTACCTATCCTTCTCTTCCTCCCTCCCAGCTTTCCTCTTCCTCTCACTCCCCTGTTCCTTCCCACATTCCGACCCTCCCACCGTCCATCCTCTGACCTCCGTCTGTATGGCGACGCCCACGGTGCCGCCGCCGTCCGTGATGCTCTTCCTCCGTCGTATCTCCGTCAGGAGGTCGGTGAACTCGTCCTTCAGGTTCTGGACCCTGGTGGCCAGGTCATGCCTGCTGCTGGAGGACCGCGCCCCTCGCCCCACCGACGCGCTGCTGCAGCTCCTGCTTAGGAGCGCCGCCTCGGAGGACGTCCCACTCGACGCCTCGTCGCTGTCGGCTGCCTCACCCTCGCTCTCCTGCTGACGGGGGAGGGAGACGCTACATTCATGGGTACAGAAGCAGGATTCGAACCTCTCTACTCTACCCCTGTGTGTGTGTGTGAGAGAGAGAGAGAGAGAGAGAGAGAGAGAGAGAGAGAGAGAGAGAGAGAGAGAGAGAGAGAGAGAGAGAGAGAGAGAGAGAGAGTATGTGTGGTGTACGTCAGGAGCGGGTACAGGGGCACGGTACAGGGGTAACAAGGGACCAGGGAGATGATATATCGTCCGTCAGACACGCTGACGCTCACGTCTGAAGAAGGGGTGTGTCTGTCACACCACTATGGCAATACTGTCAAAAAAAAAAACAGGGAGGAGGTGGGTGGGAGAAGCTCCCTCGTTCGTGTAAGTGTATCAAACATACAGACTTAATTTACGGTGTTTTTTTGTTGAGTACTTCTAAACTTTACATTAAAATGTGAGAATGAGTACAGAAATGTTATTCATATTTCTACTTTTTTTTTTTTAAATAATATACAAAAGGCGTGCAAAAATACTTTTGACATACGTTCTTTGTGTAAAGTGAACACAGGTGTGAGAGTTTACTTATATGATGATGGTTAATAGAAGTCGAGGGGAGGAAAGGTAAGGCTTTACCTACTTAGAGGAGGAGGAGGAGGAGGAGGATTACCTAACTGAAGAAGGAGGAGGAGGTTGACTTACCTGAAGGAGGACGAGGAGGTTGACTTAATTCAAGAAGGAGGAGGAGGTTCACCTACTTGAAGGAGAAGGAGGAGATTTACCTAACTGAAGGAGGAGGGGGAGGAGGTTCACCTACCTGAGGGAGGAGGAGGAGGTTGATCTAACTGGAGGAGGAGAAGGAGGAGGAGGAGGTTGACCTACCTGGAGGAGGAGGTTTACCTACCTGAAGAAGGAGAAAGAGGAGGGGGAGGAGGAGGCTGACCTACCTGGAGCAAGAGGAGGAGGTTGACCTACCTGAGGGAGGAGGAGGAGGAGGAGGATGACCTACCTGGAGGAGGAGGAGGAGGCTGAGGACCTACCTGGAGGTGGAGGTTGCGTCGCTCAGCCAGGGCGGCCTTCAGGTGCGCCTCGTACTGCTGCGTCACCTGCTGTAGCTCCGACTGGACGCGACCCAGCTTACTCTGCAACTGTGGAGACAAACACACACACACACACACTCAGCCTCACCCATATATATATATATATATATATATATATATATATATATATATATATATATATATATATATACATATACATATACATATATATATATATATATATATATATATATATATATATATATATATATATATATATAATTTTACTTAACACTATGCCTACCAGACTAGCTGTCCTGTGACAGCTGACTTCTACTTCTACTTAAGCATTCTTGTTAAGTGCAGGTCACAGGGGAGGTGGTCGTGATGGTAAAGTGCGTATAAGAAGTTACTTTAGACGTGGCTTAAGTATTGTACCATGGTGTGTGGACACTTTTAGAGTATATCATGATAATGCTATATAGACATTTTGATATAGATCTTTATAAACACGACGGTACGACCCTTGAGCGCGGCTTGCGTACGACGGTACGACCCACGGGTATGGTCTCCCTAGGGCGCGTGCCGTTCGTGCTCAAAGGACGTACCGACGTGCCGTAAAAGGAGGGGGGGGGGGGGGTGTGTGTTCAGTGAAGCCGTCTGAGCGTGACAGAAGGGTGTGTGCAGCTGGTAAGCGGGCTAAGATTGTTATGGACGGTATAGACAGGTGGACGGGACAGACAGACGGTCGAGACAGACAAAACGGACGTGGCAGACGCAAGGATGGCGTGGACAGATGGAGCGGGATAGACGAATGGCTGGGATAGACGGTTGGATGGGATAGACAGACAGAGAACCAGACAGACAAGTGAAACGGGAGAGACAGATAGACAAGTGGACGGGATAGACATATGGATGTAATAGACAGATGGACGGGATAGACAAATAGATGTAATAGACAGATGGACGGGATAGACAAATGGATACAATAGACAGATGGACGGGATAGACTGTTGGATAGGATATGAACAAATGAACAAAACGAACAAATTGACGGGAAAGACGAAAGGATAGGCTAGACAGATGGACGGGATAGACAGATGGCCTGGACAGACAGATGGACGGGACAAGCGAGTGGAAATGTGACAGGCAGGCATAAGGCGGCAAACACGCTCACCAGAAGCGTCCCGTCAATTGCCCCTGTACACAGCAGGGGTGGGCAAGAATCACACTAAAATAGGGGAAGAATCACTCTTAAATAGGGGAAGAATCACACTAAAATAGGGGAAGAATCACCCTGAAATAGAGGAAGAATCACACCAAAATAGGGCAAGAATCACACAAAAACGGGGCGAGAATCACACTAAAATAGGGCAAGAATCACACGAAAATAGGGCAAGAATCACACTAAAATAGGGCGAGAATCACACGAAAATAGGGCAAGAATCACACTAAAATAGGGCAAATATCACGCTAAAATAGGGCGAGAATCACACGAAAATAGGGCAAGAATCACACTGATATACGGTGAGAATCACATATTTAGAGGCATGGGCAAGATTCACTTCGGAGATGAGCAAGAATCACACCAGTGAGGTGGCAAGAATCACATTACAGATGGACAAGAATCAGTCGAAATGAGCATAAAGCACACCAAGGGTGGACAAGAATCACATCAGGGGTAGGCAAGAATCACACTGGAGGTGGGCAGGAATCACAATGGAGGTGGGCAGGAATCACACTGGAGGTGGGCAAGAATCACACTGGAAGTGGGCAAGAATCACACTGGAAGTGGGCAAGACTCACACTAGAGGTGGGCAAGAATCACACTGGAGGTGGGCAGGAATCACACTGGAGGTGGGCAGGAATCACACTGGAGGTGGGCAAGAATCACACTGGAAGTGGGCAAGACTCACACTGGAAGTGGGCAAGACTCACACAGGAGGTGGGCAAGAATCACACAAGTGGTGGGTATAGAGTACACTTGAGACGACCGAGAATCACAATCAAGAATCACAACACACACGAGATACGGGCCACGAAAGAATCACATCAAAAACCAGCGAGAATCACACGAGACATGGGGAAGAATCACGTAAGAGGGACAAGAATCACAAGAGATAATAACATGAATATTCACCAACCAAACGGGCAAGAATCGGGCAAGAATGAGAAGAGGAACGAGACGATTCATGCTTGGAATGGGACAAGAATCACATGATAGAGACAAGGAGGTAAGAATCACAAAGGACGGGCACCAATCACAATGACTGGAAAAATTCACACTAGATATGGTAAGAATCATCACACTAAAGCTGGGCAAACTTCATATCAGTGATGGGTAAGAATCATCACACTAAAGCTGGGCAAACTTCATATCAGTGATGGGTAAGAATCATCACACTAAAGCTGGGCAAACTTCATATCAGTGATGGGTAAGAATCATCACACTAATGCTGGGCAAACTTCATATCAGTGATGGGTAAGAATCACATTAGACTTGGTCAGGCATCACGATGGGTGATGGAGAAGAATCATGCCCCCCCCATCCGAGATGGGCTAAGAATCACATCAAAGACATGCAAGTATCGCGCAAGAGATAGGCAGGAATCATCGGAGAAATGGACGAGAATCACATGACATGGGCCAGTCAACAATTTGAGTGGGCGATGATTCTCTCACTAACGATGGACGAGAATCACACTAGAGATGGCTAAGAGTCACACTGAACGGGGAAGAATCACATCAACCGAGCAGAACTCACACCGGAGGTGGAAAAGAATCACACACAAAAGCGTGGCAAGAATCACATAATGAGCGAAAAGGCAAGAATCACATCAGAGGTGGGAATCATCACCTTAAAACCCTGGGAGAGACCCCACACGAGATCTCCAAGAATCACACGAGAGTCAGGCAAGAATCACATACAGGACGAAAGTGATTCACAAGAGCTTCTGATTTGAGAAGGGCAAAAGATTCACATTAATGTTGACCATAAACTCACAATCAAGCCGGACAAGAATCCCACTAGAAGTGGTCAAGAATCCCACTAGAAGTGGTCAAGAATCCCACTAGAAGTGGTCAAGAATCCCACTAGAAGTGGTCAAGAATCCCACTGGAAGTGGTCAAGAATCCCACTAGAAGTGGTCAAGAATCCCACTAGAAGTGGTCAAGAATCCCACTAGAAGTGGTCAAGAATCCCACTAGAAGTGGTCAAGAGTCCCACTAGAAGTAGTCAAGAATCCCACTAGAAGTGGTCAAGAATCCCACTAGAAGTGGTCAAGAATCCCACTAGAAGTGGTCAAGAATCCCACTAGAAGTGGTCAAGAATCCCACTAGAAGTAGTCAAGAATCCCACTAGAAGTGGTCAAGAATCCCACTAGAAGTGGTCAAGAATCCCACTGGAAGTGTACGAGAATCACATTCTAATCGAGAAAAAGAGTGAATCTAGATATAAGCAAGAATCACATTGGTGGTGGGGGTAAGAATCACGCTAGAAATGGTGATGAATCACACAAATAAACACGAATCACACTAAAACACGGGCAAGAATCACGGAGGAGATGGTCAAGAATTACACTCGAGCTGGCCAAGAATCACATCAGATATGGGCAAGAATCACATCAAAGACAGTGAAGAATCGCATGAGCTGGACAGGCGCACAGGAGACACGAAATATGAGTGAGAATGGTTAAACCGGAGACGCAAAACGAATATAATATGAGAATCAGTTACAAGAATCCTTAAACACACACACACAGACACACACACACATACAACAATCGACAGATGTATAAAAAAAAAACCCCACGAAAGTCACAATAATGACTCAAGATAAGTGAAAGAATAAATAAACAAAAAACAATCGTTCGTAAATAAAAATGATAATAATAATAATAATAGTAATGATAATATAATTCTTTACTATCATTATCATCATCAATAATAATAATAATAATAATAATAATAATAATAATAATAATAAAGATAATAATGATAATATCTTTATCATCATTATTATTATTATCATTATTGATAATAATAATAACAATAATAATAATAACAATAATAATGATAATAATAATAATAATAATAATAATAATAATAATAATAATAATAATAATAATAATAATAATACATAACATGGATGAAAAAATAAGGGAAACTCTTCTAAATTAAATGAATGGTCGAAACTCTCCATAGATTTCTCACATGCAGAAGAAATTCTGGGAAAGAACAATAGGTTTCTAAGCGATGCTTCCAACTCTTCAAGCTTATACGACTAAACTCCGACACAGTGCTGTGAGCTTACGACAACCAGTCCCTCTTAAGATAGTGTGTGCTTACGACATGACAAACTGCTTCTCTGTAGTGAAAGGTTATTAGAAAAAAAAAAAAATAGGGGTTTCTTTACAGTTATCAACCCAGCGCATGCCTTAGTGTGAGCACTCGACACAGCCCAGCGAACAAAAACCTCTCGTGCATTGAGCTTCAAGCACGGCAAACTCCACGTGTAATTTGAGCAATAGCGACGTGACGCGCGGGGCCGTATGCCCAGAGCGATGGACAGACAGAGCCCACACTGTTGGGCCAGTCCTGTGGGTCTTCGGCCCACTGTGGGCTTTTGAGTGGGTTAGCCTTTCTCATGGCCTCTGGGAGCAGGCCTCCGACAGACTTCCTTTATCAAAGGCAGGCTCACAACACTGTGCGGACTTGCAACACACGAATAAAAGTTATCATTAATTGATGGAACCAAAGGAGATGTATAGACTTCGTAGCTGGTGTGGCAGATGAGGCGAGTGTGTGTGTGTGGGGTGGCGTAAAGCACCACCACCAAGGCAGACGAAGATCAGATGGCGGGAAGGGAACGAAGGGAGGGAGGAGGTGTTGTTGGCAGCCAGCAGCCTCCCCCTCCTCCTCCCTCCCTCCCGCTCCTGAAGGAGGAGGAGGAGGAGGAGGAGGAGGAGGAGGAGGAGGAGGAGGAAGAGGAAGAGGAAGAGGTGGTTGTTGTTGTTGAGGGTTTGCAGTGCTGGAGCAGCGTCGAGAGCGGGACGAAGGCCGACCCGCAGAGGTAATGACGAAGTGTAGGGAAGCCAGACCGGATATGTATTCTGCAGGAGGTCAGGCAGCGCACCGTAGCTGAGAGAGAGAGAGAGAGAGAGAGAGAGAGAGAGAGAGAGAGAGAGAGAGAGAGAGAGAGAGAGAGAGAGAGAGAGCGACGTGCAGTACGCTGACACGGAGGAGGGGCTGAAGGAGGAAACGAGTGCGGCTTGTTGCGCAGTGAGAGCGAGAGGCGCCGGAAGAGCCAGGCAGCACACACAAGTTCCAGCAGGAAGTCCAACGTACGATCATGCTCCTCACTTCAGACTCCAGCACCTCTACCTTCCCTGGAACCTCCAGATCCAAGCCTCCATCTCTTGCGCTTCTCCTTCCCGGAACCATAAAAATCCTGAAGGAGGGTTGAGCTTCCATCTACCGAGGCTTCCACCTCCTGGAACGCCGCGACCCGAGTAAGGGGAGGGGCCGCCCGCGGGGGGCCTCTACCTCTTGAGCCTCCAGGAGGTATTTCCATCCCCCTCTACGAGGAGAGGAGGAGGAGGAAGAGGAAGAGGAGTGGATAGAAACTCTCAGGTCCAGGGCATGGCTACCTGGAGTCTGTTCTCCACCTCCAGGATCTTCCCACTCCAGGACAGAGGGAGCCCCTCCTGGAGCCAGCAAGAGCAAGAGGCCTCAGTACCCTTGCCGCCATGGACCCCACGCCTCGTGTGTACTCGACTATCCCCGGGAAGACAAAGAGGAGGTAACATGTAGCGCCCTGCCACGTCCTGCCTTCACGGCTGTTCAACACACACACACACACACACACACACACACACACACACACACACACACACACACACACATGCTCACTTAAAAACACTTGTTAAATATCTGTTATCAAGCAGCTGTTAAGGGCGAGGGGGGGGGGGGGGGACTATTACGTCCTAAAACTGGGAAGGAAAGATTACAGTAAGTGGATGTCTATATGTCTTATGGTAAACTTTGATGGCTTACATGAAGGATCGAGAGCGATGACGGATCCAAAAACCACGATATCGGGGCCTAGAACCACGATATCAGGAACCAAAACCACGATATCGGGATCCAGAACCATGATATCGGGATCCAGAAGCACGATATCGGGACCCAAAACCAAGATATTGGGGTCTAGAGCCAAGATATCAGGATCCAAAACCACGAAAACGGGATCTACAGCCACAATATCGGGATCCAGAGCGAAGATATCGCGCGAATTTACGACTAGGTGACGAAGGATAATTCCTGGAAGAATTCCTCGACCTTTATCAATAAATTCCGTCGCCCGGGGTCAATACTGATTAAACTACAAAAGGTTATCACTCCTTATCTTCATGCAGGTATGCGTCACGTAACTCTCTTGTTTGATCCCTTACTCCTTGACCACGACGGTATGACGCTTGGGGTATGACCTCATCTTCAGATGGTGCATGAACCTCTGACTTTGACCTTTTTTTAAAGTGGCAGGTCAAAGACCGCCAATCCATCTATCCTCCCCATCCCACTAAAAGGATCGGACCCTCGCGCGCAAAGAGGGCCGTAACCTTCATGCTCCTACAATGGAAGAGGACTCTGTATAGTACCTACAGGGGATTCGATCGTACGTATTTATGAAGGATCATGAAAACAAATGAAAACTTTTAACCTCTGAGCCTCCTTATCTCTAGCGATAGTTAGTGAATATATATATATATATTTTTTTTTATTTTTTTATTATACTTTGTCGCTGTCTCCCGCGTTTGCGAGGTAGCGCAAGGAAACAGACGAAAGAAATGGCCCAACCCACCCCCATACACATGTATATACATACGTCCACACACGCAAATATACATACCTACACAGCTTTCCATGGTTTACCCCAGACGCTTCACATGCCTTGATTCAATCCACTGACAGCACGTCAACCCCGGTATACCACATCGCTCCAATTCACTCTATTCCTTGCCCTCCTTTCACCCTCCTGCATGTTCAGGCCCCGATCACATAAAAATCTTTTTCACTCCATCTTTCCACCTCCAATTTGGTCTCCCTCTTCTCCTCGTTCCCTCCACCTCCGACACATATATCCTCTTGGTCAATCTTTCCTCACTCATTCTCTCCATGTGCCCAAACCACTTCAAAACACCCTCCTCTGCTCTCTCAACCACGCTCTTTTTATTTCCACACATCTCTCTTACCCTTACGTTACTCACTCGATCAAACCACCTCACACCACACATTGTCCTCAAACATCATTTCCAGCACATCCATCCTCCTGCGCACAACTCTATCCATAGCCCACGCCTCGCAACCATACAACATTGTTGGAACCACTATTCCTTCAAACATACCCATTTTTGCTTTCCGAGATAATGTTCTCGACTTCCACACATTCTTCAAGGCCCCCAGAATTTTCGCCCCCTCCCCCACCCTATGATCCACTTCCGCTTCCATGGTTCCATCCGCTGCCAGATCCACTCCCAGATATCTAAAACACTTCACTTCCTCCAGTTTTTCTCCATTCAAACTCACCTCCCAATTGACTTGACCCTCAACCCTACTGTACCTAATAACCTTGCTCTTATTCACATTTACTCTTAACTTTTTTCTTCCACACACTTTACCAGCGGGGGGCTGGAAATCCTCCCCTCTCGTTTTTTTTTTTTAATTTTCCAAAAGAAGGAACAGAGAAGAGGGCCAGGTGAGGAAATTCCCTCAAAGGCCCAGTCCTCTGTTCTTAACGCTACCTCGCTATCGCGGGAAATGGCGAATAGTATGAAAAAAAAAAAAAATATATATATATATATATATATATATATATATATATATATATATATATATATATATATATATATATAATTTGCCATTTCCCGCGTTAGCGAGGTAGCGTTAAGAACAGAGGCCTGGGCCTTTGAGGGAATATCCTCACCTGGCCCACTTCTCTGTTCCTTCTTTTGGAAAATTAAAAAAAAAGAAAAAAAAACGAGAGTTGAGGATTTCCAGTCCCCCGCTCCCTTCCCTTTTAGTCGCCTTCTACGACACGCAGGGAATACGTGGGAAGCATTTTTTCTCCCCTATCCCCAGGGATATATATATATATATATATATATATATATATATATATATATATATATATATTGTTTTCAACCATTCTTGACTCCAATTCAAGGACCGCCTCATTAGCTCCCAAGCGACAGCCTGATCCGAACGTGGGACTTGTCAACACATTATATTCCCTGAAGGTCATCCATGTGTTGGGGAATGGATGAGGTGTGAGCAGCGACGTGTGCCCCAGCATGATGATAAACGGGACACAGCCTAACCTAAGACGAAGGTGCTCCGCTGAGACGGGGAGAGAGAGAGAGAGAGAGAGAGAGAGAGAGAGAGAGAGAGAGAGAGAGAGAGAGAGAGAGAGAGAGAGAGAGAGAGAGAATACGTCTCACCCGTCACCTGGATCTTCCGCGATACGCATCCAGCTAGATTCGGCGTTAATCGCACGCAGTCCCTTCGTGTGGCGCAGTTCAGCCAGCCTGTCTGTCTTGTCCTTTCCTAGCCAGCCCGCGGCTCCCCTCCTGACACCACCCTCGAGAACCTGATATAATTAGCGAGAGCTGAGACCCACACCCTCGTTAACGAGCGGGGTGGTGTGTTTTTTCTTTTACGAAGAAATATATGTATTTCCCATTAGCAGGCGTGGATCCACCTCCTCAGGCACCTCAAGCATGAAGACGAGGCTATCTACTTTGCACTAAATTACGTATGTAGAAGTCTCACATACACGTGTTTATATATATATATATATATATATATATATATATATATATATATATATATATATATATATATTCCTATGAGTCCACTGGGAAAATGAAACACGATAAGTTCCCAAGTGCACTTTCGTGTAATAATCACATCATCAGGGGAGACGCAAGAGAGAAATATAAGTCAGCTGATTCGAAGAGACGAATTTGTTCACTTATTCAAGTAACCACGTCAACAAATCTGCTTATTCAGATCATCTTATCCGATTCTCTTCTTGCATTGTACTCCTAAAATATACACATCTGTCACATCTCTTCACCCTCGTCTACTTCCCGGCTATATATCTGCTTATTTGTCTCTCTATACCTTGGTGTTTCGATCACGGGGGGTGGGTGCTCTGACCAGACACCTGTGTTGCAAGATGGGTAGAAGAACAGGTACACATGTGTTGGTCTGTACGTGGCCTGTAGTGCAACAGACCACATACGATCACCATAAGGAAGGTCAACTATACCTTGTCAGAAAGGACTGTTAACAAACATGGGAAAATACAATTTACAACCAGCCCTTGGTGGATAATCCTATCATAACACCCTCATCACAACACAGTTTCACTCTGTCGTCACAGCACAACACAGATTATCACAATCGTCACAACTACACAGACAGACAACGTCACAACTACACAGACAGTACATTGGCATCATATCGTCACATCTGTAATGTCCAATACATTAGTGAAAGGTCGTCTCATCTTCATACAAATTATAGTATATTAGTATCTTAACACATCATCCAACATACTGTCATTCTATCGTCACATCTTGACATAAATACAACACAGTTGTATTACACTATCGTGTTCCTACAACACAGTAGTCGCCTTATACCGTCACTCACAACATAACACAGTCACACATCGTTCCATCTTACAACGTACAACAGTCTTTAAAATATGGTGACATCAGTAGCCACAACCCGTCGTGTTCCTCCCGGCACACACACCACATCGGCAGCACAAGACGCGGGACAGAGGCGAGACAGGAGGTGGCGGAGGAGGAAGAGGGGAGGAGAGGACAGCCATGCTGGCGCGAGGTTAGGCGGGTAAGTAAGTTGGTACTCACGTCAGCGAGGGACTGGGTGTGGTGGAGTTCGCCCAGGGAGAACACCAGACCCCGACGCTGCTCGCCGGGTATCCGCCGGTTCGCCAGGAGCTCCGACATCTGCATACACTGTCGGGGAAGGAGTGCGTGTGATTGAGGGGAGTACAAGAGAAAGCGCCAGCAGAATAAAGAACGGGACTTGAGAACTACCATGTTTTCTTTGATCCATTGTACTAATAGGTTGCTTTGCCATCAGATCAGACCGGTGTACACTCACCTGGTTCTCGAACTCCCTGAGTATGGACCTGGTGATGGAGTGGGCGGAGGGCAGCGACCTGCGGGCCGCCACCGACACGTGCACCTGGTCGGCGTAGGTCAATACCGTGACGCTGACGGGCGTCGGGTCCCGCGGCGGCGACACGTTGTAGATGTGCTTCACCGTGTACCTGGGGGGGAGGGGAGGGGACACACCTGTGGGTTACTGACGACCAGGTGTACCGTGTACACCTTGGGAGACACACCTGTGGGTTACTGACCCCAGGTGTACCGTGTACATCTCGGGTGACACACCTGTGGCTTACTGACCAGCAGGTGTAGCGTATACCTGGGGATATACACCTGCAGGCCGATGACCAGGTGTACCGTATTCCTGGGGAGACACACCCGTGGGTTACAACACATGTACCGCGTACCTGGAGTGCCCTACATGCAGGTTCACCATCATAAAGTGTACCGTGTAAGTCATTAACCCGCGTACCGTGTACCTGTGGGAAGCTGTACCTTGTACCTGAGGGAAGCTACACCTGCAGAGTAACGACAAGCAGGTGTAACGCGTACGTATAGAAGGGTTTTAAAAAATTATTCCTCAAACATTTTTTTCCCCATACTTCTATAAATTTTGAGCAAAATTTCCTTATACCCAAATTTCCCTTCTCTTTTCCTCCCCCAAGCCTGTAGTATTCCTGCGGGAATAAAATCATTATGTGAAGTTTTCCAGGAAACGTTCAATTTGGCCAAACTGGTTATCAACTTACCCATTCACCCCTCGCTCCGTCCAGACTCCACCCCTCACAAAACATTTCCCTCACAAAAAAAAAAGAATTGTTTACAGTAAATTCATACAAGGTTTATATACATTTTTAATCTAACTCTTTCCTCTTTCTTTTTTTTTTTTTACAGTTCGCAAGAGAATTCATTTCTCTTCAGCAGAACATAGTGTTCTCTCAATTTCAACATCTGAAACAAAAAAAAACAAACTAGCATCGTATGTCTCTTTTGTTGTCGTGTCATAAACACATTTTGCTTTTCCACTCTCGTTTCTTTTGCTTTCCACTTGGTTTTTGTTTCATTCGTAACCTCATAATATTCACACTTCTACTGAATCTAAATTACTAAATATTGTCCTAAAGTTCTTTCTCTCTCAACTGAAATTGTTTGGTTCCCTCACATCTGCCTTCCCCCTGTCCTCTGCAGGTTAACTGAATATACTGGTATGAATTTCCTTGTCTCTTCCTCCTACATAAGACACGAGAGAGCATTGATGGTAACCTGATTTTACTCCCCGTCAAAAAAAAAAAAAAGAAAATTAAGAACACGTCATGTTAACTGGCCAGGGGAAGCGTCCATTGTCCAGCTCGGCTAGACTTCCCGCCCGCCCAGCCCAGCCCGAGCTGTGTATACATTTATACCCGTTTTCTATTAAGTTTTTTTACCCGTTCCGAATTATACATTAATATTTCACTCATCTCTTCATTAATTTTTATCATATCCGTTTTCATGTTGTGATGCCGGGTGCATTCATTTTCCATTCATTTAGCATATTTTATTATATTTCAGCATACGGCATCAGAACACTTTACACACGCATGTGACCCACTGAATTATGGAATAATCATCCTCTTTTCTCCTCCACTTCACTGATGATTATTCACGTTTAAAACACACACACACACACACACACACACACACACACACACACACGCACACACACACACACGCGCGCGCGCGCGCGAAATTACTATCATTTTCATTATACTTAACAGCAACTCACTATACTACAGAAATTTTCTTTATTCGTCTATAAATTATCCATAATCATCTTATTTTGACGTCGAATTTCATTCTACTTCATTTTCATACATTCACTCCAATCATCACCTTCATCAAACACTAACAGTCGTCTGATCACCTCAACGGTTCCCTAATGATCGTTCAGTCAAAGTCTGTCCACTTACTCACTTGCCAATTGAAACATTAGCCAAGGAGGTGCCTTCGCCCTGAAGCAGGCAGGACCCAAATTTTGTAACGGTCTATCGTCCACTAAAGTTGGATAGACTCAGCAGAGGCCGACCTCCCTAACCCCCCCCCCTCCTCTACCCTACCTCGCTCTCGTGTTATGAATTACTTAACGACGTCATCCGCAGCGGCGGCACCACACCACACCCTCTCCTGTGTAGTACACACTCGTTCGAACCCTCAAGCGTTCGACGTCCTGATATATATATATATATATATATATATATATATATATATATATATATATATATATATATATATTTTTTTTTTTTTTTTTTTTTTTTATACTTTGTCGCTGTCTCCCGCGTTTGCGAGGTAGCGCAAGGAAACAGACGAAAGAAATGGCCCAACCCCCCCCCCCCCACATACACATGTACATACACACGTCCACACACGCAAATATACATACCTACACAGCTTTCCATGGTTTACCCCAGACGCTTCACATGCCTTGATTCAATCCACTGACAGCACGTCAACCCCTGTATACCACATGACTCCAATTCACTCTATTCCTTGCCCTCCTTTCACCCTCCTGCATGTTCAGGCCCCGATCACACAAAATCTTTTTCACTCCATCTTTCCACCTCCAATTTGGTCTCCCTCTTCTCCTCGTTCCCTCCACCTCCGACACATATATCCTCTTGGTCAATCTCTCCTCACTCATTCTCTCCATGTGCCCAAACCATTTCAAAACACCCTCTTCTGCTCTCTCAACCACGCTCTTTTTATTTCCACACATCTCTCTTACCCTTACGTTACTTACTCGATCAAACCACCTCACACCACACATTGTCCTCAAACATCTCATTTCCAGCACATCCATCCTCCTGCGCACATCTCTATCCATAGCCCACGCCTCGCAACCATACAACATTGTTGGAACCACTATTCCCTCAAACATACCCATTTTCGCTTTCCGAGATAATATATATATATATATATATCAAACCTGAATCACACCAAGAAATCATATACAGTGACACAGGTCACACAGGTAATGTGTTCCAAACATAGAAAATGAACTCTTAAAGTTAAGAAAACGAGCATTTTAAGCAGAGAAAATTAATATTTCAAACAAAAATAAACATTTTAAGCACTGAAAATTAACTATTTTAAGTAGGGATAATGAACATTTCAAAGCATAGAAAAGAACATTCTAAGCACAGAAAATGAACATTCTAAGTAAGGATAATGAACATCTAAATAAAATGAGAATCTTAAGCACAGAAAATTAATATTTTAAGCTTAGAAAATTATCACCTTAAACATAAAGACTCAACATCTTAAGCATAGAAAATGGAAATTTCAACCATAGAAAATGCGCGTCTCAAGCACGGAAAACGAGCATTTCAAGCACAGAAAACGTGACCTTGAAACATAGAAAATGAGAATTTATGGCAACTGACCCGCCCAGGAGGAGAGAGGTGGTGGGTCCGGGGAGGGAGGAGTACTGGATGGACATGCGGTGGTGGAGGCGGCGGAAGAGGCGCCTCGCCCAGGACGCCGGCAGGAGCCGCGACGCCCACCACACCAGCCCGTACGACACCACCGGATCCGCCGACGCCTGCAACGGGAGGAGGAGGCAACGGGGAAATGAGAGGGAGACGCGAGATGGAGGAGGGAAAGAGAAAATGACATATAGTATAGAAGAGACAGAAGATGGATTAGGGAAAGAGAAGATAACAGATATATAATGGAAGAGACAGATTATTTGAGCGAATTGACAGATATGTAGATATGGAACAGAAAACCCGACACTGTCACAGCAGTGTTACACACACACACACACACACACACACACACACACACAGATGGTAAGCTTAGCTGTGTGAGGTAGAGGCAACAGGAGGATAATGACCATAATACAGGAGGAGGTGCTGGGACGCACGACATGGGTTAACGACCCCGGTGCCCATATAAAGGTCGTAGACATAAAACTGCCAATGTGGTCATAACATACATTACTTTAAGCGAAAAACCTAAACGGAATCCTCTATAAGAAATGTCTTCAATAATAATGTAACCTCTATATATATATATATATATATATATATATATATATATATATATATATATATATATATATATATATATATATATATATATAGTCTGTCTAATTACACACTATGTATAAATCACGTAAGCCATCCAACTTTCTTTACAGTTGCTAACAACCAGTCATTACGTTGCAAACTGCCTCTTAACAACGAGGCGAAAAGTAAAAGTATATACATTTTTTTCTAATTCCAGAATTCCAGGTCGTCATTAAGGTCAGATAAATTCTTGTTCAAGGACTCCCTCCTCCAAACCCCCCTTCATGAGGTGGGGTTTCGAGCTGGTGTACTCACCTTCATGTCGTCGACCCGGGCGCGCACTTCCCACAACCTGGGTATGGCAGCGTCCCAGCTCAGGGGTAGGGAAAGGGGTACCAGGGCCGCCTTGGTGCCCAGGCGGGGTACCGTGAAGGGCAGCGTGCTGCTCCGCAGGTCCACTGCCAGGTTCACCTGTGGTAAGTACATGTACGTTAGTACCCGGCCATAGATTTGAGTACCAGGTATACGTGTTAGTCCCTGGCCATAGCTGTGCGTATCTGGTGTACGTGTTAGTACCTACCCACAGGTGTCAGTACCTGGCCACAGCTGAAGTACATAGTATATGTGTTAGTACCTGGCCACAGCTGAAGTACCTAAAATATGTGTTAGCACCTGGCCACAGCTGTAAGTACCTGGTGTACGTGTTAGCACCTGGCAACAGCTGAAGTACCAGGTATATGTGTTAGTACCTGGCCACAGCTGTCAGTACCTGGCCACAGCTGAAGTACCTGGTATACGTGTTAGAACCTGGCCACAGCTGTAAGTACCTAGCATATGTGTTAGCACCTGGCCACAGCTGTAAGTACCTCGTGTACGTGTTAGTACCTGGCAACAGCTGTAAGTACCTAGTATATGTGTTAGCACCTGGCCACAGCTGTAAGTACCTGGTGTACGTGTTAGTACCTGGCAACAGCTGTAAGTACCTAGTATATGTGTTAGCACCTGGCCACAGCTCTAAGTACCTGGTAAAACGTGTTAGTACCTGGCCACAACTGTTAGTATAACCTGACCTTCCTACATACGTGCAGGAGGCCACACCTGTATGCAGAACCCTTCCTTATTGTAAGGTCACATCCGGTCAGCACCTGGCCTCACCACATCTGTCTGTACCGCACCCCACCACACACACACCATCCAACACACACAGCCTCACCCGCTCCCACACTCCTCCTCCCCTCGCTGCCTCCCACACTTCTCCTCCCCTCGCTGCCTCCCACCTCCTCCTCCCCATGACAGCTCCGTCATTACCATGAGGCACCAGGCTGTCTGTCTGCCTGCCCTCCACTTTGTAAACTACTCGAACAACTGGACCATATCGAGTTCCACAGTCGCCAACTCATGCTCTCTCTCTCTCTCTCTCTCTCTCTCTCTCTCTCTCTCTCTCTCTCTCTCTCTCTCTCTCTCTCGTCAAAGGGCGCTTGGCGCCCAGCACGACACAGGGGAAAACAGCCTTATTGTCACTACTAATGAAGGCGTAGTTAATTAATTGCGACAGGTGTAGCCTCACGGCAAAGAAACGGTGCAATTAGCGAAATTGGGCTGTTCGGCAGGTGTCATATCCCTTAACTGCAGGCAGTTTTATATATATATATATATATATATATATATATATATATATATATATATATATATATATTTCTATGAGTCCACAGGGAAAATGAAACACGATAATTTCCCAAGTGCACTTTCGTGTAATAATCACATCACAAGGGAGAAATATAACAGTCAGTTGATATACAACGAAGAGCCATAGCCAGGACGCCATTTGGTAAACATATATACATATATATACATACATATACATATAGAATGACCAAATATATAAAAATAATGTTCTCAATCAACTCAAAGTGCAACTTTACCCGAGTTCGCGTCACAAAAATTATATTACGAGACTTTATGGCTCGTTGAAGCTTTTTTTATGAGACGTTCCGGATCTTATTACGCTTCATAAGAGGGAGAAGTCTCGCTCGCTGAGGACTCCAGGATTCGAAGCTCCGAGCGAAATCCTGCTATAGTCTCCACCCGCTCACTTCGTGGTGCATGAGTGACATATAGACTCACACCAACCCCCTATACTCGCTCTGGTACTCATGTGAATCATTTCCTGGGTTTACAACCCCTCCCTTCCCCATCCGTCCCTCGCCCATTCGGCGAACCAAATGAACCACACGACCCGAAATGAAACACGAAGCTTCGAAACCACACATCTGGGATGTGTATTCCCTGACGTCACTGGTCGAAGTTTACAACACTCAACTTTGTATCCGTCTATCCATCTCTCGGTTATTCTATGTCTATCCATCTCGCTGTTATTCTATCCGTCTATCCATCCCTTTATTATTCTATCCATCTCACTGTTATTCTATCCGTCTATCCATCCGTTTATTATGCTATCTGTCTATCCATCTCACTGTTATTCTATCCGTCTAGCCATCTCTCTGTTATTCTATCCGTCTATCCATCTCTGTTATTCTATCCGTCTATCCATCTCTAGTATTCTATCCGTCTATCCATCTCTCTAGTATTCTATCCGTCTATCCATCTCTCTAGTATTCTATCCGTCTATCCATCTCTCTAGTATTCTATCCGTCTATCCAATTCTCTATTAATCTATCCGTCTATCCATCTCGCTGTTATTCTATCCGTCTATCCATTTCTCTATTATTCTATCCGTCTATCCATCCCTCTATTATTATATCCGTCTATCCATCTCGCTGTTATTCTATCCGTCTATCTTTCTCCACACATCCGCTCGTCTCAGCGCGCTCATCTATCATAAGTATCTATCCTTCTGTACGTACATCTATCCGCCTATCCTATACGAGTGTCTTCATCTATTCATTCCTTATTTTTCTCCTGCCAATGTCTTAATGCAGCGAAGCAAGATAGGCGACCCCTCCCTGGAAGTCACCCACTTACAAATAAGTCACCCACTCACACAGAAAGTGATCCACTTACACTAAAGTCACCCACTTCCACAAAAAGTCACCCACTTACACAAAACGTCACCCACTTACACAAAACGTCACCCACTTCCACAAAAAGTCACCCACTTCCACAAAAAGTCACCCACTTCCACAAAAAGTCACCCACTTACACAAAAAGTCACCCACTTACACAAAAAGTCACCCACTTACACAAAACGTCACCCACTTACACAAAAGTCACCCACTTACACAAAAAGACACCCGCTTCCATAAAAAGTCACCCACTTACACAAAAAGACACCCACTTCCACAAAAAGTCACCTACTTACACAAAAAGTCACCCACTTACACAGTCACCCACTTCCACAAAAAGTCACCCACTTCCACAAAAAGTCACCCACTTCCATAAATAGTCACCCACTTCCACAAAAAGTCGCCCACTTACACAAAAGTCACCCACTTACACAAAAAGTCACCCACTTACACAAAACGTCACCCACTCACACAAAACGTCACCTAGTCACACAAAACGTCACCCACTTACACAAAAAGTCACCCACTTACACAGTCACCCACTTCCACAAAAAGTCACCCACTTACACAAAACGTCACCTACTTACACAGAAAGTCAGCCACTTCCACAAAACGTCACCCACTTACACAAAATGTCACCCACATACACAAAAAAGTCACCCACTTACAGAAAAGTCGCCTCTTTTACAAAACGAAAAACATGTGTGCGTCATGTTGCACATCCGCTCCTAATGGACGTGGGCAGCGTTCTTGGCCAATACAGGATCAAGCCTTTTAATACCCTGAGAGTGGCCAACGACCATGAAGGTAGACAGACATGCGGCTGGAGGAACATTAGAGAGAGAGAGAGAGAGAGAGAGAGAGAGAGAGAGAGAGAGAGAGAGAGAGAGAGAGAGAGAGAGAGAGAGAGAGAGAGAGAGAGAGGTGGGTGGATGATTGGAAGACGACGAGGGAAGTGGAGTGTTGATAACAGGGAAGACAAAGAGAAATCAACATAATAACGTTAAAGACAAATGAAGTGTGTTAGGAGAGAGAGGGGAATATATGGACCAGGGAACACATGCATGGGAGGGCAACAATGAGACCAAAGGATATGTATATATATATATATATATATATATATATATATATATATATATATATATATATATATATATATGTGTGTGTGTGTGTGTGTGTGTGTGTGTGTGTAGATAGACAGATATCATATATTGGACTGTATAAGAATCCTTCGCTATCCTTTACAGACAATTCACTCGCTCCATCTAAACTACGCCTCACCTTCTTTGTCATCCACAATCTTAAAAAGAGGACACAACACAAACGGTACAACTGCACAGTAAACAGAGCACTCGCAACAATCACATGGGCACTTCTAGTATAACCACCCCATCCTCAACACTTCTAGTATAACCACCCCATCCTCAACCCTCAACTCAACCAGCTCGTCACCAAACTAGTCTGCAACAGCTTCGGATCCCTCCCATCCGAACCGCTTTATATAACCAATGACTTACCCTCCCCCTCCACACTCCGCGGCCACCATGTAGTCACAGATCCCTCCATGAAATACCACTCTGAGCAAGTCACATTCACAATATGAATGACCTGAGCAACACCAAAGAAGAAAAAAAATAAAATCGCTCGCGTAACCCAATCTTGTGCATAACTGAACCAGACAGACAGTCACCCACTCCCAAATTACACTCCCTAGACAAAATCGAGTCGCACTTCCACGTTTATGCTGCAGATACCAACACTTTCCTCAATAGTGTAAACACTTGAAGATCATCAGTTATCTGCTAAACTATACTAAGCTTAACCTACCCACACACACACACACACTCACACACATACCACGTCACAACACTTTATGACGTGCGGTGTTGTGTGTTTCTCTCATTAAAGTAAACACGGGGGAGTTTAAGACTACATGTTCAGCGTCGTGATAATGGGAATTAGGGAGGTGTCGTCCGGTGACACATGGAATCCATGTGTTTGATGTGGTGGTACTGTCCGGCGGGCGAGGCTGACTTCGTCAATGCTGAGGGGGGTGAGGTGAGTTGGTAAACACAAACTCATACTGTACGGGGAGGGAGATTTACTCTCGTACGGTTCCCAAGCACTCGAACTATCTCTGCCATCGCACAACTTTTGAAACTTGTGTATGTTGTCTGCTGTTACCACATCTTCATTCAGTCCTTTCTTTCCACACGCAACTTCTTCTTGGCACATATTTTTAAATAAGTGTCTTGCTTAACTTCAAATTATGTTCTCTGGTTGTTCTATGTCTTCCTTAACTTCCTCTCGTGTTCTCTGGTTGTTCTATGTCTTCCTAACTTCCTCTCATGTTCTCTGGTTGTTCTATGTCTTCCTTAACTTCCTGTCATGTTCTCTGGTTGTTCTATGTCTTCCTTAACTTCCTCTCGTGTTCTCTGGTTGTTCTATGTCTTCCTTAACTTCCTCTCATGTTCTCTGGTTGTTCTATGTCTTCCTTAACTTCCTCTCATGTTCTCTGGTTGTTCTGTCCTTTTACATCTTTCGAAGAACTGTTCGTTGTTTGCATCAAGTTTGTTTAAAGACTTAAAGGTTGTAATCAGGTCACCCCTCGCTCCTCTCTCTTCCACTGGGAGCAGGCAAATTTAAGACCTCTAGCCTTTTTCTTGTGTGTGTGTGTGTGTGTGTGTGTGTGGTGTGTGTGTGTGTGTGTGTGTGTGTGTGTGTGTGTGTGTGTGTGTGTGTGTGTGTAACAGACGGGGGTAACAGAATTGTGAAACATTCCCCCTACAATACACATAGTATAATCACACACACACACACACACACACACACACACACACACACACACCGAACCCTCCGGTAAAAGTTTGTTAGAAAACGACATTTTTATCCAAAACTTAAAAGACGGGTCTTACCCTCATCGCCTTACACAGTGACGACGTGGGAGAGAGAGAGAGAGAGAGAGAGAGAGAGAGAGAGAGAGAGAGAGAGAGAGGCTATGTTTAGCAATCCCTGCTTCTCCCTCCCTTCCCTCCTTCCTCCCTCCCTTTACCAACCTCCCCACCACCACATGGGGGGAGGGGGGGAGGGATCCACAACCCCCAAACTATCCCTCTAAGGGGGCGAGGGGGGGGGAAGGGGGGTACCTCAGTCAGCTGGTGATCGACGCTACAGCTGGCCAGGAGCCCGGGACACACACACACACACACACACACACACACACACACACACACACACACACATTATATATATATATATATATATATATATATATATATATATATATATATATATATATCATATATTGGTGGCACTGGTGCGTATATTGAGGTTGGACCTGAGTATGAATAAATAAATGAATAAATAGGAAAATGTATGAATAAATCATTGAATGACTTCCAGTAGTTTATAGTGTTCTTCATATTCACTCACCATCCTCCCTCCGCAGTCCCCTGAGCTCATGTTCCTTCACATTCTTCCAAATACCCCTGACACTCATGTTCCCTCACATTCCTTGCTACACTCCCCCACCAGAGCTCTTCATGTTCCCCCATATTCTTCCCATGTTCTCTCATATTCTTTCCTACAACCCCAATCAAAAGTCCCTCACCTTCCTCCCCTCAACACTCACCAAAGCTCCTCATGTTCCCTCACCTTCCACCCAACTACATCAAAGCTCCTCATGTTCCCTCACCTTCCTAGAACACACCATCAGAGCTCCTCATGTTCCCTCACCTTCCTCTCCACAACCTCTATCAAAGCTCATGTTCCCTCACCTTCCTAGAACACACCATCAGAGCGCCTCATGTTCCCTCACCTTCCTCTCCACAACCTCTATCAAAGCTCATGTTCCCTCACCTTCCTAGAACACACCATCAGAGCGCCTCATGTTCCCTCACTTTCCTCCCCACAACCCCCGTCAATGCTCATCATGTTCCCTCACCTTCCTCCTCACAATCCCCATCAGAGCGCCTCATGTTCCCTCACCTTCCTCTCCACAACCCCCATCAATGCTCATCATGTTCCCTCACCTTCCTCTGCACCTTAACTATACTCACTCATGTTCACTCCAACCTATTATAAACACCAGTGACCCACAATGACCTGTCTTAACCTATTCACACCTTCAGTCCCTCTCTTTTCCCCTTTATTACCCCCCCGTCCCCCCATTTTCTCTGGCCACAATGACGTCACGTAACCACTACCCCAATGTCAAGACTAATGACCTATTAGCCTTTTCAACAGGGGCGCTGCGCCAGATCTCAACCTGACCCAGAAACACATATAGGATTCGAATCTAGTATAGCAAGAATGTAATGACTTCTATATACTATGACAATGGAATATAGCTATGCGAAGACAGATTATTCTTCAGGGGAAAAGAGAGATCTAAGTGTAGATAATTAGTCATTTTCTTACCAAAGTCTCAGTATTTGCGTAACTACACCCTTTTGTTACTGGCTGCTGGTTCTGTACGGGGAGTTTTACACCCATGGGTCCCTCCATCTTGTTACTGACTGATGGTTCTGTACGGGGAGGGAGTTTTACACTCATAGGTCCCTCCATCTTGTTACTGGCTGATGGTTCTGTACGGGGAGGGAGTTTTACACTCATGGGTCCCTCCATCTCCCTCTCTCCTTATTATCATCATATATCTTTTCATACTTGTGTGTGCTGTCCGCCTTCCCAGGTTACTCCCACTCGTCCACCACACTTACCATGTGAAAGTCCATCAATCCATCTTTATTTTGACCAGTTTCTCGCTCAAATTCATCTCCTGTCATCTGGCGGCCCTGTTCTCACATCCATCGAGGAACTGATCGCTGTTGACATCATCAAACAGGTCTATAACCTCCCGTTGCTATTCTCCTCTCCCCTGGGTGAACGGATTTGAGGTAATTCCTCATCTGACCTGTACGGGGAGGGAGTTTACACTCGTGGGTGTAGGGGAGTGGGTGGCAACTCTTGAACAATTTCTTCTACAATGTATATCATGCATGCTGTCTGCATTAACCATGTCCTCAGTCATCCTCTTCCAACCATGCACCACTTTTATGCCATATATGTATTTCTTGTTTACGTCTTTCTTCCTCCATGACGTTTCTGGTTTAACATCATGTTTTGTCCTCTGCTTGACTGGAAACAGAAAGCCACAGAAGTAATTTATAAACTGGCAATATCCTACACGTGGGCCAGCGGGTCTCCCGTTATCTCTCCCTTGTGTTCTATCTCTCTTCGTCTCTTTATCATTCTCTCCCCTTATCTCCTTCCATTATCCTTTGTTATCCTTTGTCTCATATCATTCGCCCTCCGTTTCCTTCTATCTCATTTCAGTCTCTCTCCCCCTCTTCTACCCGTGTATCATCCCATTATCTCATCAATCTCTCTGTCCCCTCTCCCTCTGTCTCTCCTTTTATCTTTTATCAGTCTCCTCCTCCTCCTCCTCCTCCCTCCCTTCTTCCTTTGTATCGCACAGCCTCTTATCAGTCGGTCCTTCCCTCCCTCCCTCCCTCACCCACCTCCCTCCATCCCTCCCTCACCCACCTCCCTCCATCCCTCCCTCACCCACCTCCCTCCCTCCCTCTCTCAACCACCTCCCTCCCCCCTACACCCATCGCCAGCTCAGCAGAAGCACGTGTCACGTCCAGGCAGGCACGAGGCGCGACAGCCGTCAGAGAGAGAGAGAGAGAGAGAGAGAGAGAGAGAGAGAGAGAGAGAGAGAGAGAGAGAGAGAGAGAGAGAGAGAGAGAGAGAGGGGGAAGGGATGAACTTGGCCTCGCCCCCAAAGGGGAGTGCGCCTGGCGTGTGTACTTCCTGGGGGATTAACCACACCGGTAGAAGGGGCAACGGAGAGCCCCACGCCCTTACACCACACGTCACCAACACCACGCCCTTGCACCACACGTCATCATCCCCACGCCTTAACACCACACGTCACCAACACCACGCCCTAGCACCACACGTCACCAACACCACGCCCTAGCATCACACGTCACCAGTCCCACGCCCTACTACCATACGTCACCAGTCCCACGCCCTAGCACCACACGTCACCAGCCCCACGCCCAAGCATCACACGTCACGTCACACGCCCTAGCACCACAGGTCAACGACCCCACGCCCTAGCACCACACGTCACCAACCCCACGCCCAAGCATCACACGTCACGTCACACGCCCTAGCACCACAGGTCAACAACCCCACGCCCTAGCATCACACGTCACCAGTCCCACGCCCTAGCACCACACGTCACCAACCCCACGCCCTAGCACCACAGGTCACCAACCCCACGCCCTAACACCACACACGTCACCACCAAGGACTCCGGACTGTGAAGACATCCGGGATATCTCTCTATCACCCACACTAAAAAAAGGGCACGACCAACCCTCCACTTCCACTTCCGCGATGGCCAGTAAATAGCAATATCACTTATCATCTATCTATCTCCATTATCATCCGTCTTTCTTACTCCTTATCTAACTTTCTTATATATATATATATATATATATATATATATATATATATATATATATATATATATATATATATATTTTTTTTTTTTTTTTTTTTATACTATTCGCCTTTTCCCACGTTAGCGAGGTAGCGTTAAGAACAGAGGACTGAGCCTTTGAGGGAATATCCTCACTTGGCCCCCTTCTCTGTTCCTTCTTTTGGAAAATTAAAAACGAGATGGGAGGATTTCCAGCCCCCCGCTCCCTTCCCTTTTAGTCGCCTTCTACTACACGCAGGGAATACGTGAGAAGTATTCTTTCTCCCCTTTCTCCTATATATATATATATATATATATATATATATATATATATATATATATATATATATATATATATATATATATATATATATATATTCTCATACTTTCTTTCATACTATTCGCCATTTCCCGCGTTAGCAAGGTAGCGTTAAGAACAGAGGACTGGGCCTCTGAGGGAATATCCTCACCTGGCCTCGTTCTCTGTTCCTTCTTTTGGAAAATCAAAAAAAAAACGAGAGGGGAGGATTTCCAGCCCCCCGCTCCCATATATATATATATATATATATATATATATATATATATATATATTCCTTCCTTATCATCTTCTTATTATCTTATTATCTTCTTTCCACAATCTCACGTGAATGATCCACGATAAGATGAGCCATCGTCTGACCGCGCCTCGAGCGAGCGGTCTGGTGGCGGGGGTCGAGCGCCGCCAATATATTCCCCTTAGCCCAGCCAGGGTCGCTGGGAGACAAGAGGCGCTAACCACGACCCCTCACGGCTTACCCATGGTTCAAGACAATCCGCTTTAATTAGCGGTGAGAGGACGATGAGGAGGAGGAGGAGGAGGAGGAGGAGGAGGAGGAGGAAGAGGAGGAGGAGGAGGAGGTAGAGGAGGAGGAGGAGGAGGAGGAGGAGGAGGAGAGGAAGAGGAGAGGAGGAGGAGGAAGCCCTGATGACGGTTAGGAAATGGCGTGACACAACAGAAGCCTTGACGAGAGTGTTAGGAAATGTGGGGACAGGACCTGGGGAACCGTGGTAGTACCAGGACACGCACCAGCAGTGGTCACTAGGTCAGGCACCAGCAGTAGTCACCAGGGCAGGCATCGGTAGTAGCCACCAGGTCAGGCACCAGCAGTAGCCACTAGGTCAAGCACCAACAGTAGTCACCAGGTCAAGCACCAGCAGTAGTCACCAGGTCAAGCACCAGCAGTAGCCACCAGGTCAAGCACCAGCAGTAGCCACCAGGTCAGGAACCAGCAGTAAACACTAGGTCAGGCACCAGCAGTAGCCACCAGGTCAGGCACCAGCAGTAGCCACCAGGTCAGGCACCAGCAGTAGCCACCAGGTCAGGCAGTAGTCACCAGGTCAAGCACCAGCAGTAGCCACCAGGTCAGGCACCAGCAGTAGCCACCAGGTCAAGCACCAGCAGTAGCCACTAGGTCAAGCACCAGCAGTAGCCACCAGGTCAAGCACCAGCAGTAGCCACCAGGTCAGGCACCAGCAGTAGCCACCAGGTCAGGCACCAGCAGTCGCCACCAGGTCAAGCACCAGCAGTAGCCACCAAGTCAAGCACCAGCAGTAGCCACCAGGTCAAGCACCAGCAGTAGCCACCAGGTCAGGCACCAGCAGTAATCACCAGGTCAAGCACCAGCAGTAGCCACCAGGTCAAGCACCAGCAGTAGCCACCAGGTCAGGCGCCAGCAGTAGTCACCAGGTCAGGCGCCAGCAGTAGTCACCAGGTCAAGCACCAGCAGTAGCCACCAGGTCAGGCACCAGCAGTAGCCACCAGGTCAAGCACCAGCAGTAGCCACTAGGTCAAGCACCAGCAGTAGCCACCAGGTCAAGCACCAGCAGTAGCCACCAGGTCAGGCACCAGCAGTAGCCACCAGGTCAAGCACCAGCAGTAGCCACCAGGTCAGGCACCAGCAGTAGCCACCAGGTCAGGCACCAGCAGTAGCCACCAGGTCAAGCACCAGCAGTAGCCACCAAGTCAAGCACTAGCAGTAGCCACCAGGTCAAGCACCAGCAGTAGCCACCAGGTCAGGCACCAGCAGTAATCTCCAGGTCAAGCACCAGCAGTAGCCACCAGGTCAAGCACCAGCAGTAGCCACCAGGTCAAGCACCAGCAGTAGCCACCAGGTCAAGCACCAGCAGTAGCTACCAGGTCAAGCACCATCAGTAGCCACCAGGTCAGGCACCAGCAGTAGCCAACAGGTCAGGCACCAGCAGAAAGGGGGGGCCCGGCTGTGACCGTGCGTCACCAATATTAACCAAACCTAGGCAGGCACACCGAGCATTAAGGAGCACAAAGACCCACCATTTTCCCCGGCCACAATATTCCGCTTCCTCTCTCTCTCTCTCCCCCTCAGGGCCAATACCGTGAGGCGGAAGTAAAGCTCTCTTATATCCTCCTCGCATTACAGCGTGTGAGCAACTTTATAATACTGTGCGAGTCTTATCCTCCCACCTGCATCATCGCAGCTACTAAAAAGGCTTACGAAAATATTAAAGGCGATATCATATAATACCCAAAATGAAAGGAAAACACGAAGTAATAGACTCAATTTGTACTCAAAAGGATAAAATAAATTCCCTTCCCCCCATCATAACAGTGGGATAAAATACAGTTAGATTTTCTCCAGCGATTTCAAACCCGTCGTAAAACAGCGGTCCACCACAGACGTAAATAATTCACAATCGCAAATACAAACATCAAGACGAAAGCAACGGTTCAGTCACTTCGGGCAAGCTCATAGTGATGCAGTATGGCACAACGGGGGGAAAGGAATTCTGACGAAGTCATTCAAAACCTCAACGTAACATATCGTAAGACTATATGGCACCTACATCTCTTTAAAGAGAGGGAATCTCGAATAACATACGCCAATCTCTTTAGGAGGGAATCGACGCGTTTATAACATACGGCCAATCGAGATAAGGAATACTGAATCGGTGAGGGAAAAAAAATCGAGGGAAAAAGTGATTTGTGTTAAAGCGTTTTTTCTTTTCTTTTTTTTTTACTTTGGACGAGATCATTTGGCGGGGAAATTTAGCGCGGGAAAGTTTGGCGGGAACTTTCCTTGACACCGACGCGCACAACACCACCAAAAACATAATCCACGACACATTCTCCACCTACATGAAAATTGTTAACTTTTAAATGAAACAGTGATCCAACTATTACAATCAATACAGAATAATATATCTAAGATCCTTGGCAGAGGAGGCAGGCTGCTAACAGAATTTTAAATGTGAAAGATCGGGTTTTTTTTTCATGGCGGTTACCCCAAGAGAGAGAGAGAGAGAGAGAGAGAGAGAGAGAGAGAGAGAGAGAGAGAGAGAGAGAGAGTTTGATTCACTCCCGCCATAACTTGTCCTATGTACGCTACGCAGAGCCGGACCCAGGACTGATATTTCACATTAATGGCATCATTTTCTTTTTCTTTTTTCATTTAAAATAACGCTACGTAGTATCATCCTTAAATTTTCCTTTCTATTTTCAAAATAAAACTTCATCTTGAGAGGACGTGTGTGTGTGTGTGTGTGTGTGTGTGTGGGTGTGACAAAATGAAGCCAAATAATTTTGTCGTTTTGGGCAAACTGGTTACTTTTAATGGCCTTAACGACTCATCATTGAAACGACCACGGTCTTTCTAAGATGTCAGGTCGTTGACTCGCCATCAGGTCGTCCCGAACTTACGACGGCGAGAGCAGTAACGACTCCAGCGACAACGGATACTACCACGACCACTAGATCAACGACACTCACAGTTACGACGGTAGTAACGTCAAGGACGACCTGCGGTGAGATAGTGTAGTGCCAAAACGACCACAGTGATATCAGGGCAGTGGCAAAACGACGACGACGACGACGACTCCTGCAACACGACTAGGCGAGCGACGACAGCTGCTCCCGCGCAGCCCGAGATCAAAGCTTCCCATTTCGCCAGGATGAAGTCGTTGAACACGACGTTACGATCCTACAGCACGACGACACGACCTTTGAGCATGACGGTACGACCCTTCGACATGAAGGCACTGATCGAGCAGGAACGTACGACCTGTAAGCGCGACAGTACGACCGTTTTAAGCACGACAGGACGAACCTTTAAGCGCGAAAGTACGGCCTTTAAGCATGGCTTATGACCCCTAAACAAGACGGTATAAGGCTATTTGATGGCCTGGCCTTTGACCTGACGACTTTAAAAAAGGCCAAGCCATGGTACAGAAAGGTCGTACCGTCGTTCTCAAGGGTCGTACCGTTAATCTCAAGGGTCGTACCAACGATCTCAAGGGGGTTTAATGGCGTCTTCTTAAAATGGCCATTAAATAAAATGAAGCTCGGGAAGAAAATTATCCCAGGTCAAACGACCTCAGGGAACATACACAGACCAGCTGACCCACCGAAACTTTAAGCCCTAACCGCCTACCATCACCGGGCAGGAGCGCCAGCGACTGCGAGGGAACGCGCATTTCATATCTAAACATAATCTCCGCTCGCGGCGAAGGTCGCTGGGTTCCTCCCCTGGCGACGCGTCGTTCCGTGGTCTGGGGTCGCTTCTGAGGCGAGATGGGGTGAAGGATTTTTCGTCAATACTGCACGATTCAGTGGTCAAACTCCAATCAAGAACATCTTTATGAAACAAAAGGCAATCAAGAACATCTTTATAAAACAAAAGACAATCAAGAACATTTTTATAAAACAAAAGACAATCAAGAATATCTTTTTTATATATAAAACAAAAGACTGCGGAGGAACTTCCTGAACAAGACGCATCACTTAGACTTTCAAAGCAAACGGTATATCGAAAACAACGCTGCACTGTAAATGCATCAACAAACAACGGTACAGTGTAAATATACTGACAAAACAATGGTACACCATGAGTATACAGACAAACACAACGGTACACTACAAGTATGCTGATAAACAACGGTACACTACAAGTATGCGGACAAACAACGGTACACTACAAGTATGCTGACAAACAACGGTACACTACAAGTATGCTGACAAACAACGGTACACTACAAGTATGCTGACAAACAACGGTACACTACAAGTATGCTGACAAACAACGGTACACTACAAGTATGCTGATAAACAACGGTACACTACAAGTATGCTGACAATCAACGGTACACTACAAGTATGCTGACAAACAACGATACACTACAAGAATGCTGATAAACAACGGTACACTACAAGTATGCTGACAAACAACGGTACACTACAAGTATGCTGACAAACAACGGTACACTACAAGTATGCTGATAAACAACGGTACACTACAAGTATACAGACAAACACAACGGTAAACTACAAGTATGCTGATAAACAACGGTACACTACGAGTATGCTGACAAACAACGGTACACTACAAGTATGCTGACAAACAACGGTACACTACAAGTATGCTGACAAACAACGGTACACTGCAAGTATGCTGACAAACAACGGTACACTACAAGTATGCTGACAAACAACGGTACACTACAAGTATGCTGACAATCAACGGTACACTACAAGTATGCTGACAATCAACGGTACACTACAAGTATGCTGACAATCAACGGTACACTACAAGTATGCTGATAAACAACGGTACAATGCAATACAACAGCGACAACCACATCTAATACACGGATGAAGCTGTCGCCCTTCACCGTTAACGGCTCACGAAATTCGTGGACAAATTTCCGTTGCACTTCCTGCATGGCGTCGAAGGGATGCGCTAAGTATTGCCTACACCACATCACAATATATTTCACCATTTTCACCCCCAGTGGCGTAAAAATGGAAGGAATTTCCGCAAGACAATTTATTTATTTATTTTTTTCTCCTGGGCCAGTAGTATGCTGGGTACGGTGTCTCATAACAGTACACACTGCGACTATTTCGTCTCGTATGTGAGTCGTAATGTCATATTTGAGGGTGACGGAGCGAGGCTGTGTGATGCGTCTCCACCATTCCTCCCTCCCTCCCTCGCTCGCTCGGCGGCAGTAGCCTGTTATGATCCGGTCCCCGACACACACACACACACACACACACACACACACACACACACACGTAAATATTCAATATTAGGTCCTTTTCCCCGAAATCTTTTTTGGTCGCGCCATTATGGGGATATTGCTGCCGTCAGCTGTGGGGTTATGTCAGTTATTACTTAGCTGTGGGTTTACGGCTTCTTTTAGCTGTGGGGGTTATGGCAGCTATATCTCTGCAGTGGGTTTATGGCTTCTGTTAGCTGTGGGGGTTATGACAGCTGTATCTTTGCAGTGGGTTTATGGCTTCTGTTAGCTGTGGGGGTTATTGCAGCTATATCTTTGCAGTGGGTTTATGGCTTGTTAGCTGTGGAGGTTATTGCAGCTATATCTTTGCAGTGGGTTTATGGCTTCTGTTAGCTGTGGGGGTTATGGCAGCTATATCGCTGCAGTGGGTTTATGGCCTCTGTTAGCTGTTGGGGTTATGGCAGCTATTACTTAGCTGGGGGTTCATGGCCTCTGTTAGCTCGGGGGGGTTGGTTTATGACAGCTATCATATAATCATGGGATTATTACTTCTATTAACCGTGGGTTTATAGCAGCTATCATTTTCAGCTATGGGTTTATTGCATCTGTAAGCTTGAAGTTATGGCAGCAGAGTTAAGCTTTGGGATTTATTGCTATAGTTAGCTGTTGGGAGGGTGGGTGAGGGGTAAGTTACAGCATCTTCTTGTTAATTAGCGTTGCAATGAGAAGTGATATCTCAATTCCTGCCTAACGCTCTTAATGTTACAGAAGTGTTAGTGTGAATGATAATAATAATAATAAAAATAAGTGAAACAGGCGCTAGTGTGAAAGTTTTATTACACTCCTTGTTAAAGCAGAATGTGAAAAAAAAAAAGAAAATATAGCTGAACTTTTCTTTTAAAACTATTCTCTGACAGCTAATATTGAACAGAACCCAGTCGAAATGTAGTGCATTTCTTCACTATACATCAATGATCCCCTCTCTCTCTCTCTCTCTCTCTCTCTCTCTCTCTCTCTCTCTCTCTCTCTCTCTCTCTCTCTCTCTCTCTCTCTCAAGCTAAAGTGTGAAAGGAAAAGTTGACATTACCTAAAACCCTTCTTTTTCGTCCTACAAAAGGGGGAGGCAAACACTCGGAAGAAAACGGGAGGATTTTATTTAGAGGACAAACATAAATAAATATAATCCGTCCGAAACGCACGAAACTTTTGTCATGTTTCGTATATCATAAATAAATAACTTTACCATCGTTTTATTACGTACATCATAAATAAATAACTTTACCATCGTTTTATTACGTACATCATAAATAAATAACTTTACCATCGTTTTATTACGTACATCATAAATAAATAACTTTACCATCGTTTTATTAAAGTGTAATGCCTATAAATATCAACACAATTTTGACCTTAATTGTCGCGGCTGGCATTATAGTGTTAGGCATATACGATCACCTATTGATATAAACTTTGTTACGTTTAAACATCTATTTCTGTTCACTGATGCTGTAAGTCATCCTAATGCATTAAGCTTGTTCATAACCTCCGTGGAAGTTTTAGTATGAAGTTCAAATGAGACGAAAACAGCATCAAAGAAAGACCTTCTATTTTACTGTCTTGTCTCCGTCTTGCAATAGGAATTTAAGACACTATTACTATCCTCCTACTGATAACCTCGTCATAGACCATCAGGGCCTGTGTTATCTGGCTTTCCCATGTACAGTTCCTCCAGCAGACAGAAACCTCGTCGCAGACCATCAGGTCGTCTGTTATGTGGCTTTCCCATGTGCTGTCTAACAGCAGACAAACTCATCATAAGACCATAAGGGCCTGTGTTATCTGGCCTTCCCATGTACAGTTCCTCCAGCAGACAGAAACCTCGTCGCAGACCACCTGTCTGTTATGTGGCTTTCTCACTCACCTCTGGCCACACACACACACACACACACACACACACACACACAGCGGTTGATGTGGCCTCAGATAACACGGGTGTGCTGAACAACTCTATATCTAAAAGTCCATTAATAGAAGCTCAGAAAGAACAAACACTGTATTGCTCGTTAGCCATATACGACTATTATATAAAATCTGATTGACGGACGAACGCGCAAATGTGCCAACGGACGGTCCTCCTCCTCCTCCTCCTCCTCCTCCTCTTCTTCCTCCTCCTCCTCCTCCTCCCCCATCCGACCAAGCACACACGGCGGCTCACGACACACAGCCACACTGTACAAGGAGAGTCGCATTATTCCACAGTTTTCGTCCTCCTCTCTGTGGTTTCTCTCTCTCTCTCTCTCTCTCTCTCTCTCTCTCTCTCTCTCTCTCTCTCTCTCTCTCTCTCTCGCTTTACAGGGTCACACCTCACGTAATCCCGACTTTGCGGGCATGAAGTATACGTTCCTCCATTCTTAATCTTTATGGCACTTCGAAGAGCCACAGGGACAAACAAAGCCTTTAGAAAAAAAGAAAAGAAAATATATGAATGACGGGAAGCCTATCTTTCCGTTTTCTACGAGTGTTCTTCTGTAGCCGAGCCGCCGTAACTTCTCTGAATAAGTAACTTCTCTCGGGCCGACGGAAGTTTTTAAGAGAATCGTCCCCTTGAAGTTCCTCCTCATTCCAGTCGTCACACAAAACCAGGCCCTAAACGCCTGTATGGCTCAATGAGCTGACAGACACGTACGTACGTGTGTGTGTGAGTGTGTGTGTGTGTGTGTGTGTGTGTCATAGAGGCCATCAGAATATTACTCATAAATGTTAATAACCCGATGTAATTAGAACAGAATATCGGGAGTGTGAGAATACTGGTGAAATGCTAAATTCACCGCTACGTTGTACCGGACATAAGGGGGGGGGAGGGGAAATGAACAGGATCGAGAGAGTCTGTGTGAAGGGAATCCTGTATACATGGACTTGATCCTTTGATGTGACTCTATTATGAGTCAGGTCGTGGGTTCAGATCTCTCTCCGTATTGCTCAAGAATTCTAACGCTGCGCTGAAGCGGTTAATATATATATATATATATATATATATATATATATATATATATATATATATATATATATATATATATATATACAATCGTTCCGTTCCATAAAAAACGGATGTCAGAAAACGAAGGCTCAGGGGAAACTTCCACAGAAGACGCCTCACATTATCCTCTCATGCCAGCTGATCCCCCTCAATTGTTGGACAAAACCTTCTATTTCTTATCAGTCTCTTATCATCATTACTATCATCAACACCATAAGGGGGGAGAACAAGGGGTCTTGGATAATAATAATACGGCAGAGAACAGACCGTAAAATAGGGTCTTATATACACACTATCTTATCCAAAAGCTAAGCCTGATGAATATGTTTAATTCTAACACGAAGCTTAAAGCTTTGAAAAGAATGAAAAAGAAAAAGGTTTATCGTCAGCCTATTTCATTAAAAAAAAAATAACTACATGGTTTAATATTTGATAAAACCAAGGTCGTTCGTCGTGGGATTAGCTTGAAATAAACCCATATTCTTCAGACGCTGTAAATAAACCTTTTTAATTTCTCTATTTCAGGGTCAAGGTATATTTCAATAGTTTCAGGAGGAGAGAAAAGTTCTTCAGGCTACTGTATACGTCACTTAAATGTTATGCCCCACTCATCACTGCCTCGGTTACGTGCTCTCGACATGATACTATACGTAAATACACACACACACACACATACAGAATATGAATATATATATATATATATATATATATATATATATATATATATATATATATATATATATATATATATATATATATATATATATATATGCAGGAGGGTGAAAGGAGGGCAAGGAATAGAGTGAATTGGAGCGATGTGATATACCGGGGTTGACGTGCTGTCAGTGGATTGAATCAAGGCATGTGAAGCGTCTGGGGTAAACCATGGAAAGCTGTGTAGGTATGTATATTTGCGTGTGTGGACGTATGTATATACATGTGTATGGGGGTGGGTTGGGCCATTTCTTTCGTCTGTTTCCTTGCGCTACCTCGCAAACGCGGGAGACAGCGGCAAAAAAAAAAAAAAAAAAAAAAATATATATATATATATATATATATATATATATATATATATATATATATATATATATATATACACACACAACCATAATACAATATGGTCTGGCTGATACAGTAACTCCCATAATAATAATAATAATAAAATAAATATACACTATGCCAAAAGACAGACTCACGGGTTCCCTCACGAACGAAAAGTCTCTCTCTCTCTCTCTCTCTCTCTCTCTCTCTCTCTCTCTCTCTCTCTCTCTCTCTCTCTCTCTCAAACGATCAATGAGCCAATTCGGTGACAATCTATGTAATGAGGATCTAACCACTGGGGAGTCTGACAAAGGGAGACCCCCTTCTGCCCCTTCCCTTCCCCTTCTGTGGACACCCTGTCATCCATTTTGCGCTACCGCACACGGGGGGTCATGCGCTTGGGTTGCACTGTAAACCTGTCTCTGTGATGGAGTCACAAATAAATATAAGATAATGATAATAATAACAGAATTGCCTTCAGTATTGATTATCTGGACCAATCTAACCTCCTTGGATACAATCGAAAGCAGAGAAAGAAAAGATTAATGAAAAAAATGAAAGAAATGAATAATACTTAGGTATTCTAACATAGCCTAGTGAGTAGACTGGCTTTGTTGAAGGCTACAGCAACGGACGAGATAGCCTAGTTTACACAGGTCTTCTAACATAGCCTAGTGAGTAGACTGGCTATGTTGAAGGCTACAGCAACGGACGAGATAGCCTAGTTTACACAGGTCTTCTAACATAGCCTAGTGAGTAGACTGGCTATGTTGAAGGCTACGGTCAAGGACGAGGTCCTACGATGAGGACTGAGAAGGAGAATAATCATCCACACGAAAGACAAAAGGAATAATGAAATACACGAATGGGAAATAACAAAATATACGAATGAGAAATAATAAAACATACGAATGAGAAATAATGAAATATACGGATGGGAAATTCTAAAATACACGAATGAGAAATAATGAAATATACGGATGGGAAATTCTAAAATATACGAATGAGAAATAATGAAACATACGAATGGAAAATGACAAAATATACGAATGGGAAATTATGAAATACACGAATGGAAAATAATGAATTATACGAATGGGAAATAATAAAATATACGAATGAGAAATAACAAAATATACGAATGAGAAATAATAAAACATACGCATGAGAAATAACAAAATATACGAATGAGAAATATCAAAATATACGAATGAGAAATAAAATCTACGAATGAGAAATAACAAAACAAAATATACGAATGAGAAATAAAATCTACGAATGAGATATAACAAAATACACGAATGAGAAATAACAAAACAAAATATACGAATGGGAAATAATATATGCGAGTGTCAGAGTGTGGGCAATAGGACAGTAGGGTCGGTCACGGGTGCATGACACGCCACATCCCGACATGAGAGTGAAGAATGACGAATAAGGCTGGGGAGAATTGCATGACTGGCTTCCTCTGGGCTGGCTGCTGGGGGAGACGAGCGTGGGCTAGCTGTGGGGGAGAGACTCGTCTGGCCTTGCTGTGGGGGTAGGGGGAGAGTCGTCTGGGCTTGCTGTGTGTGTGTGGAGGGGGGAGAGACTCGTCTGGCCTTGCTGTGGGGGGGAAGTGACTCGTCTGGGCCTACTGTGGGGGGGGAGATAAACTCATCGGGCCTTGCTGTGGGGGGAGATAAACTCATAGGGCCTTGCTGTGGGGGGAGATAAACTCATCTGGCCTTGCTGTGGGGGGAGATAAACTCATCTGCCCTTGCTCTGGGCGGAAGATAGACTCGTCTGGGCTTGCTGTGGGGAGATAAATTCGTCTGGCCTTGCTGTGGGGGGAGATAAACTCATCTGGCCTTGCTGTGGAGAAGGGGGGGGGGGCATAGACTCATCTGGGCTTGCTGGGGGAGAAACACCAACATCAGCAACAACCCCCCTCCCTCCAACTCCTTCCCTTCCCTTTCCCCCTCCCTCCTTTCCCCTCCTCCCTTCCCCCCACCTGACCTTGGAGGTCTCGAAGAAAAAAAAACACATCGGAAAACCCACAACACCAAAAACTGCAGAGAGGTTTCCTATATATATATATATATATATATATATATATATATATATATATATATATATATGTATGTATTGTCCCCCTCTGAGAATGATGACAAGATCCTGACGCTACACCACTCGCCCTCCCCCTTCCCCCTTTTCCCCCTCACCACTCGCCCTCATCTCCCTCTTCCCTCCTCCCTCCCCAACTTTCCCCTCCACCGCTCGCCCTCCTCCTTCTCCTCCTTCCCCCCCCTCACCACCCGACACATGGCCGGAGCCAGACACGCGCTCAAAAGGCATGGAGGAATTGTGGGGGGTTTTGTTAAAAAAAAAAATCACACAATATTGCGACATGAGTAACCACACACACACACACACACACACACACACACACACACACATCTGTAATTAGAGTACGTGTTCACTGCACAAGCTTCATATATATATATATATATATATATATATATATATATATATATATATATATATATATATATATATACAGTTTAGCAAGATGAAATGGGAAACACGAAGGTCAGAGGCGTATTTTCCCGGTAAGTGAATACAATCAGATACACAGTATGGAATATAAACATCACTCGAATATTTGATAGGCTATTCCTCCCCCAATTCCCAACCTCCTTCACCACCACCACCACCAGCAGCGCACGACCACCCCGTGGGAGTGTGTGGGTTTGGGAGTCGTCCCGCCACCACCCTCCCAGTGCTAAGCTCCCTCACTCAGGCACACACACGTGTGTGGGAGAGAGAGCATACATGGGAGAAGGTTATCCCTACCCACTCTCCCACACACACCAGCGATGTGGCAACCCAAATTTACCCTCGCCCACCTTAAGACTAAGACGGCATGACCTGCCACTCATTTTTCCTCTCCCTTCGTCAACCACGACTCGTGATTTTTCAGCAAAAAAAAAAAAACTTCTGCAAATCACTTCCAACCCGTGACTCTCCCATTCTCCTTCCATGACAAAAAGGCTCCAGTCACGAACCGTAGGGTCCCTTAATCCAGGCCAGGCCTTCCGGGGAGGGAAAGATGGAACGAGAGGGTAAGAAAAAAAATGAAAGAGGTTAGTTTACCCTTAAAAAGAAAAGAAAGAATGAAAGAAAATGGTCGTTAGCATTCATGTACCTCGGATTAAAAACCCTCGTCCCCCATCGTGTTCCTCCTGGCCTAGCGTACGACAACACTCCATCCAGAGCTAAACGGAGTCAAGGGAGACACAGAATACAATTCCCTGCAGATTACAGGATCAGGACGGCGAACCTGCGTCTACAATGGTTACCGCTAGGAAATGAAAAAAGAAAATGTCTTCAGACCTGCAACAGAAAATGGAAATCTCTCTCTGCACACCTGGCTTAATTCTGCATTCGATAAGTTACTGCCGATGCTTCCTGATCATTTCATCCTCTTTCCTTCATCCTTTCCTGCTAATGCCCAGGTTAAATCTAGCTCAGGATGGGCTGGCAGGAGATAGATAGATAGATAGATAGATAGATAGATAGATAAACAGAGAGAGAGAGAGAGAGAGAGAGAGAGAGAGAGAGAGAGAGAGGCTACCAGCTCAGTTCATAACGCCCCAGATTATCGTATAAAACAATATATGATCTTGCAAAGTTTGTATCAAGGCCCCTCTGAGCACACCAATACGACCCACCTCGAACACGAAAGTACGACCCACCTCGAGTACATCAAGACGACCCCCAGCGCAACGTTACGACCCTTAAGTACGACTGTATGACACCTGGGTATGTGAGGCCTCGCCCATGATATCACACCCAATGGCGTGGTACTCAAAGGTCGTGCCGTCGTGCTTGAGGGTCGTACGGTCGTGCTTGAGGGTCGTACCGTCGTGCTGATGGGGTTTAACATACGCAATATCTGTCCTATTAAGATCTAATTCAATCCGGGTTCCAATGGAGGTCTAATTCCTTACCTCCTTCTCAAAAATGTTCCAAGTTCCAAATGAAAGTTTCGAAATCTCCGAGTCACAAAGTCTTTCAAGGTGGTTCGTAGTTTCATTTTTCTCAAAATCCCAGTCACATTCTCTCCCCGTGGTTCGAAGTTCCTACTGAAAGGTTCGAAATCTGATCGGAAAATCCTTCCCAATGGTTCGAAACTCCAAATGAAGGTTTCGAAATCTATACATCACAGAACCTTCCACAGTGGTTCGAAGTACCAACTGAAACGCTCGTAATCTGAGTTCACACAGTCTTTTAAAGAGGTTCGAAGTTCCAACTGATGGCTTCGAAATCTGTAAGTCACAGAACCTTCCACAGCAGTTCGGAACTCCAACTGAAACACTCGTAACTTGAGTTCATACAGTCTTTCAAAGAGGTTCGAAGTTCCAAATAAGGGCTTCGAAATCTATAAGTCACAGAGTGAGTTTAAACAGTCTCTCAAAGAGGTTCGAAGTTCCAACTGATGGCTTCGAAATCTACGTCACAGAATTCTACCACAGGGAAGAGGATTGGATAATGACTCTTTTTTTCTTTTCCCCCTAGCAATAAAATCACGAACTTCGCCCGGGACTTGCCGGCTGAGCTGGCTGAAAATAAGAAGGGTAATCAGGTCCAACTGGAAGCATAAGAATCGTGCGTCATAAGAGCTGGGGGATGCAGAGGAGCTGGAGAGAGAGAGAGAGAGAGAGAGAGAGAGAGAGAGAGAGAGAGAGAGAGAGAGAGAGAGAGAGAGAGAGAGAGAGAGTATATATGCAAATCAAATGACACAGGTTCTCGCTTCATTCTGCCACCGGAAAAAAAAGATGTTCCATCTGTCTTTCCAGTCTCCCATTCCCCATTTCACACACACACACACACACACACATACACACACACACACAGACACACACACACACACACACACGGGACAATCCTAAGCAAAATGTTTACGTCCTACAGAAGGCCGGAACTAGAATATGCTTCTCAAGTTTGGTCACCGCAGCTAAAGAAGCACAAAGAGCTTAGGGTAACAGCACCAGAATCAAAATACCTAAGTTAAGGGGAAAGGCTAGAAGCCTTAAACTTACCCACCATGGAAGAGAGAAGAGTGAAAAGTGACCTGATCACAACTTATAAGTTCGTAAACCAGACTGACGTAGACAGTGAACAGTTCTTCGAAATATTCATGGACAGAACAACCAGGGGACATAATATGCAATTTAGCAAGGCATTTGTTGAGATGCAAAGTGATCTTACGTAGTATACGAGTGATGGATGGACGGAATAAACAGAAAAAAAAGGCAGTTGTAAATGTATTACAACGTACAAAAGTTTAGAAGGCTGTATGAGCGAAGAGAATGTTCAAGGGATGGGGTCCCCAAGCGTGTACAACTCCCTCCATGTCCAGTACAATACGGTAATTACACGTAGGTAATCACGTACATTTACACACAGTCAAACGTGGAACACTCAACAGTTATTTTTTTTCTCTTTTCCTTTACTGGTACAATCCAGGAAACTATCATCTCCAGAGAGAGAGAGAGAGAGAGAGAGAGAGAGAGAGAGAGAGAGAGAGAGAGAGAGAGAGAGGAAAAAAGAAAAAGAGAGTAGATAGTAATTTACAATTCGACGGGTCTCGGCGTCTGAACGAAAAATGATTCGAGACTCACAGCGGTGAGCGAGCGAACACCCGGCAGCTGATGTCCATAATCCCCTCAAACACGACCGAGGAGAACGACCACTGAACACGACGCTATGACACTTTCGCTATAAGGGTGGCATGTCCTCTGAACCCGTGGGTCACATCGTCGTGTTTCAAAAGGCTCGTATCCGTCATGCCTGGCATAAGACAGCACAAGACCCCACAAAAACCCCTCTCCCATCTGACACAAGACTGGCTGAGCACTTCTCTCAGATCTCGAGTTCTCTGCCGGGCTTCCAGACATCTTGAACACACACACACACACACACACACACACACACACACACCTTCGGGTGCCTTACACAAACACACACACACACACACACACACCCGCACGAATCTTCGGGCGCCTTACACCGATAACACCTTACGCTTCCTTGGCGACGTGAAACCCGAGACCCACCCAATAAATGCTCGAGCGTGCCTGAGAGAGATGTTCTTTTGCCCTTTATTGTGGCGCGTCGGCTTTAATAATCTTCTAAATGTGGTCCCAGAAGTTGCAGAACCTTACGCTGATGGCTGCAGTCCGTCTCTCCCTCACACAGACGAGGTGGGAAGGAGGAGGAGGAGGAAGAGGAGGGAAAGGGTAGCGTTTCCGACGGGGTCCTTACACCAGGCAGAGCCTCAGTCCAACGTCTTGACTATCTATTTACATTTGACCTCCCGGGGAAGAAGGCTAAGTCGGGTAGCCATCTGAGGCTAAGAAAACATCTCAATGATGGTCTTCCGGGCGTTGTGTGACGCCTTGATCGGAAATGACTGGGGGTGTGGGCGGCGAGCTACTGATGTGTACGTACATGACTGGGGGTGTGTGGGCGGCGAGCTACTGATGTGTACGTACATGACTGGGGGTGTGTGGGCGGCGAGATACTGATGTGTACGTACATGACCGGGGGGTGTGGGCGGCGAGATACTGATGTGTACGTACATGACTGGGGGTGTGTGGGCGGCGAGCTACTGATGTGTACGTACATGACTGGGGGGTGTGGGCGGCGAGATATTGATGTGTACGTACATGACTGGGGGGTGTGGGCGGCGAGATACTGATGTGTACGTACATGACTGGGGGTGTGTGGGCGGCGAGCTACTGATGTGTACGTACATGACTGGGGGTGTGTGGGCGGCGAGCTACTGATGTGTACGTACATGACTGGGGGGTGTGGGCGGCGAGCTACTGATGTGTACGTCCATGAGAGGGCGGGAGGGGACCTGTGTCAAAGAAGAGGATGACGCAAGACGGAGCATATTGAAGATCCAGGGGAACACACCACCTGCCTGATGAACACATGACTCCTATTACAAGCTGGAGAGCAACGGCTCTTACTCGTTTTGAAGGAGCGCGAGCGTCCTGGAACGTCCCTGGAATATGGCCCCAGTTTCTGAGACAACGTAAGCCCAGTCGGCTGGAATAAGCCCAGGCTGGTGTCTGTCCGCTGGAAACACTAGACTATCGAGGATGGTCGGTCATCTCCTCCTGGTGTACCTGACGTGACGCGGAGCTCACCGACCAGGGTGGTACTGGACCAGTTCCCTGACATCCTTGCAGTGTCATCCTGGTCGACCAGTTCCCTAGCCACCTTACCCGGCCATACTGGTCGACCAACTCTCTACCCACCATACCCTATCACCCTAATCGACCAGTTCCCTACCCATCATACCCTACCATCCTGGTCGTCATGTTCCTAACACCACCTTACCCTACTACCCTGGTCGACCAGTTCCCTACTCACCTTACCCTACCACCTAAGTCGATCAGTTCACCATACCACCAGCACTCCCCTTACGTCCTTTGTTCTCACCCTGGTGCTTCCTCACACAAGTCTCCTTCCCAAGCTCACTTACTCTCACCACTCTCTTCAACCCAACATTCTCTCTTCTTTTCTGAAAACCTCTACAAATCTTCACCTTCGCCTCCACAAGCACCAAGCCTAGGCTTAAGAAACCCCTCCCTCAGACTTGTTAAGCACAAACACTTATCAATAAATAAACTACTCACAAAAGGATACTCAGATACGATTACTCTGATAATGTGATAACAAAGATAACTCATTAAGAGTGTGGTTCAGAGGATATGAGGCAGAACATAACTGCTCTAACGTTGCAAGACAAGAGTCAGCTGAAAAATCTGTCTCTCTTTCCTCTTTTGCTCTGTTCTGTCTATCTTCAACGATAGATCATGGTAAAAACTTAGATAGACAGACAGACAGACATAGACACAGAGAGACGGGTAGACAGAGGAGGTAATGCATGCCTACGATTACATCCGGAGAGACTCTTTGTCATTAACCAGAGCGAGCGAGTTGTGATCACCCCCTAGGAAAATCCTGGGAGTTAAAAATAGAGGGTCGTGTCCTTTGCACAAGAGAGAGAGAGAGAGAGAGAGAGAGAGAGAGAGAGAGAGAGAGAGAGAGAGAGAGAGAGAGAGAGAGAGAGAGAGAGAGAGAGAGAGCTATTATCCACACGCCAACGTCGTCATCTCTATAGTTAAGCTGTTAGGATCGATTTTCAATTAAGCGGCTGGCCTAAGTACCTGCACTAGTTGTGAACTGCCCCTCCACGTCACGTAATTACCGCCATAACCACCCAATGACACGCACCGCAAACAAGCCGAAGGTCAAATTAGGGCGGGGCTGGTTAAGCTTATTTGGTCATTACCAGTGTGAATTGTCGTGGAAGAAGGGGGTAGGGGAAAGGAACAAGGGAGAACGCTTCGGAAAATATGAGGAAAGAAAGTTGGGAAAGGAAGGTAAGAAGGAAGAGGAGGGGGGAAGGAAAGCAAGAAGGAAGAGGAGGAAGGAAGGAAGGATGGAAGAGAGGGGGAGGAAGGAGGAGGATGAAGGATGGATAGAAGAAGGAAAGGAGGAGGAGGATGAAGAAGAGGAGGAGCAAGGATGGAAGAGGAAAGGAGGAAAGAGAAGAAGAAGAAGAAGAAGAAGAAGAAGAAGAAGAAGAAGAAGAAGAAGAAGAAGAAGAAGAAGAAAGAGGAGGAGGAGGAGAAAACAGGAAAGGAGGGACGAGAGGCAGAAGACGATGACGAACACAGCGATACACGAGACACGTCCGTACCTACACACGTCACTTCATCCCAACCATGTATGACCAGCGCGTGGATAACCTCGTCACCTGCAGCTTGGGTTGGTACCTTCCAGGTGTCTGTCTTTCCAGGAAGCTGAGAGGCATTTCCAGGCACGACACTAGCCAGTCTCCAGGTCCTTAACGCCCTGAGCCATGCATGCAGCGAGGGAGGGTATGGTCTTCGGAATTAACCTCACCACCTGAAGATGGTGTTCACGTCTGTGTGTGTTTTTTCCTTCGAATGCTGATTATAATAAGTTGGTGTTGACGGGTCTTAAAAAGGTCCTAAGAGTGACCTGGTCCTTGGAGTGACCTGGTATTTGGGAGTGACTCAGTCTTTAGAGTTACCTGGTTCTTCGGAAAGACCGAGCCTTAAGGGTGACCTGGTTCTTTGGAGTGACTGAGCCTTAAGGGTGACCTGGTTCTTTGAAGTGACCAAGACTTAAGGGTGACCTGGTCCTTGGATTAATCTTGCCTTAAGGGTGACCTGGTCCTTGGAGAGACCTAGTCCTTGGAGTGACCCGGCCCTTAAAGTGACCTGGCCCTTGAAGTGACCTGATCTTAAGGTGTGACCTGGTCTTTGGAGTGACCTGGCCCTTGGAGTGACCTGGCCCTTGAAGTGACCTGGCCTTAAGGTGTGACCTAGTCCTCGGGATGTGACCTGGAATAACAATCCTCGTCCAAGGATCACTCTTCTTTGTCCCTTTCTTCCACTTTGATGCTGGCCCGTCCTGAGTGGCGGGGGTGAGTGACGGGTCCATCATGGTGGAGTCTGATGGTAAATGGCTTCTGGGTCCGGCGGCGGCTGAGAGAGAGAGAGAGAGAGAGAGAGAGAGAGAGAGAGAGAGAGAGAGAGAGAGAGAGAGAGAGAGAGAGAGAGAGCGCTCAGCGCATAGGGATCATACACCACCAAGTGCTTGGGTCTCTCTCTCTCTCTCTCTCTCTCTCTCTCTCTCTCTCTCTCTCTCTCTCTCTCTCTCTATCTATCTATCTATCTATCTCTATCTATCTATCTATCTATCTTGTAGTGGTTGGATGACTCTCTGTCCGTTGCATGATGTAAGATACAATGTCCCATTATGTTTTCGTGGTGAGGCGATCAGCGTTCCTGGTCGAGACGCACGAACAAGCCGCACAGGGTCGAGCGCATAGGTTCGAATCTCAGTTGAGGCCGTCGGTCCACAGACAACCCAGCTGTTCGTCCACCTCAATGGGATGGTCGATAAAATGGGTACCTGGCTCAGGCTAGGGTATATATATATATATATATATATATATATATATATATATATATATATATATATATATATATATATATATATATATCGTTAATGAGATGTCTTTAATTAGGGAAATACAATTTTCTTGTTTTGAGGCTTTATAGATCAAAGTTCCATCAACCAATCACGGAAGACCGTACATATTCTCCATTTACTTGACTTCAAAGCAAGTTAACGAAGTCTCTCTGACCCAACAATGTCACCTTCAATTATTTCGTGACCCTCCTCCCCCAGACAGACAGACAGACACACACACACACACAAGGAAGCAGAGTTCAGTTTTCCTTCTTATGTAAACGGTGAACACTTCCAATATCGGACTTGTGTCTCTCGTTCTGTCACTCTCATTATCCATCCCATCATTTTTCTCAATATGATCCTCAACTTCCAACGTTCTATTTGGAATTAAACGTAAGATGTCTATCTTTGTCATTATTACTTCCTTGTTGAATTCTACCAAGTTCTCCTCCATCTGGTATATATATATATATATATATATATATATATATATATATATATATATATATATATATATATATATATATATACATATATATATATATATATATATATATATATGTATATATATATATATATATATATATTATACTTGAGGGCCGTTTCCAGCGTCAGCGAGGTAGCGCCAGGAAACAGACGAAAAACGGCCCATCCACTCATATACATATATATACACATGTACACATCCATACTTACTTTCATCCATTCCTGGCGCTACCCCGCCCCCCTTTTTTGTCTCTCCTATGTTATCTACAAAACACCATACTATATACTTTCACTTATTATTTCTGTCTATATCAGAGATCTTGATCAATAAACACTGTGCCTTGTCGGGATAAAAAATTCCATTTCTATGTATTCTAAATTTTCAGCTTTTCAAAGGACCACTTTGACCATTCCACTCTCTGCCTCGCTGCTCCACTGTGCAAAAAAAAAAAGAAAAAAATCTTTATATTAAACGTAATTGAATGCCTTAGTATAGGATGATAGTATCCATTTTCTTTCATATGTACGTAGTATAAGAGGATGGTATCCATTTTCTTTTATATGTACGTAGTAAAAGAGGATGGTATCCATTTTCTTTTACATATGCTTTAAGTGTACATAAGCATTTATTTCAATAAATACATCCGGGTTATTCTTCCGTAAATGTTATCGTTAATTTGGTTTTCTGGAGATGAGTGTATTCTTAATCATCATCTCTAATAGTAATGGCGACATCAATTCCATTTTCTATACCAACGATTTGCCGCCAAAATTCAAAAATAACTCTGCCTCACCTCTGTCTCTCTCTCTCTCTCTCTCTCTCTCTCTCTCTCTCTCTCTCTCTCTCTCTCTTTGCAATCGACTCACTTTATCTTTTTTTTTTTCCAGGAAGATGCGAAACGGAGTGCCGTCTGGGTAACCCTACGACGCGTTTTCTTTCGACAAGTGGCCATCACTGACGTCGTTTTCTATCACCTCCGTCTGTGTCTGTCAGTCTGTCTGTCTGTCTCACATCCCATACCGCCTGACTGTGTATAATCGTCCCCTTTGGCGATAGTCACCCCTACACTAGGCTCAGACGAGAGAGAGAGAGAGAGAGAGAGAGAGAGAGAGAGAGAGAGAGAGAGAGAGAGAGAGAGAGAGAGAGAGAGAGGCGTCAACCAACCTCTGTGGGCTAGAGGGGCGCGGAGGGGGGCGCGCCAGGCACCTCCCTCACACCTGTGTACGATAAGTACAAACGACGCCCCGGCAGACGAGCAGGAGCAATGCTGTGGCGCGGATGCCATTGTCCGCCGGAAGATTAAAAACCCCACAGAAATCTTGGCTATTTGTCCCGCGGTGTGTTGCTGCTTTTGTTATGTAGAGGGGGGAGGGTGATGGGAGGAAGGGTGTTGTTGCTTTTGTTATGTAGAGGGTGATGGGAGGAAGGGTGTTGCTGCTTTTGTTATGTAGAGGGGGAAGGGGTGGTGTGGGGAAATCGGTGTTGCTGGTTTTGTTATGTGTGTGTGTGTGTGTGTGTGTGGGAGGAGGGGGAACAGTGCTTTTGTTTTTCTTATGAAGGGGAGAGGATGGTGTTGCTGCTTTTGTTATGAGGGGGAAAGTGTCGTTGCCTTTGTGTGTGTGTGTGTGTGTGTGTGTGTGGGACGATGCTATTTTCGTCGACATGTGTTTGTTCAGGTACCGAGAAACAATACTTTTCTTAACACAATATCTGGGCATCGTTGCTGGGGTTGTTTTTCGTTTTTCTATGTTGTGGTCGCTGCTCTTGTTTTTGTTTTTGTTATTATTACCTTTTTTTTTGGTCGCTTTTAAGATTATCACTGCCATCTTCGTTGTTTCTTTCTTTGCTTCTGCCTTGGTTGTGTCCTAAATGTTCATGTCTTGTCTGTTTACGTCACTGTTTATGGTTGTTTATATCATTGTTAATTGCTGTAACTGTTTATGATGGTTTATCATTGTTTATGGCTAATACTTTACTGTTTACGGTTATGCTACTGTTTACGTGGTAGTTTATGCTACTGTTTACAATGGTTGTCCTACCATGGTTCTTTATGTCGCAATTAAAAAGGTTGTATTGCTGTTGTGGTCAATCATATTGTTCTTTGTTCGAATCACGGGCGCGTCGCTCGGCCCACAGTTAATCCCCAGCAATTCATCTTCCCTCTCGGTTCTGGTCGATAAATGAGTACACAGAGAAGGGGGCCAAGTGAGGATATTCCCTCTAGGGCTCAGTCCTCTGTTCGTAACGCTGCATCGCTAACGCGGGAAATGGCGAATATATATATATATATATATATATATATATATATATATATATATATATATATATATATATATATATATATATAGGCAGAAATAAAGACAGTAGCTATATACACAGTTAACAGACGAAGCCACACGTACAGCAATCACAAACGGGCGGACCCACCAGTGGTGCAGGAGTGGAGGGAGGTAACCTGGCTAGACCCGGCGGTAACCTGGTTACGAGGTGTGGTAATACTACGTGCTGCTCGGCCCTAACCAAGTTACGTTAGGCCCTGTCGGCTGCCCGAGCCCCGCGTGGGAGGCAACCCCACAGTGCTCGGGGATACTAGAGGGGAAGTGTTGGAGGATCTAGAGTGTTGGTGTGGGTAGTCCCAAGTGTTGGGGTTATTGTAGGGGTGTTGGAGGACCTAGAGTGTTGGTGTGGAGAGTCCCAAGCGCTGGAGGCTACTGTGGGTGTGTTGGAGAACCTAGAGTGTTGGCGTGGAGAGTCCCAAATGCTGGGGGTTACTGTGGGTGTGTTGGAGGATCTAGAGTGTTGGCGGGGGAGTCCGAAATGCTGGGGGCTACTGTGGGCGTGTTGGAGAACCTAGAGTGTTGGCGGGGGAGTCCGAAATGCTGGGGGCTACTGTGGGTGTGTTGGAGAACCTAGAGTGTTGGCGTGGAGAGTTCCAAGCGCTGGGGGTTACTGTGTGTGTGTTGGAGAACCTAGAGTGTTGGCGTGGGGAGTCCCAAATGCCGGGGGCTACTGTGGGTGTGTTGGAGGACCTGGAGTGTTGGAGAGGGAAGTTCCAAGTGATAGGGAGGACGTTTCCTCGGCGTAACTAGTGTGTTGGCGATCTGAAGTGCTGTTGTTGGGGGTCCTTTGGGTATCGGGTTACCCTGTGTGTTGGAGGAGGAAGAACGCCACCCCGCATGTTGCTAATGGCCAGGACGCTCAGGTAACACGAGAGGTATCGCGATACCCGAAGAGCACCTTAGGTGTTACGAGAGCAAGAGGAAGCAGGGGATTAATAACTACAGTGCACGGGGATTACTGGGTGGCCAGACGCGGATTTAGTATATAGGAAGACATGGGCCAACTAATCCATGCGAGGCGCACGAGGAGACGAGGCCCAAAATTCTACCAATAGTCGTGTACACGGCTGTCCTGGAGGAGGTGTGTATGGGAGGGTGAGTATCATTACCGACCCCAGACTGAGAGGCGGGTCGTGTGTGTCGCACTAGACACTTACAGAAGGAGTCACACACAACAGCTCCACCTACGTGTGGAAGAAGGAAGGAACCCTGTTGGTTTATTGGGGGAGGGGGGAAAAAAAGAGGGAAGTAGGTAGCCATAATCATATCGTAATTGAGAATTAACCCAAAGATAATTGAGTTATAATTGATAATTACCCTGGTGTAATCCAACACCATTCTGAAGTCTCCTGCAGACCAAGGCTGCGCTATTTCCAGTTGCAGGGCAATGTAGGCTCCTCTGGAGTGAGAAGGGTCTCGGACGAGACTGGACGCACTCCTAGAGTCATGCAGCCTCCGTCGGAGGCGACTCTTCACTCACGGCGTGACCTCGGGCGGACGGTGCCCCGGGGGGAGAGAGAGAGAGAGAGAGAGAGAGAGAGAGAGAGAGAGAGAGAGAGAGAGAGAGAGAGAGAGAGAGAGAGAGAGAGAGAGAGAGAGAGAGAGAGAGAGAGAGAGAGAGACATTGTGTGAGAGTTGTACAAGGGGAGGGAAGGAACCATGTAGAAACGAGTTACGTAGATAAAAACAAAAGAATAAAAGTCTTTGGGAATTCTATGATGGGTTTTGGAGGAGGAGGAGGAGGAGGGCGAGAGTGGCGTCCGTCTCGGAGAGGCCCCTTGCAGGAGTAGCTGCCTCCAAAAAGTTCCAGGAAGTTAAAGAAAATACAGTACAGAGGAACGGCGACAGGGACAAAATAGTGAGTCCACCGCTGAGGGAACTTAATGGTACATAATACGTGGCTGTAATCTTACAAAGCTGGGTTAGAAATAACCTTTGTTCCCGCTGAATACAGTAACATTACAACCTACACGAAGAGACGTACCTAAGTGAAACAGGAACACACGTGGAGTGATCCATACTAGGCTGATGCTCATCACAATGTTTGCATACGAGTTTCACTGCTTGTGTTACTTATTTACACTACTTGTGACGCTTATTTGCACTGCTTCTGTGTTACTTATTTACACTACTTCTATGACGCTAATCTACACTGTTTCTGTAACGCTTAATTGCACTGCCTCTGTGTTACTTAATTGCACTGCTTCTGTGTTATTAACTCGTTCGAGGGCCATCTGTATTCAGAGCCGGTCAGTGTATCTGCGATAATGCTATATTCTGGGTAATCGGTACGACTCATTGATGACCCTATATCCGAACCAATGCCCCGACCTATCTATATCTCCCTTTGTGTACCTGCTCGGTGTATCTGCAAGCCCTACACACACACACACACACACACACACACACACACACACACACACACACACACACACACACACTGTGGCAATGAATACAGCACACACACACACACACACACACACACATACACCGTCATCTTGTACAACACGCCGATGACGCGGCGCTGTATGACGACAGATGACGGAAACTTCCGAAATCGCAAACTTACGACAACCTCGACCTATCGGGAAATGGAGAGTTACGTTCGTTCGGCGTCGGTCTACTAAAGTCACGACGATCTCACCCCCCCCCCCCTTCCCCCTCAAGATTTTACGTGCGTGGCGCTGTCTTTGTTTACCACGCCCACCTCCGCAGCTCCGACAGCAGCGCCCTCATACGTGACGGTGTGTGTGTGTGTGTGTGTGTGTGTGTGTGTGTGTGTGTGTGTGTGTGTGTGTGTGTGTCTCACTCGATAAATAAAAAATAACATGGCAGACTCTTTGAATGCACTTGACTCAAAAAAATAACAAGGCAGACTCTTTGAATGCACTTGACGCAGTCACCTGGAAGCTTCGCACATGATGAACTGGTCGAGTGCCTAAGTACGGACCCAGCCTGGTGTTGTGTGGTGCGGTGGAGCCGCCCATCCACGGTACGCTGCCATCCCTCGTGTGTATATGCCTTGTGGTGTCGTGAGGTGCTGCTGGTGTGGTGGTGTGGTAGAGCCGCCCATCCACGGTACGCTGCCATCCCTCGTGTGTATATGCCTTGTGGTGTCGTGAGGTGCTGCTGGTGTGGTGTAGGTGGAACCGCCCATCCACGGTACGCTGCCATCTCTCGTGTGTATATGACTTGATGGACCAGCAGCAGCCTCCTCCTCCACAACGACATGCCATATCGTGTCCCACCCAGGCCAGCATGGTTTCCAGATAACCTTTTTCGTGAGTGCTGCTGTGGGTGTGGTGGAGCCGCCCATACCACGTACGCTGCATCTCTCGTGTGTATATACCTTGATGGACCAGCACAGCCTCCTCCTTTCCACAAACGACATGCCATATCAGTGTCCCACACAGCCAGCATGGTTCCAGATAACCATCAAAGGCTCTTGCTGTACGAGAATGAGTTTTTTTCCCCTTTTTTTTCTCTCTCTCCCCCAGAAGACAACGGCTTCCAGAGTTTCATCTGTGAAAGAGGCGATGGGACACTGTATCCTTCTTTATGAGACCAGTCGAGTTTAGCTATCTACAGACGTTTGTGCCTCCGGCAAGGCTCTCTCTCTCTCTCTCTCTCTCTCTCTCTCTCTCTCTATATATATATATATATATATATATATATATATATATATATATATATATATATATATATATATATATATATATATATATTATCCCTAGGGACAGGGGAAGAAGAATACTTCCCACGTATTCCCTGCGTGTCGTAGAAGGCGACTGAAAGGGGAGGGAGCAGAAGGCTGGAAATCCTCCCCTCCCGTTTTTAATATTCCAAAAGAAGGAAAAGAGAAGGGGTCCAAGTGAGGATACTACCTCAAAGGCTCAGTTCTCTGTTCTTAGCGCTACCTCGTTAACGTTGGAAATGGCGAATATGTATGAATATATATATATATATATATATATATATATATATATATATATATATATATATATATATATATATATATATATATATATGGGAGCGGGGGGCTGGAAATCCTCCCCTCTCGTTTTTTTTTTTCTTTTTTAATTTTCTAAAAGAAGGAACAGAGGGGGACCAGGTGAGGATATTCCAAAAAAGGCCCTGTCCTCTGTTCCTAACGCTACCTCGCTAACGCGGGAAATGGCGAATAGTTTAAAAGAAAGAAAAGATATATATATATATATATATATATATATATATATATATATATATATATATATATATATATATATATATATATATACATATATATGCAACAATCTCCGCTTTTGCTTGTATCTCTTCTCGGTGAAGTGATGATGTGATTATTACATGAATGTGCACTTGGGAACTCATCGTGTTTCATTTTCCCCGTGGACTCATAGGAATATATATATATATATATATATATATATATATATATATATATATATATATATATATATAGATAGATAGATAGATAGATAGATAGATAGATAGATAGATAGATAGATAGATATAAACTGATAGATAAAAATAGCGGTGCTGTAACGCGCCCTCGTTTCCCCTCTATCCCAGCTGAGGTGAGCTTGAAAGTGTGTGTTTTACGATGAGATTGTCTTTTATCTCCGTAAGTGGAGGGTTGGAGGAGAGAATATCTATCCCAGGGACGTGGCGCCCTAGCCCTTAAGCCGGGATGGTGGCCGGGGGAGGGATGGGGTGGTCCAAGTTATCCACGGGATCTCCTCATGGAGATTGTAAGGGAGCCCAACACATGATGACTGAGGGCGGTAACAGTAATAGTGTAACACACACACACACACACACACACACAATCTTCTTACGTCCAAGCCTATATCAAAATACAATCAAAACAATAATAACACTACAAACAAACAGATCACACGAGTGATAAATATTGGTAACACATTTCAAACTGGGTGTAACAACACGGCTGTTAGGTTAGGGCTTACGAGTATGCTGTGTGGTGCTGGTGGTGGTGGTGGGGAATACTGCATAGTAAGCGAGTCAGTTTCTGTTTGCAGACGACGCGGGTGTGATGGCAAACTCGAGCGTGAAATCCCAAAAGCTGTGGCGTCAGAGGTTGAAAAAGAGTGGGAAGGGGGCGGGGGGAGAGGGAAGTTGTTGAGTTAATATGAACATGATTAAGATAAAGTGGTATAAGAGAGAGAGAGAGAGAGAGAGAGAGAGAGAGAGAGAGAGAGAGAGAGAGAGAGGAGAGAGAGAGAGGAGAGAGAGAGAGAGAGAGAGAGAGAGAGAGAGAGAGAGAGAGAGAGAGAGAGAGAGAGAGAGAGAGAGAGAGAGAGAGAGAGAGAATGTATTGAGTTTGCAGGGGCCAGAACCTAGTTTGAATGTGGCGGAGGAGCTGATAATAAATAATGGGGTGTAACAGACAGCTAAAGGGCCTTAAGGAACGCGTGCAACCAGAGGCTTAAGTTTGTTAAGGGCAAATATGGGTATATTTAAAGGTACACTTGTCTAAACAGGATGGGAGTCTCAGGCCCTGAATACAGGGAGGAAAAAGATGGTGGGTGTGTTGGAGAGTGAAGAGCCTGAGGACGATATGTGGTGTGGGACGGGCTCGCAGTGTCTTGAATGAGAGTGCCAGAGAGGGTAGAGAGTGGGGGCAGTCTGACAAGACAGGGCTGAGTGAGGTGTGTCAAGAGTGTTCGGTCATACGGAGAGGATGAGCGACGAGAGACTGAATGCGAGGATACACAGGGCGTCCCCCAAAAAATGTACTCACTTTTTGACACCCTATAACTCACTGATTCAGTGAGTTATAGGGTGTCAAAAAGTGAGTACATTTTTTTCAGGGGACACCCTGTATGTGTGTGTGAGAGATGACGGAGGAAGACCGAAAATAAGAGATAAGGGCAGAGTGGAGGAAGCTATAGAGTATCGAGATCTGAATAGTCTGGAAGGTGACTGGTGTGCACTGAATAGAATGAACATGATCGATGTGGTGGTATACGGGGGGCGAGAGGTGCTCTCAGTGGGCTGAACCAGGGTAGATGATGCGGTGATCGATGTGGTATACGAGGGGTGGCGAGGTGCTCTCAGTGGGCTGAACCACAGGGTAGATGATGCGGTGAAGATGAACACAGGAATGGTCGGCGGGGCTTGGCTGCGGACGGTGGGCTCTGGTTCTGGCGCATTATATACATGACAGATAAAAACTGGTCGCACGCAACTAAAGCCATTATTTGTCTGTTCTTAGCTACGTTCGCTAAAGCTGGAAAAGACAACTGGGCTTAGAATCCCAGCCCTAAAAATGCTGCTGTGACAATGATTCCCCTCGGGGTTGTTTGCCAAACTGGCAGAGTGAATGAATACACGTATCTCCACCTGACAGCCAGCATAATAATAGTTCATTCAACCTCCAAGGGACTACCACAACCAACCAACCAGAGGATATGAATAACAGCAGAAGCTACAACTACAACCACAACCACAGCAGCAGAAGCAGAAGCTACAACCACAACCACAACCACAAACCACAGCAGCAGCAGCAGCAGAAGCTACAACCACAACCACAACCACAAACCACAGCAGCAGAAGCAGAAGCTACAACCACAACCACAACCACAAACCACAGCAGCAGCAGCAGAAGCTACAACCACAACCACAAACCACAGCAGCAGCAGCAGAAGCTACAACCACAACCACAAACCACAGCAGCAGAAGCAGAAGCTACAACCACAACCACAACCACAAACCACAGCAGCAGCAGCAGAAGCTACAACCACAACCACAAACCACAGCAGCAGAAGCAGAAGCTACAACCACAACCACAACCACAACCACAGCAGCAGAAACTACAACCACAACCACAACCACAGCAGCAGCAGAAGCCTGCAGGTCAGACAGTGACCATTATGTCGAGGTCTAGACCGTCTGGGGCAACAAGGTCAGGGAGAAAATTTCCTGGAGTAATTTTTTTAGGCTTTTTTTTCTTTCTCTCTCTCTCTCTCTTTTTTGGCCTGTCAATTCTCCAAGACTTGGCCACCACCAGAGGCAGGGAGATCCCCAGTGTCTCAGACTTTAGTCATGGTGTTCTGGTGTTCTCCAGGGCTTCTGTAAGACCACAACTCCAACTTTTAGTGTTGGAGACGAGTGTTGGCGGCAGGCTCCAGCAGGTGGTTCGGTGGCTGTGCTGTCAGTTGGAGGGCGAGGATGAGGAGGAGGAGGAGGCTCCATCATGCGAGAGAGCAACTGCTAGTGATCAGAAGCCCAAATCTTCGCCATATGTGAACATTTAAGGTTTTATATTTGGAATCATCTGTTTCATGACGTATTTCCTACGCTGTAGGAACCTTACTACATTAAGTTTATGAATTACTCTCTGGTCTTCAAGCCACGTCATACTTACGTTACTAAAAAAAAAAAAAAAAAAAAAAAGACATGCTGTACGAGAGCTTCAGGCCAGACATGACTGGCGGCATCAGGCGACTTAGCACCTGACAGCTGGAAGCAACCGTGCTGCCAGACGTAAGATGAAGCTCTAAATACAATATTTCCGTATATATATTTTTTACTTTTTCAAGGATCAACGATGCCCAGCGTGACCCCCCAGGAAGGAAGGAGAGGAATAGGTGTTTTGAATGACTGGAATGATTTAGTGGAGATCTGCCTAAATATACAGGGACTATTCACAAATGTTTACCCAAAAATCTAAGGCATATAATCTGAAAACACGTACAATCTTACAGAAAACGTCACTACTACTTATAACATATATAATCCTATAGAAAACGTCACGACTTATAACATAAATAATCCTATAGAAAACGTCACGACTTATAACATAAATAATCCTATAGAAAACGTTACTACTACTTATAACATAAATAAACCCATAGAAAACGTCACTACTTATAAATAATCCCATAGAAAACGTCACGACTTATAACATAAATAATCCTATAGAAAACATTACTACTACTTATAACATAAATAAACCCATAGAAAACGTCACTACTTATAAATAATCCCATAGAAAACGTCACTACTTATAACAAATAATCCTATAAAAAAAAACGTCACTACTACTTATAACATAAAAAATCCCATAGAAAACGTCACTACTACTTATAACAAATAATCTTACAGAAAACGTTACTACTACTTATAACATAAATAATCTTATAGAAAACGTCACTACTACTTATAACATAAATAATCCTAAAGAAAACGTTACTACTACTTATAAATAATCCCATAGAAACAGTCACTACTTATAAATAATCCTACAGAAAACGTTACTACTACTTATAACAAATAATCCTGTAGAAAACGTTACCACTAATTATAACATATATAACCTTATAGAAAACGTTATTACAACTTATAACATAAATAATCCTATAGAAAACGTTACTACTACTTATAACAAATAATCCCATAGAAAACGTCACTACTACTTATAACAAATAATCCTATAGAAAACGTTACTACTACTTATAACAAATAATCCCATAGAAAACGTCACTACTACTTATAACAAATAATCCTATAGAAAACGTTACTACTACTTATAACAAATAACCTTAAGTAAACATCACTGCTACTTATAAATATTCTTACAACAACGTCACTACTACTTATTGATATTCTTACAGAAAACGTCACTGCTATTAATACGTCACTGCCACTAAAGTTATACATTAAACGACACTTTGTTAGCTTTGGGATTCAGACGTTGGCAATAATGTTATGATAATTATTGACAATGTTATGATAATTATTTACAATGACAATAATCATATCAATACAAATGGCAGAATACGAGAGATGATGAAAATGACAATGTAACAATGACTGCAAGAAGAAGAAGAAGGAAGAAGAAGAAGAAGAAGAAGAGGAAGAAGAGGAAGAAGAAGAAGAAGAAGAAGAAGAAGAGGAAGAAGAAGAGGAAGAAGAAGAAGAAGAATTAAAAATGATGATGAAGAAGAAGAGGAATAATAAAAGGAAGAAGAAGGAAGAGGAAGAAGAAGAAGAAGAAGAAGAAGAAGAAGAAGAAGAAGAAGAAGAAAGAAAATGATGATGAAGAAGAAGGAGGAATAATAAAAGGAAGAAGAAGGAAGAAGAAGAAGAAGAAGAAGAAGAAGAAGAAGAAGAAGAAGAAGAAGAAGAAGAAGAAGGAAGAAAATGACGATGAAGAAGAAGAAGAAGAAGAAGAAGAAGAAGAAGAAGGAAGAAAATGATGAAGAATTAGAGGAAGCAACAAAACAACAATAATCAAAATAATAATGACTAACAATAATAATAATAACAACAATAATGATGATAATGATAAAAGGACCATGATAAAGACGATGATGATGAAGACGATAAGCTGCAGGACAGACGTTGACTGCAGCAGTAAGCTGGCCCACCTCCAGCTCGTGAGCTACCCCGACCACACACACCCACACACACACACACACACAAGGCCTGCCTCTCGTCTGTGTCCAGAGGTCATAAACAACAGAACAAGGTTACGTTTGAGAATCTCGCACTTAATAGTTCACAGTTTTGACACAGCGGGAGTTCTGACCACAGGACACGATACACATTGGTCTGTATGAAAGCTAAGCTGTGTAGCATGGAAGTTCAAGCTGTGAAGCACTGAAAGTTGGACTGAATGCAGTCCCCGAAAAGGCTGAAAAACTGAAAAAAGTCGCCTTCCTTCCTTCCTTCCTTCATGGCTTCTGGTGGAACGTCAACACAACGAGAGGTCTCCTTCACTTGTGGTAAGAAAGATGGAACAAGACCATCTGTGACTCTCAGCTGGTATCTTTGGCTCCCAGCTGGTGTTAGCCCACCAAGCCCTACAGTACACTGGGTGGTCCTGGTTCTCACAGATGGTACTGGTCCTCACGGGTGGTCTTCCTGTTTCCCTCAGCTGGTGCTTCTCCGAGCTGGTGTGAGTCCCAGCCAAAATTGTGCAGTGCCTCCCAGCTGGTGCAGTGCTTCCTAACTAGTGCATCAGTGCCTCCCAGATGGTGCACTGCCTCCCAGCTGATGCCATGCCTCCTAAATGTTGTGCTTCTTAACTAATGCAGTGCCTCCCAGCTGATGCAGTGCCTCCTAAATTAATGGAGTTCCTCCCAGCTGCTGCAGTGCCTCCTAAATTAATGGGAGTTCCTCCCAGCTGCTGCAGTGCCTCCTAAATTAATGGAGTTCCTCCCAGCTGCTGCAGTGCCTCCTAAATTAATGGAGTTCCTCCCAGCTGCTGCAGTGCCTACTAAATTAATGGAGTTCCTCCCAGCTGATGCAGTGCCTCCTAAATTAATGGAGTTCCTCCCAGCTGCTGCAGTGCCTCCTAAATTAATGGGAGTTCCTCCCAGCTGCTGCAGTGCCTCCTAAATTAATGGAGTTCCTCCCAGCTGCTGCAGTGCCTCCTAAATTAATGGAGTTCCTCCCAGCTGATGCAGTGCCTCCTAAATTAATGGAGTTCCTCCCAGCTGCTGCAGTGCCTCCTAAATTAATGGAGTTCCTCCCAGCTGCTGCAGTGCCTACTAAATTAATGGAGTTCCTCCCAGCTGATGCAGTGCCTCCTAAAATTAATGGAGTTCCTCCCAGCTGCTGCAGTGCCTCCTAAATTAATGGAGCTCCTCCCAGCTGATGCAGTGCCTCCCAGCTGATGCAGTGCCTCACAGCTGATGCAGTGCCTCCTAAATTAATGCAGTGCCTCCCAGCTGGCGCAGTGCCGTGACGCCTCTTACCCGACATGGTAAATACTTACTATCATGAGAGAATCTCGACCAAACTCGTTATTCCACCAACATGGACTCCGCATTTTAACTTCAAGTCTCAATTCTCGAGAGCTAGTTTTTCCTGGAACTTCAAAATCCACGCCACGTTCGGGCTAATGAGACTTTAATCCATTCTCAGAGAAAAATCTCAGCGAATTTTGATAAGGTCTGTGATGTTGTCATTGCCATTTAACTTCTTATTAACATCCAGAAAGATCAAAGAGATTCGCATCAAGACTTTCTTTTTTTTTTTTGTGGAGAGACGTTCTGCGCTGGGTATTTGACGACCTGATGAATAATGTATTCACAAGACAGCGTCTTCATGTGTCAGCAGTCTGTTCTTCAGACGACACCATGAACAGAAGGGCACCAAGAGGTCCTAAAGAACCCACCCTTGCCACAGCAACAGTCTATTGCTCAAACAGCACCATGAACAGAAGGGCACCAAGAGGTCCTAAAGAACCCATCCTTGCTACAGCAACAGTCTATTGCTCAGACAGCACCATGAACAGAAGGGCACCAAGAGGTCCTAAAGAACCCATCCTTGCCACAGCAACAGTCTATTGCTCAGACAGCACCATGAACAGAAGGGCACCAAGAGGTCCTAAAGAACCCATCCTTGCTACAGCAACAGTCTATTTCTCAAACAGCACAATGAACAGAAGGGCACCAAGAGGTCCTAAAGAACCCATCCTTGCTACAGCAACAGTCTATTGCTCAGACAGCACCATGAACAGAAGGGCACCAAGAGGTCCTAAAGAATCCATCCTTGCTACAGCAACAGTCTATTTCTCAAACAGCACAATGAACAGAAGGGCACCAAGAGGTCCTAAAGAACCCATCCTTGCTACAGCAACAGTCTATTGCTCAGACAGCACCATGAACAGAAGGGCACCAAGAGGTCCTAAAAAACCCATCCTTGCCACAGCAACAGTCTATTGCTCAGACAGCACCATGAACAGAAGGGCACCAAGAGGTCCTAAAGAACCCATCCTTGCTACAGCAACAGTCTATTGCTCAGACAGCACCATGAACAGAAGGGCACCAAGAGGTCCTAAAGAACCCATCCTTGCCACAGCAACAGTCTATTGCTCAGACAGCACCATGAACAGAAGGGCACCAAGAGGTCCTAAAGAACCCATTCTTGCCACAGCAACAGTCTATTTCTCAAACAGCACCATGAACAGAAGGGCACCAAGAGGTCCTAAAGAACCCATCCTTGCCACAGCAACAGTCTATTTCTCAAACAGCACCATGAACAGAAGGGCACCACAGATCCTAAAAAGAAAAAAAACATATCCTTGCCACAGCTACAGTCTGTCACAACCTTGCTGAAGAAAGAGTCTGTTGTTACACCTGCATCATCATCAGCAGCAGAAGGCGCAACAAAGCACTCCAGGGTTCTTGCGAGTCTCTTAACGACGAGACAGATGATTCACACATCATTACCAATCTTCCACCGTAACAAGTTCATGATAATTACCTGATTCATTCAAGTGAAGCCAAAACCATTTGTCGTTTCTCTTGTTCTCTCGCCAATAGTTTCC